>NC_090450.1:686668728-686976228 GCF_031143425.1 Pleurodeles waltl
CACCACTCTCCGCAGGGCTTTCACCCCACTATCTACGCCTTCCTGTGTGGCAACTAAGTCACACCAAAGTACATCTGAGACAGCCACTGGGAGGGAGCCCCTGCCAGAGGTGCCACCACCCAGAGACACCCCTGCCTCTGCAGCAGCGGACCCCCCCCCTTGCAAGCGGGGACGTCCAGCAAGAATCCAGGAGGTGCAGATGTCAAGACACCCACCACTGCCAGCAATAAAACTCTTCCTTAATGCCCTCCTTTGTGTGTCACACATTCACTCTGTGGACTGTCCATGAACCACATACCATTTCCAATAGGAGGAATACTCTTGACTTTGGAATTCCGATGGTGTGGCATCTACTCCAATAATTTTATTCACCATGACTGACCCCTTCACTTTACATTTTTATTAATTTCTGTCACAAATATTTTCTGCTGGTAGTAGCATTGCAATACATTCACCTGTCACAAACTCATTGTCTGCTGTCTTTAATTTCAAATTTAGCCATGTAGATATGTGAGACCATGTGAACCATATGATGATGATCCAAGGTGCTTGTGCAAGCAGGGATATGTTGCATGTGCAAGGTGTCCAGGTCAGGATTACAACCATTCACACAAACACATACATACAAGTATCTTGTCAAAGAAGAAATGCTATTACATTGTTTGGCGCATAGGCTGTCAATATGTCTGAAACATAGCAAATAATACATGATTGAATCATAATGGGTAATTGATCAAATTTACAGGTACAGACCTCCAGACCATGCAAGGAAGGGATTTGTCAGACATTGTCCTGTACAATAGCCAAACATTAAAGTGGTTGAGGTAATCAGCAGGAGCCATATTGTCTACAACACAAAAGTAATCCAACATCATATATTGCAAGACTTAGACATATGGCAGTTTCTGATCACAAGATCATTACAATCCAGTGACTTTGTATCTGGTGGTATGATACAAACAAATGTCAGTGATGTACCACAGGCACTTTGGCCTACAATAGTGAAATACATTGACAGCTGCATACAGGTTAGCCAATGTGAAGAGAAACTAACATGATTTTGGGCTATGTCTACATATTTTCTGACCACATGATGACACACATGATGCATCAGGGCCACCACATGACAGGAAACAAGTCCAATGGAGTATTCTGAACTTCCATCTTATTACCGTGCAAGCTGTCCTGGCACAGGTCTTCTACACCCAAAGTCTGTTACCTTAATTCCCTGGAACAATCCATGTCTATATTTGTATGTGGGAACAGCATCACAAACCTGCCAATGTCATGACTCTGAAATGCCCAAATGAAGATGACATGGTAAAGGTACCTGAACAAAGAACAAAACAAGAAGTATAGGTATGAAACCATACATATGACACAAGTCACATAGCAAGCATCTGGAGAACAAAGTACATTACAATAAATCTAACACAAACAAAGCAACATCATCAAGATGTGGATGTGTCAAAAGCTACCTCATCAAACACCCTTTGGCTGATTTATTACACATATTATCACAACTACAGTTCATTGTACAGTCAAAGTCATCACATGACATATTTATACTCATGAGAAGAGCTTTTGATGAGATCTTGTCGCAAGTCGGCTGTCAGCTCCTTCCTCTTCACCACTATCCTCTTCATTTGCCAATTCAGGATTCTCACCCAGTGGAACCCCAAGCTCCCCCTCCTCTGGGTTGTAAGGGATATTCCTCCACAGGGAGATGTTATGCAGCATGAATCATGCTACAGTGATCTGACACACTTTCCCGGGTGAGTAGAGGAGGGCTCCACCAGTCCTGTCCAGACAGAGAAATCTGGCCTTCAGGAGCCCGAAAGCCCGCTCCTCTGCCCACTGTGTTTATCCATAGGCCTCATTAGGGCAGACCCCCCGTACATAGTTGGATTCCTCAGCAGCATCAATAACTAAGGACGGTTTGGATACGCTGAGTCTCCTGTGTAGGAATGAGACATCAGTGCAACAATGAGTCACTCACTTCATGATTGCAGCATCTGACATTGCTCACACAAAATCAGAACAGATGTGACTTACCAACCAGTCATGCCCTCTCTGGTTGCAGTTGTGATATCAGTTGCCGTATGGTGCTGTTCCGCATTACAAAGGACTCATGGGCTGAAACAGGAAATCGGGCACAGGCGTTTGAGATGTAGCGAACCAACGAGCAGACAACGTGCGTGTTGATAGAATCAAAGTTTTTCCTGTTGCGATAGACTTGTTCACTGGCCTGCAGTAAAACTAAGGCAACATGTGTGCCATCAATGGTTCCCACATGTGGAAGGTGATCAAAACCATAGAAGTCAGCCTTCACATTGGCTAAATCCTAATGTCGAGGGAAACTGATATAGCTGTCAATGTGTTTCCTCATTGCTGATAGGACATCTCTTAACACAAGTCTGAACATAGGTTGGGATATACCATCAGATATGGCCACTGTATATTGGATGACCCTGTGGCCAGGAAGTGCAATACTACAATGAGTTGAACAATGGGTGGTATATAGTTGGATTACCGTTTTCTGGCATTAGATCTGACTCCAACTGACTACATAAATCCACAATTGTTTGCCTATTCAGACCGAACTGTTTTATGATGTGACGTTCTTCCATGGTTTGAAGCTTTGGCAATGGACAGTACACTGGAGATTGTCGCTTCCTCCTTCTCCCAGAGTACCTATGTGTGAAAATACTTGAGTTGGGACATTAGTCACTGTGTCTACACCAACATACATGATGTATAGCAGCAAAATCATGTGTCATAGTATTTCTGACTGGAAATACATTACAGCCAGTACACATCATAGCTGTCAACTACACAAGGGTCAAATGTGACCCCCATGGTTGTCAACATACGTGTCCAGAACATGGATTTGGGCAACACCCAACTATCTGCTCCTGAAATGCCCCTTGAAATTCAACACTCTGTTCGGTCTGCTAAAAATAGCATCAGCGGAAGTGGAAAGTGCCGACATATGGCGTCTATGCCTAGCATCACACTACACTGGTGACTGTGTAGTATGACCTACACAACAAGGCTGCTTTAGAATGTTTGTGATGATCCGACACATGTACTGGTGTTGTGACACATTTATCAGGGCCCAATATTGTATTTCCAACCACCAAAATGGCGGATGCCCGACCTAATTCACTCGACATTAGGAACCACTCATGGTTGCCGGCGGAAGTTAACTGCATGGTGGGCAGTTCCAACCGTGGCGGACACAGTCATAGGCCAATGGCTGTGGCTGTCGGCGGTGATGACTGCGTACTTGGCATACATGTACACGGCATTTTGCTAATTCACTCACTTGACTACTGACACTGCTGCCATCAACATCTCCACCACTTCAGCTGTTGTGTGCCACCTCTGGGAGCAATAATGCAAGGCCAACCAGGTGAAAGGGCCCCTGCCTTCTCTCCTAAGGAGCTGGAGAGACTCATTGAGGAGGTCCTCTCCATGTATGGGCAGCTCTATTGCTCACCAGAAGAGCATGTAAGAACCACATAGGCAAATTTGACTCTGTTCAGCACTATCCCTTCCTGACTAATGGGCCACAATGTGCCTCAGTGCGCCAGTTAGACTTTTAGGGTGCCTGCTGTCACATTTTGTGCCATACATGGGATGTACAGTGTGCAGGTAAAGTTGAATAGTACCTATGTATTTCAGTGTAACACTGTATTGTGTGATGTGTTATAAGGCATAGCTTCTCCTTCTGTTGCATTCATATATCTTGGCAGGAGACTTTACAGCCGTACACTGACATATCTGTGGACATGATGGGTTTAAATGTCAAGTAACATATATGTGCATCGAAGCATGAGCTGTGTATGTATAATGTTTGAGCCATTTGAACATCTTGTTAGCAATGTGTATAGCGCCTCAGAGCACTCAGCCTACATCTGGCCTTGGTGAACTGTAGTATGTGAACCATATGAAAATCATTGTGCCCTTTCAGAGTGCCTGTGACAGAAAAGTACAAATGGATACGTGAATACGCAAATTAGGTTTACGGTTTTCTCTGTTTATTTGTCTTCTTCAATAAATGTCTCTTCCTTTTTATTTTTTTCAATTTCTACTTGTCTGTATGTCTGTAAACTGTATTCTTCCTTTTGTTCCTCCCTGTTCCTTATGTTCCTTTTTTTCTGTTGCAGGTTGGCGCCTCATGGATCCAGAAGATCGTCCACCAGGAGAGGGAGAGAAAAATAAGAAGCCTGTTTTAAAAAGGTACGTTAGTCTCTATGGTAGGGATTGCTCTTTCCTCTCTGTTTTTTTTTTTTCTCTTTCTGTCTTCTTTCTTGTGTTTTTATATGCCCCTTTTCTTCCGTAAGTCTGTTTCTAGGTGAATCTCCACTATTTCCTTTGTTCGAGGTCCTATCACTCTATCTTTCTGACCTCTTAAATGCCTCCTTTTTGGTTAGTATCCTATCTTTCTCTTAAATTAGTACCCCGTTTTTCCTTTCACCCAGTGTAATTTCCCTTAGTTTGTCCTTTCAGCGTTTTTTTTCCCCATAGGTCTTTTAATAAATCAAAAAAAATAGTGCTCCCCTCTTTTGTGCCTTTTGTTATCCTTACCTTTCCCAGCTCGTGGCACATACCTGGTGGGGCCACGTTCCTCCTGGAACGTGGCCGGCTCCTTCGCGTAGTCTCCCTCTCAGTATTCTGGATGCGATGTCCACTTTGGTGCTCCCAGCTGTCTGGCCTCATTTCCTCTGTTGTCGTCGACTCTCTTCTGCTGTCTTCGTCCTCCTCGTTCGTTTCTATGACCTCCTCGTTCGTGTCTCCGACCTCCTTTTCTGTGGCCCGAGCTCCTCATTCGCATCTCCGATCTTCTCCTCTGTGTCTCCCCGCTGACGCCCTTTTCCTTCTGCTCGGTGTCTCCCTGCTTGTTGTGGTCCTGCCCCTTGCGCTGTGGAGCCGCAGTGACTTAGAGGTTTGACCTCTATGCCGGCACCCTGAGAAGTACCTCCGGGGTACTTCCAGTCTGGCCCAGATCCTTGTGCCCTGTTACATTGCTACACTAACCACAACCCACATAAGGGATAGGCATATAATGTAATGTCATGCATGGAAGTGAGGAAAATGTGAGTGTAATATAGGTTCTGTATGCATAGCCATCAGAGGCCAGGGCCTGTCATATGTATGTTCCAGTATGGGACATAGGTCTGGCTGGGGTAGAGTAACTGTGGCAAAGCTACAGTGGCACCAGTCCCACTCCCTCTGGACCTGAAGATCCTGACATGTGGCCACAATGAGTCTCCATTGGCAAGACTTGGCCTGAAGGCCTTTGCCCATTGATTACATTAGTGATGTGTACTGAGGTTACTCCATGACCTGGTACATGTGTGCATGTTGCCTCATTGTCAATGTGTGACATTGGCTTCTGTCGGATACCTCACTCCCACATTTCTGTAGTCACCTTTATATAAGTTATATTTGTCCAGTACACGCGTATTGCACAAGTGCCAAACCAACAGTGCAGATATTTGATTGAATCTGGGGAGGGCATGACGTGACTCATTAGCTTGGTTACATGCAACCAATCAGACCAAACTGACCTAAGTATGTTGGATGCCATCTCTGTAAGATTGCCACGTGTTAAAAGGTGTGTTCTGTGCTACAAGTACATACCACACAAACCCACTCTGAAGTGGTATGAGTCAACTTTGGGTAGCCCACATGTCCACACATGTACAGGGAAGAGACTTTCTGTGTCACCCATGGTAGCCTATTCATTGTCACTTAAGTGTTAGGGGGAGGTTTGTACTATGGTAGTTGCCTGGAGGAACTGTATGCATTGAGCCAATGTTTCTGGATGTACATGTGTCTGTCCAGTCTGGCCCGAGGACTTTACCCTTCAGAAGGCCACAGTGGTGTGATGTGTGTCATTGTGGCTCACATCACAGTGTATGTTGCTTGAGCCTGGGCTAACTGATGTCAGAAGGCTTGCTTAGTGTAGGCCATGAGCAGGGTAGTGGGTTAGTCTGCAGATAAATCCAAAAGTGTGTAGTCATGTCCCTGTACTTATCAGCATGTGTGCTTTACACTTGTGTTGTGTTTACAATTACAAACCTTTTATGGCTGGTGTTTCTGAAATGTGTATTACACAACTATTTGGCAACAAAATGTATTTGTAACCTTTTGATTCCATACAGGTCAAACCCATTAGAAGCAGGGGATTTTGAGAGCCATCGCCCAGAAGGTATGGACCCTGTGGTTCCACAGCCAGCAAAGCACCCACTGTCACAAGAGGTGGGAGGACCTGAGACGCTGGGCCCTGAAGATCACAATGGTCCAGCTGGGGCTGTCCTCCCAAAGTGGGTGGGGTGCACATCGGACCCTGACCCCCCCCTAATGGCCTGCATTCTGGCAGTGGCCCACCCCAAGCTAGATGGGCATTTAAAGGGAGCACAGCAGCAACAATGGGGTGAGTTCTAGGCATAATCCTTCCTGTTTCATTGCCAAGTTGATGTGTTAGAGTCTGTCATCTGTTCCTGAAGACTGGAGATGGGCCATGTGTGACACACAAGATGAGCGATGTTTTTGCATAGGTATGGTAGCTTGTGCATGCTACTGTGCCGTGGCTGTTGGCCCAGTGACGTAGGACACAACCGAGTACAGGCCACAACACTCTCTAAAACATGGCTGAGTACAGTGATCAATCAGGTCATGTTTGTTGTTGTTGTGGGTGTCCCCTTGTCCTCAGTGTGTCAGCCCAAGCAACATGGAGTAATAGATGACAGTACTCATCCATGTGTCTACTCAGAGAATCTATTGACATCTGTCCCCCACAGGCCACTTGTCTTCAGTATGTGACATTTGCTGGTGCCTCACTACTGTCTGTCATGTGAAGGTTGCCATCATATATGTGACATAGCATACATTGCCCTTTGGGTGCAGTCTCAGATCAATACTTTCCCTTGGTAAGTAGTGATTGTCCAGTGACATGATTTTGATGGCACCACTGTTGCCATCATTCCTTGTGGCTTCATGTTAGCATGTGTACCTTTCACTTTTTCCATATCATTTTCACTGCTGTTTCATGCATGGTCTACCTGTCTTAATGGGATGATGTCTGATTCCCTCACATATGTGTGCATGCCAACATTTGTTTGGAATTAGACATATGTGATGGGGCTACAGTACAGTGCATGTGATGCCACAGACAAGAGTGTGTCACCATTGATTGGTGGCTCACACATACCCTCACTCATCATTTCATGTAATTTGGCATGTACAACTGCAGTAGCAATGAAGGGCATGTCAGGTAAGACTACTGGTTTTACCCACAATGTGCTTTTCCATGCCATTGATGTAGAATAATTTAGCAATGTGCTTAGCACATGTTAAATGATGAAGTGTTGACATGAATCAGGGAGTGACTTGTAGTAATGTGGGAATCATATGTGGTTGTGTACAACCAGTCATCTAAAGAAATCTGTATTTGCATGACAACACATTGAGCAACACTTTAAGGGCCTTTTACAGGTACTTCAGGATCCCAGGGCCTCTACAACATTGAATGGACTATTGGCCTCTACTGATGCAATCAGAATATGTTCAGAGTACCAATCGAGAGAGGTGATTTCCCTGGGGCTACCTGATTCATGTGGTGTCACCCAGGACGAAGGTAGATGTTCACTGGATAGATATGTGGGTGTTAATCCAAATTGGGTGTCATTGTATAGTGTATTTTTTATATGGTAAGTATTTCATCTTGGCTTGGCCATTGTCAGCATGTATAGTGTTAGATTTGTCACCCTGATGTAGATCGGAAATTCATCTCATGTGTTCAAGCTACAGTGTTGTTTGTCCACACATGAAGGGTGTTCCATTGTGCTACCTTCCTTTTCATTTGACTGACCATGTGTCCATTTTCATGTGTGTACCTTTCAGCTACTTCATCTACATGTTTGAGCCATGCTGTTTATGTTGTATTTGCTTTCTTGACTTGCACTTACACATTTGGCAAATAGGCATGTCTCTTGGTTATACTATTGGTTTTCCCTGAGATACATGAAAGCCCAATTCCTGTGCAAATGGTGCTTTAGGGGCATGTGCAAAGTGAAATGTATCCCAGGGCAGCATCCTTCCTGGAGTGCCCCTGATGCCCCATCCCTACTGTGCAGGTATTGTTTACATTGTGAACTTTAGATATTTGTCTCACAAAATATTGTGCATCTCATTGTCCTTCCATTGTTGTGTAATGTGGGTGATACGTGTGGGTCCATCACAAGGATGATTCATGGAAAGTGTGTTTGGGTTAAATGACACATCCATACATATGTGTCTTCATTATCATAACAGCCCATGACATGTGAGCAATGTGAGGGTGTCAGTTTAACTATGTGTGATGTTAATGTGGTGTTGCATGACACAATGTTCTGTACATTTCACTGTCCCTGAAACTGGGATGAGCAGACGTGTGCTTTTGTGGAGTGCAGCAGTGCAGTGTCAGTGGCTGGCCCAAAGAGGGCGTCATGTGGCTATGTATGGGTCATTTATTGTGAATGACTCCGACACGGGACTCCAAAATAGTGTACTTAGTCAATGTAGTGTAACCCACATACCAGGTGGATGGCGTCGTGAAGATCTTTTGTTGAGTTTCGGAACATGGGTAGGTGCGTGATCTTATCATCGGTTGTGTCCATGGCAGCATGGATTTTGGGTTCATCTATGAGCAGCAGCAGTGGCAGGATGTGTGACGCTGCTTGAGACAAGATTCTGTCATAGACATTCCACAATGGTATTTGGAATTTTGGTTGGTGTTTATGTATGGAGCGATGCAATCAGCTAACCCAAGTGTCTTCTAAACAATTAATTAGGGGACTTAGTTTGTCTCCATTTTGTTGGTGAAAGGGTTTTCTATAGGTACATTGGAATGATTAGCTACCTCTGTGACCGGGATGTAGGCTATTGCTATCATTTTTTTTAATTTCAAAGGCAAATTGGTTGTTTGTAGCATATTCTACACTTAGTGCAGATTTTTGGAAATGCCTCCATATGCTTGATTGATTGAAATGATAGTTACAGCCTTGTATGGCAGTGTGGGGGCAAAAGTTTAAATCATGGTTTGTGCAAAGTCTATGATTGTTTTCTGTGAGTAGTGATTTGTTATTTTGTGTTTAATGTGCTTTAAGAGGTTGTAGTATGTGCGGCTTTGTTTATTTAGAGGTAAGGCTTATATAAAAGGCATATGTTTGTTTTGATGTTCACCATGTCTGGTGTATATCTGAGTGAATGGTTAGGACCAAATTTGGAAGGTTCCTACCATCACCCAGATTTAACAATTGCTTAGTTTTAGTAATTTATCTACTGTAGGAAATATTGTGATTTGTTTATCATTGTTTAGGTTGTCATACAAAAGGAAAGGTTCCTCATAATGTATTGTTGTTAAATGCTTAGAGGCAGGAGGAGTATCACTAGAGGCTATTTTAGTTTGTGCAATTAAACATTTTAAAGTGGATCCGCCCGTCAGGGTTGCAATGTGGCTGTCAGATTGCCTGGAGTGTGGCAGTCCAACTGTCACCACGAGTGTGGGGGTCCTCGGATGGCCACACTCATAATGAGGCCCTTAGTTAGGTAGTTGTTGAGATGGATACATTTCTTCTTTAATTAATCCCTTGGGTGCCTTGGGCATAATGGTTACATCCTCAGCTGCAGCGCTGATGTGCAGAGGACGTAACCATTCCGTCCTACACCCAGCCACCCACCCACACCCTCCGGGCAGGGATGGCAGGGGAAGTGCTTCCCTTACCACCCCGACCACCCTACAGTGACATCTGATAATGTCAGCGAGTGATCGCATGCTGACCTCATCAGAGGTTGCCTCCATCGCGTTGGAAGCCTAGCTTCCAGTGCGATCTGAGGAGAAACTGATCAGTTTCTCCTGGGACAGGGGAAGGGGGCAAATCGGAGACGCATGAGAGGAAAGGAAAAGCTTTTCCTTTCCTTTCATGTCTCACTCAGAATCCCTGCAGCATGATCGCATCGTGATTGTGGTGCAGGAATGCCCACTAGACACCAGGGAGTTTGGTTACTTTACATAAACAAATAAAGGGAGCGACCCCTTGGGTAAGGGTCGCTCCCAAAAGGGGGCATTTTTTTCCAGGCCATTTCTGTTCCCCCCCCCCCCCCCCGGGGGCAGGTCAGCCTATTTTAATTAGGCTGATCTGTCCCAAAGGGGGGGGGGGGGGACATCTAGACACCAGGGCTAATATGTTTTTGTTTATTTTTACAGGGGGAAGCGGCCCCTTAGGCAAGGGTCAGTCCCCTGGGGGCCAACATTATTTTAGGCCATTTCTGCCCCACTTGGGGGCAGATTGGCCTATTTTTATTAGGCCTATCTGCCCCCAAGGGGGGTAGAAACCACTATACACCAGGGATTTCTTTTTAATATAATTTACATAAGAGGAGCGACACCTTAGGCAAGTGTCACTCCCCAGGAGGGACATATTATATTAGGCCAGTTCTGCCTCCCTTGGGGGCAGATCGGACTACTTTTATTAGGCCAATCTGCACCTAAGGTGGACAGAAACCACTAGACGGCAGGGATTTGTTTTGTAATAATTTTTCATAAAGGGAGCGGCCCCTTGGGCAAGGGCCGTTCCCCATGGGGGCATATTATTTTAGGCCATTTGTGCCCCCCTTTGGGGCAGAACAGCCTATTTCTGTTAGGCCCATCTGCCCACAAGGGGGCCAGAAACTACTTAGGCACCAGGGATTGTTGTGTGAATGTGTTTTGTTTGAGGGGGGCGGAACCTTGGGCAAGGGTCGCTCCACATGGGGGCACAATGTTGTTGACCATTTCTGCCCTCCTGGGGGCAGATCAGCATATTTTTGTAAGACCCATCTGCCCCTAAGGGGAGCAGAAAGCCCACTAGACACCACAGAAGATTTTGTTTAAAAAAAGATGGTGGGGTATGGCCATACCCTCACCCCAAATAAATGGGGACAAAGTTGTTCTGCCCACCTGGGGGCATATGGGGTTATTACCCCAATCCACTCCTAGGGAGGGGGGGCAGAAAGCCTACTAGATGTCAGGGAATTTAAAAAAAAATAGAGGGGTGGAGGTTGCCAACTAGTATGGGCATAGATATGCCCCCCACCCCAACTGAAGGGCGTAACAGTCTTTCAGCACACCCCCCCTGCAAACTAAAGGATCGTATCCCAACAGCAAGCAAGAGGACATTTGAGTATTTTGGTTTTGATATTACTTTTGGGACCAGAAAGCTTGTTTAACTCTCAATATCGTCCCACTTTAAATAGTGAGCAGCTGCACTTTTTGGACTTTGGGACGCTGCCACCTAGAAAAATCTACCAGACCTAGACACATCTGAAAACTAAACATCTGGGTGAGTCCAGAGTGATGTGCTTCACATGCATCTCCAACCATTTCCTTACCCACATTGCCCTGCAAACCTCAAACTTTGCTTGAAATCACACATTTTCCCAACATTTTTATGATGGAACCTTTCGGCATCTGCAGGAATCTACAAAATTCCTACCACCCAGCATTGTCACATCTATACTGATAAAAATTCTGCCCCACTTGTCAACCTAAAAATGTTTTTTTCAAACTGCCCTTTTGAACCCGCTTTGGTTCCCTCTCGATTTTGACATACTTTTGGCCCTTCCCACAGGCACATGGCGGACCTACACAAGTGAGGTATCAATTTTATCGGGAGACCGAAGGGAACGCTGAGTGGTAAATATGTGCTGGTTCAGTTGTCCCACACAGAAATGTGAGGAAAATGTGAATTTTTTGCTAAATTGGAGGTTTGCTGAGGATTCTGGGTACGAAAACATTGGGGGATCCATACAAGTCACACCTCACTGGGCTCCCTCGGGTGCCTAGTTTTCAGAAATGTCTGGATTTGGTATATTTCCCTAGATGGCTGCTGAGCCCAGGACCAAAAACGCAAGTTCCCCCCTTGCAAAAACAGGGAGTTTTGTAATAGATCATTTTGATGTGTCCATGTTGTGTTTTGGACCCTTCTCTGTCGCGGGCACTAGGCCTAACCACACAAGTGAGGTACCATTTTTATCGGGAGATGCGGGGGAATGCTGGGTGGAAGGACGCTTGTGGCTCCCCCAGATTCCGGAACTGTCCATCACCGAAATGTGAGGAAAAAGTGTTTTTTTACCCACATGTTGAGGTTTGCAAAGGATTCTGGGTAACAGAACCCAGTGAGAGCCCCACAAGTCACCCCATCCTGGATTCCGTGAGCTGGGTAGTTTTTAAAAATTTGTTGGTGCTGGCTGAGTTACAGGCCAAAATCCACAGCTAGGTACTTTCCAAAAAACAAGTCAGATTTCAATGTAAAATGTGATGTGTCCATGTTCCGTTTCCTGTTGTGGGCACTAGGCCTGCCAGGTACCATTTTTTATCAGGAACACAGGCCCGTATTTATACTTTTTTAGCGCCGCATTTGCGCCGCTTTTTGACGCAAAACGGCGCAAACCTACAAAATACAATGGTATTTTGCAAGTTTGCGCCATTTTTGCGTCAAAAAACGACGCAAATGCGGCGCAAAAAAAGTATAAATACGGGCCACTGAATATTGCCCCTTGTCTTTCTCTACAGTTTTTCCTGCCAAATGTAAGACAGTGTATAAAAAACAAGTATATTTGAGAAATCCCCTGTAATTCACAAGCTAGCATGGGAACCCCCCGAATTCAGAGATGCGCAAATAACCACTGCTTCTCAACACCTTATCCTGTGCCCATTTTGGAAATTCAAAGGTTTCACCAAATGAATTGCTGTATACCCGGTATACAATGAAAACCCATTGCAAGGTACAGCTCCTTTATTGGCTCTGGGTACCAAGGGTTCTTGATGAACCTACAATCCCCATAAATCCCCGCAACCAGAAGAGTCCAGCAGACGCAACGGTATATTACTTTTGAAAACCTGACATTGCAGGAAAAAGTTATAGAGTAAAACATGGAGGAAAATGGCTGTTTTTTCACCTCTATTTTAATATTTCTTTATTTCAGCTTCAAGGAAAACCCTGTAGGGTCTATACAAATGGTCCCTTGCTGAATTCAGAATTTTGTCTACTTTTTTACAAACGCTTAGCTGTCCGGGATCCAGCATTGGATTCACACCCTTTTCTGTCACTAACTAGAAGAAGGCTAAAAGCACAAAAACTAGTAAAAACTGGGGTATGTCCCAGTAAAATGGCAGAATTGTGTTGAAAAAGTTGGTTTTCTGATTCAAGTCTGCCTGTTCCTGAAAGCTGGGAAGATGGTGATTTTAGCAATGACAACCCTTTGTTGATGCCATTTTCAGGGGGAAAATAACACAAGCTTTTCCAATTTTTTTGAAAAAAACAAATATTTTGATATATTTTGGCTAATTTCTTGGTCTCCTCCAAGGGAACCCACAAACTCTGGGTACCTCTAGAATCTCTAGGATGTTGGAAAAAAGGACACAAATTTGGCGTGGGTAACTTATGTGGACAAAAAGTTATGGGGGCCTAAGCGCGAACTGCCCCAAATAGCCAAAAAGAAGCCTGGCACCTGAGGGGAAAAAGGCCTGGCAGCGAAGGGGTTCATTTATTCATGTGTATCAACTGCTTTATGTTTATTTTAAATAATTGTTTTACATAAAAAGTGTTTTATATATTTTAATGATAATGCAATTATTGTCAATCAATCAATCAGTAGGTCTTGTATAGCGCCACATGTCACCCTGGGCGGTCTCCAGGCACTGGTGGTGTCTGCGAGCCTTGGTCAGCGGGTGATGACGGTCAAAGAGCCAGGTGTTGAGCTGCTTCCTGAAGTCCTTCAAGGAGGGGAAGGTGTGCAGGTGGAGGGGGAGGTCATTCATCAGCGGTCACGGCGGATGCAGGGGATGTGAGCTAGGTGAGGGTGGAGGAGTGGAGCTCTCTGGTTGGTTGGTGGAGTGTCAGGTAGCCATTTAAGTAGGCCGATTCGGATTTGTGAAGGGCTTTGTAGATGTGTGTGAGGAGCTTGAAGAGGCATCTTTCCCGGACTGGGAGACAGTGGAGGTCCCTGAGGTGTTGGCTGATGCTGGTTATTCTTCGGAGGTTGCAGGCGAGTCTTGCTTCAGAGTTTTGGATGGTTTGGAGCCAGTTCGGAAGTTGTTTGGTGGTTCTGATGTAGAGTGCATTAATGTAGTCGAGACGGCTGGAGATGGGGGCCTTAGTGACTGTCTTCCTGGTTGAGGTCAGGATCCAACAGAAAATCTTGCAGAGTATGCGGAGAGTGCGGAATCAGGCCAAGGAGCCAACATTGATCTGTTGCTTCATGGCTAGTTACGTGTCTAGGATGATTCAGACATTGCATGCATGTTATGTCAGGGTGATGATGTGCAGAGGCAAAGGGTGGAAGGTGGATTCTTTGTGTTCGACCAGAGAGGAAGGAGGAGATCCAGTTAAGTGCGTTGCCTTGGATGCCGATGTGGAAGAGTCTGGTGACGAGAGTGTGGTGAGAGGAAGTGTCGAAGGCTGCCAATAGGTTGAGGAGGATAAGGGCATCTGTTCCTCCTAGGTCGAGGAGGCATCTGAAGTCATCTGTAGCCTCGATCAGGGCAGTCTCAGTGCTGTGTTTTGGTCAGAAGCCGGATTGGGAAGGGTCGAGCAGGTTGTTTCCTTCAAGGTAGTGTATGAGCTGGCAGTTGATGGCTTTTTCCAATACTTTGGTGGGGAAGGAGAGAAGTGAGATGGGGCAGTAGTTCTTGGGTTCATTGGAGTTTGCTGAGGGTTTCTTCAGGAGGGGCTTGACTTTGGCGTGCTTCCAAGCGCCAGGAATGGTGGCGTTGAGGATTTCTGTGAGGGAGCTTGCGCTTGCTTCTTTATCAATATTTATGGCACATTATGGGGGTCATTACCACCCTGGCGGTCTTCGACCACCAGGGCTGTTTTGGAGGAACCACCGTCAACAGGCTGGCGGTGCTTCCAGGGTAATTACGACTGCGGCGGAAGCGCCGGGGTCGCACCTCCGGGACCGGTGGTTTCCCGCCACATTGGTCCCAGCGGTTTAAATCCCCCAGGGAAGCCCTGCTTGCAGCGCTGCCCAGGGGATTACGAGTCCCCATCCCGCCAGCCTTTTCATGGAGGTAAGAACCACCAGGAAAAGGCTGGCGGAAAGGGGAGTAGCGGGGCCCCTGGTGGCCCCTGCACTGCCCATGCCACTGTCTCATATAGACCCCACAGGAGTGCGGCCGCATTGGCGGCCGCCCGGCTGTTCAACCTTGGCAGGCGGCTTCAGCCGCCCACCAAGGTTGTAATGAGGGCCTATATGTTTTTTTTTTTAAAGGTGACAATTTTTTTGTTTCCGTTATTTGTGTTTTCGATGAAAGTAAAATCAATATTTTTTATAACTAATTTTGTGTTCCCAATATCTGTAGTTTTAATTATTACGTGCAGAAGGCAATATTTTTGTTAAGTATATTTATTTTACAATATTTTTGTGTTTTGATCTTTTATGCATGAATATTATGTCAGTGTTCCACCTTTGCTAGAGAATAAGCCAAGGCTCTGGACATCTAATCTATGCACCCAATAGAAAAGGACAGGGAATTACGACCTTGTCCAGCTGACCCAGACCTCACAAACAGAGGTGGGTGAAAAAGTACACTCTGCCTGCAGAGTTCGCACAGTTTTGTCCACTCTGTGTTCTGCTTGGAGCGCAGAGTTCTGAAGTGGCAGAATTCTTTCTTGTGTGCCGCTTGCCAATTTTAGCCTGGAGAGCTTGAGTGAGAATTTGCATCCCCAAGTGCAATTTTCAGGCACTAAAATGCCTCTCAGTAAGATTTCTCTATGCGGGTGGTCACCACAGATCGTGAACATGCGCATTGAGAAAGCTGCCACTTGAGAAAAACTACTTAAGTGGCAGAGAGAAGCACCACCCTCACACTGATTTTACAGCATCCCGCTGCTATAAATCAGCACAAGCATCGCAATATGACAGAATTCTTCCCACTCGTGGAACTCCACGGAATCTCGCAGAGCTTTTATTGTAACTTTGCAGAAATCTGCAGGGAAAAGCTCCTTGAATTCCCCTTACCCTTAGTCACCAATAAATTATCGGAAAGGCAAAAACTTCTTGATCTGCCCAAATAAATCATAATAGCTCTCTTAACATTAAACAGATGCAATAACCTTTCTTCTGGAGAGGAATGGAGTAGACAAAAGGAAAGCAAGACAATCACTTGCCTTGCATTTTACACTGAACCTTATTTTGGAACAAAAGTTGGGCCTGTAGGCAACATTACACAATCATCTAGAATACATAGAAAAGTAGCACAACAAAGCAGAGTCCCCTGTTCTCCAGCTCTGAAGATTGAAGTGATAGCCACCAAATAAGCAATCTTCATCATGATCAATTTCCTATCTACTGAATCTAATGGCTCATGGATGAACTTGCAAAAACATGAAGGCTAAAAAGAGATCCTACAGGGGAGCAAGAGGGCATAACATAGGATCAGATAGCGCCAGAGAAAAACCTTTTTAGTAAGTGGGTTACAAAACCTTTTCCTTCCTCTAAATTGACCCAGGGTTCGTGAAAAGCTCTTATAGCTGCTCATTGTGCTCTAATTTTAGAAATTGCAAGAATTTATGAAATCCACCCCACAAAAAATGCTGGACAGAAACAAATTCACATTTTTAAAAGGAACTTTAATGGTCTGAACACATTTTGGGGAAGGAACCACAATGGCAAAAATAGGACTTCAAATTATACTGCATACAATATTGGTTTATGGCTTCTGACGAATGATGCAGTAAAACTTTATTTTCTAATCTCCTCCGTCTTACTTCTAGCTGAAAGGAGCAGAGCTTTGCAGATATGTACAGGGGATTGGCTCATTAAAATTTTCAAACTCTGACATATTGACGTTTTTAGAAGGAGAGGAAACCATGATCTCCTGTGCTTAAAGGGAACAACCACAATCTTTAGTCTGTTGATTCCCTTTAGACAGGTTAATAACTTTGAAGTCAACAGAAAGGACTGGACAGCATATAATAGTTACTGGGAACAACTCATCTACCATACACTCATCCCAAACTACTTCCTCCTGATATTGGGAAGAAAAAGTCAGCAGAGTGTTGGTTGAGGAATCAAACACATTCAGAAATAGTCTCGAATTGTTGGCATTTTTCCTGAAAATCCAGCAGAGGTGGTGAAAGATTCTGATAAAATAAGGAAATCAGAAAGAGTCTGCCTTGACACTGTCTGAACCTTTTACAAGGAAGACTTTGAGTTATTAGAGATATTTCTCTGTTCAACCCCCAACTGTGTTGCCACTAAGTTCAATAACTGAGAACTCATCCTCTCTTCCCCCATGGTTGATGTAGGTCACTGCCACCATATTGTCTGATACAACTAGAACATAATGGTATCAAACCATTAGGATTTAAAAAGAAAGAGATTTGAACACTGCTGTCAGTTATGCCCAATTTTAGGATCTTCATCTTTCTGATATATATTCACCGAATGTGACACCCCTTTCAATTCAGCTAACATTCAGAATGACCACGATTGTGGGCTCTGGATGGACATGAAGGCCTTTGATAAGGACAACAGATTCATCCACAGTCAAATTGGATACCAAATCTCCTGTGTGACTATAATTTGAGCTATGAAGTCTTAAGATGCTTGTTTCCAGTAGGCAATAAGATGAGCTATTAATGAATAAACATGCAGTTGAGCCCATGGTACTATGAAGATGCATGAAACATATGACCTTGTGCCTTAACACACAATATCACTGGAGCTATCTCTATTTCCAGAAGGGAAGACAGTGACAAAGACAGGCCCATTGCTCCATCCACCAGAAGATACACCTTCTGCAAATCTGTCCTGGAATGTGGTCCTATGAAGATATGGGTGGTCATTACAACCCTGGCGGTCGGTGTTAAAGCGGCGGTAAGACCGCCAACAGGCCAGCGGAATCAAAAATGGAATTACGACCGCGGCGGAAACCACCAACAAAGACAGCCACTTTAACACTCCGACCGCCACAGCGGTACAAACAAACAGTGCGGCGGTCACCGCCAACAGACAGGCGGGAGATAATGTACCACCCACAGTATCACAACCTACCAATCCGCCACCTTTTCCGGGGCGGATTCACCGCAAACAAAAACACAGCGGAAACAGGACTCCGAAGGGAAAACGCTCACCTCTGCACACCCCATGATGAACCAGGACGCCATGGAACCAGAGCTCCATATTTTATCAGCCTTCTTCTTCTTGCTGCTCTACCAGGAGCACGAACGCCGGCGGCGAAGACCACGGTGAGTACTGCACCTACGACACAGGGGAGGGGGGAGGGAAAAAACAGTGACACACACACGCAACACACAACACCCCCACCCCCACCCTCACCCACTAAAACACACACACCAATACAACATGATACATTACAGTTACACCACCAACCCCCCGGAAGAACACAAAGACAAAAGGAAATGAGCTGAACGATTGTATTATATTAAAATTCAGTAGTCAAATATTATACATACACTATTTACAAATATATACACCAAGAATATTAGTCCAGGGTATTCCACCCTTAAAGTCTGTGGACCACTGGGCCCACACTGCATGGGCGAGGCCCACACAAGATACCTGAACGTGACGGAGAGAACACTGCAGGGGCATCAGATAGAAATAAAACAGGCACCTCAGGGGGAAGGCAAAGGGGGGGCACCTCAGCCGGTTGAGTGCACAATGCCAAATCCACGAGGGGGCCCCATGCCCACTAGTCAATCCTGGGGTGTGCAAAGCCACAGTCTCTCAAGTCTCTCCAGTGGGTGGGTTGCCCACTGCTTTATCCTGGGGAGTGCAAAGCCAGTCTCTCAAGTCTTTCCAGCGGATGGTTTGCCCACTGCTTTATCCTGGGGAGTGCAAAGCCACAGTCTCTCAAGTCTCTCAAGTCTCTCCAGTGGGTGGTTTGCCCACTGCTTTATCCTGGGGAGTGCAAAGCCACAGTCTCTCAAGTCTTTCCAGTGGGTGGGTTGCCCACTGCTTCATCCTGGGGAGTGCAAAGCCACAGTCTCTCAAGTCTCTACAGTGGGTGGTTTGCCCACTGCTTTGTCCTGGGGAGTGCAAAGCCACAGTCTCTCAAGTGGATAACAGACTCCACTGGTTCTGGAGGGGGCTTGGTGCCCAGAGTGCTTCATCCTGCCAAGGACAGAGGTAGTGGATGTAAGTCTCCACTGGTTCTGGAGGGGGCTTGGTGCCCAGAGTGCTTCATCCTGCTCGTGGCGGCCTCAGTAGTGTCAGTGCATTTGGCGGTCATGGGCCTGCGGTGCTTGTGGCAGGCCTGTCTTTGGCAGTGGTGCTTGTGGCGGTCCTGTCTTTGGCAGCGGTGCTTGTGGCGGTCCTGTCTTTGGCAGCGGTGCCTGTGGCGGTCCTGTATTTGGCAGCGGTGCCTGTGGCGGTCCTGTATGTGGCAGTGGTGCTTGTGGCGGTCCTGTCTTTGGCAGAGGTGCTTGTCGCGGTCCTGTCTTGTGCAGCGGTGCTTGTGGCAGTCCTGTCTTTGGCAGCGCTTCAGGAAAACAGGACTATTTTGGCAACTCAAGTATTGAAAAATGCACATTCAAATAGTATAATTACAACCAAAAAGGGTGCTCATACACCAAAACACATCGTTGCCATGATGTGTAATGCCAGATTGCTAAAAAGCAGACCGGTAACATCTGCTGGCGGTCCTCTCTGGGCCAGCGGGCTGCTGCTGGCGGTCCTCTCTGGGACAGAAGGGCTGCTGCTGGTGGTCCTCTCTGGGCCAGCGGGGCTGCTGCTGGCGGTCCTCTCTGGGCCAGCGGGGCTGCTGGCGGTCGCCTTCTGGCCAGCGGGGCCGCTGCCGGTTGCCTCCTGGGCAGCGGGGCTGATGCTGGCGGTCCTGTCTGGGCCAGCGGGGCTACTGGCGGTCGCCTCCTGGCCAGCGGGGCTGCTGGCGGTCGCCTCCTGGGCAGCAGGGCTGCTGCCGGTTGCCTCCTGGGCAGAGGGGCTGTAGCTGGCAGTCCTGTCTGGGCCAGCGGGGCTGGTGGGGGTCGCATCCTGGCCAGCGGGGCTGCTGGCAGTCTTCTCCGCCGTGGTGATCTTTCCAGACTTGCCGGGTTTCTTGTGCCCTTTCCCCACCATGGAAGGTGTTGCTGCTGACTCCACACTCCCACCTGTGCCCAAGGGAGCGGCTTTGCTGGCTGGTGTCTTTCCCCTCTCCCGTCGGGCACTGGCCAACTTTTGATACTTGACAGGTGGGGGACTGTCTGTGCTGTGGCTCCTTGCCACACTGGCTACCCTGCTGCCTGGTGCACTCCAGAATCCGGTGACTACTGGCACCACTGGTCCCGGAGATGTTGTGGCTGAGGTGCTAGGTTGGGACCTGGAGAGTCGGGCCCTAGGAGACTGACGGGGTGGGGGAGGTGAGGGAAAGAGGTCAAGGGTGGACAGGAAAAGTTTCTTAGGAACACTCGGACGGTTAGATGGAGGGGGTTTGGGAGTGGAGGAAGAGGTTGTGGTTAGGAGGTGTACGTTTGGTGACTTTGGGTGAAGGTGCATGCGCTGGAGGCTGTCGTGAGGTGGATGGCTGTTGGGTGGGTGTGTGCCTGCGTTTGTGTACCTTTGGGAGGTGGCGTCACAGGCACACTGGGAGAGGACACAGGGGATGCGTAAATGGTAGTGGGGTGGTGACTGCACGTGAGCGGGGTGTGGTGGTGGGTGTGCTGGTGATGGACATAGTGGCTGTAGATGTAGTGCATGCAGGTGTGAGTGGAGACAAGACTGAGAGGGAGGAGGGAGACGAGGAGGAGGGGGACTCAGTGGAGGCAGTGGATGTTGCTATGTCTGCATGTGTGTGATGCTTGCGTGAGTGCCTGTGGGATGTGTGGTGGTTATGTTTGCCTGAGCTTCCATTGTGTGTTGAGGTGTGTGCATGCTGGTCTGATGGTGTGCTTGGGATAGGCAGAGGTACAGGGGATTGGGTCTGGGTGGAGGATGTTGGAGGGGGGAGGCTAGAGACAGGGACAATGGCTGCCATCAGTGCTGAGGACAGAGTCTGAAAAGCTCTCTGAAGGGCCGCCTAACCACACTGAATGCCCTCCAGGAATGCATTGGTTTGTTGCAACTGCCTCTCTACACCCTGGATGGCATTCAAAATGGTAGACTGCCCAACAGTGAGGGACCTGAGAAGGTCAATGGCCTCCTCACTGAGGGCAGCAGGGGTGACTGGGGCAGGGGCTGAGGTGCCTGGGGCGAAGAAGATGCCCACCCTCATGGGTGAGCGGGCACGGGGCAAAGGCTGAGGGGCTGCTGGGAGGGCGGTGCTGGAGGGAGGGTGGCGGCTGTACCTGTAGATGCGGGGGCACAGATGGGGCCACCACCACAAGGGAGCTCCAATGAGAGGACGAGTCTTTATCGCTGGTGTCAGCTCCTGTCCCTGCTGTGGAGCTCCCCTCACCCTCCGTCCCATTGGTGAAATCAGACTCCGTAGTGTCGCCCTCCAGGGTCATGTGGAATGCAGCTCCCTCCTGCTCCGGTGTCACTGCTCCTCCGCTTGATGATGCTAATGCACACATGTACAGGGAGACTACAAAAAGGGGGGGGAGACAGAAGAAAGACATTTTGAGTGCATGCATTACCGCTACCGTTGGGGGACACGACAGCCACAGAAGCCCCCTGCACTACGCCGCTTACTTGGGGTCCACTATTCAATGCCTGGTAAATGGCCTACAAGGCTATGGCCGATATCTGCGCACATGGATGTCACAGGAGCCGGACTAGGTGTAGTTGGCACTGTACCCAGGTGGGGAAGGTGCCACAGGGTCTGCCTGAAAAAGGGGACTTAACTAGCATACTCACCCTGGCCTAGGGAAACCTACAGCCCACCTCCCCCATCCAGACATCTCCACTGCACGCTGAATCGGCAGAATGAGAGTGTACTCACCCCCTTTTTGCTGCTGTGATGCCCTCAAGCACCCATCCAACTCCGGGTATGACACCGCCAGGATCCGGAACATCAGGGGGGTCATGGTGTGACGGGCACCCCTCCCACGTTGGGAGGCCATCCCCAGCTGGGCCTCCACCATCTTCTTGCTCCAGCGGCAAATGTCCTCCCATCTTTTCCGGCAGCGAGTGCTCTGTCTGTGATAGACCCCCAGGGTTCGGATGTCCTTGGCGATGGCACGCCAAATACCCTTCTTCTGGTGGGCGCTGACCTACAGGAATTGTACAGGGGAAAAAGAGAAGTTATTACCAACTGCACCGTCACAGTCATTGGCCTGCACCCCTACCCTTGCCATGTGGCACATGCACTCACCGTCGTTTCATGCACGCATCATTCTCCCCCCTCTCTTTCATCCACCCCACACCACACAGGCATTGCCCGCACAGCATGCTCACAGTGTACTTACCTGTTTGTCTGGAGTACCGTAGGGTAGCGTGTACTGGGGGAGGACCCCATCCACGAGTTTCTCGAACTCCTCTGTGGTGAAGGCAGGGGCCCTTTCCCCAGACGCACGAGCCATTGTCTCTTCCAGACTGAGGTCACAGCAGCACTTGCAGTGTAGGTCCTCTCCTGTCCAAGATCAGGTATCGAGTGATTGAACAGATAGAAAATGGCAGTCACATCCGCAGCGGTGCATACCGTCACCGCCGGCGTACATCGTCATTGGCTCCTGGGACCCATAGGGTCCAATGTTAACCAATACAGAATTGCGCCGCGGTCCTCGACTGCCTACAGCGACAGTGAACAACACCAGCGCAGATACCTCACATCCCATTGTCCCACTTTACAGGGCAGACAGCCGCCATTTCAGGGGCCCACATGGCTTGATATATAACTGCGTCATGTGTGGGGTGATATTTAGTGGTGTGTTGTGTGAGGTGCGTGGAAGTTCTGTGGGTGATGGTATTGTGTGCCTGTGGATGCTTGGTTGTAATTTGTAGTGTCTCTCTCTGGTCTTCTTTCGTGATTTTGGTCGTAGGGGTTTGTGGGTGATGTGGGTGTGTGTTTTATATTGTATTGTGTGTGGGGGAGTGGTGTGTGTATGTGTATCAGGTGTGTGTATTTCGAATTGTCCAATGTGGTGGTGTTTTGGAGATGTATGTGTATTTTGAGCGTGGCGGTGTGTGCCGCTAATGGAATACCACGGTTGAAAGACCGCCGCGTGGATTAGTGGGTCGTGATAGTGTGGGCATATTTCTGTTGGCGTGACGGTGGAGGTTTTGTTTTCACCAGTTTATCACTGACCTTTGGTGTGACGGACTTGTGTGGGTGTCTAAATTTTGGCAGATTCCGAGCTGTGGGTCATAATGACCGTGGCGGAATTCCGCTGCCGCAGCGGTGTGTTCGCAGTCTTCTGCACGGTGGTAAGTGGCTTTTACCACCAACGTTGAAATGAGGGCCACGATCTTTTGAGGGAGAAATCTGATATTTTGAAAAACTAAACATGAACCAGCGATGAAACAGACATTCTCTGACCATTATCAGACCGTCTAAAGTATTTTGGACCTACGGTGAATGAAGGCGCCAATCACTCAGATAGAGATGCATTGCCTACGTAGAAGATGAAGCATTGGAACTACTGGAGACACCATCTTGGAGAATACTAAGGAGTTGATTTTAAGCCAAAGGGAAGTGCCGGAAATGGGTAATGGTTGCCCTGTACATAAAATCTAAGGAAGCACTCATGCTCTTTCAGTATTAGGATATAAGAGTATGCATCACAGAGATAGATTGTGATCATGAAGTCTCTTCAAAAAAATATTCTCTGGCGTGTTTCATTTTTAAGGTTATTGATAAAACCCAGGGATTGCAAGTCTTTCATCTTCCTGAATAATTTGAGGTTTAGAAAAAATTATTGAGTATATTACCAGGCCTCTGTCCACTGTTGGAACCAGATTTATAGGTGTTTTTGTAGAAGATCTTAAATGCTTCTAAGACTTATGATTTCTTAATTGAGCATCAAAGCCAAGCTGTTGCTTTGATTCTAAAATCTGCAGGCAGAATCTGGCACTCAATGGTATTACCATACTTCAGCACTTGAAGAACCTAGGCTTCTGAGGCAGATTTTGCCCAAGCCTTTGCAAAATGGTGATTCATGGGCATCATTGCCAAAGTTCCGTTATTTGTTGTTTTCCTGGCCTGGAGATCCCTATTTTTATATTTGCAGATTTTTTCTCTTTAAAATCTTTTTCTTAGGAGTTTGTAGACTGAGAAGATTATTGCTGTCTTCTGAAGAGCTGACAAAACGTTTTTTTCCATTGGGAAGACGAAGGCTGTTGGTAGTGATGAAAAGGTGTTTCTTTTCCTTAAAGATCTTAGGCATTTTGTCTTCCAGTTCTGTCCCAACAAGGTGGGTTCCTTGAAATTCCTCCTAAAGGCTGTAGCCTTATGTGCTGATTTAGTATACCAGTCTTTAAGCAAGAGATTTTTATGGGTTGAAATGGAAGCTCCACTTGCTAAAGCTGAAGCTCTCACAAGAACTAGCAGGACATCTGAAAGGAACTCAATTTGTTGTTTCACCCTCTCTAGCAGCACAGAACATTTAGCCTCATTCTCTTTAGCTTTGAAAAGTTCTTTGAAGTCAGAAATAAACAACTGTGTATATAAGTACAATAAATGGCAACTCTTATGGCTAGATGTGAGCCACAGAATATCTTTGTGAGTCACGAGTGCAGCTTTTCATCTCTTGGATCCCACAAAATGGAGTCTTTCTAGTAGACTCGCTACCATTGACCTGGACCAGAGTCAGTTAGTTTCTCCTACATTCTCTCAAGCAGACATAACTTTGTCATACATCGATGAGCATTGATCTTGTCAGGATGTTATACTCTCCATGTGCCACAACTAAACATGAGCAGGGATATGCAGACCCAGCTATGGAGAACTTTAAAATTGGTGTAGTATGGTGTAGTATGGCTCTGATGAGGTTCCAGGATCATCAGGAAGAGGGAATCCTATATTTTCACGTGCTTGTGCTGATACTTCTGGCAATAAATTTGCCTATTTGGTCTTTGGGAGACATATCAATTTCTCATTCATCAGGAAGCATATGGTCTGATGCAGCTCCGTTCTGAAGTATCAACACAATGGCAGGACGACCAATGAGTCTTCATTTTAAGAGAGTTTGTGGTTCCAAGAACAATCTTCTTTAGCTTCTCATGCTTATGAGTCTCCTGTCTTCATCTGTGTCTTTCAAGAGATAGAGATCTAAAGCTTGATGAACAGGAAACTGAATGATATTTTTCATTTAGTGTTTCCCCTTTGGCAAAACAATTGGGGAATACAAATATGAACAAACGCCATAGCACACTTCCTGGAAGCCACATGGAGACAGACCATTTCTTGTAGCAAATAACTCACACTGAAGTGAAAACATTTTTACATGTACCTCCATTCCAAATAACAATTTTCATGCTTAGATGTCACAGGGATTAATTTCAAATGTTCCCATTAAAACAAATCCCACAATGTGTCTATACAAATTCCTCGAGTCCAGCAAGTAAAAAATCTAGAAAGACAATGGATGAAGTCCAAGACCTGAAAGAACTTCATACTTCATCTGTCTCAAATCCTTGTCTCAGGTAGAGGAATGGAAAAATAGGAGGATACTTGGAATGCCAGTTCCTTTATTGGCATCCAGGTAGGGATAGGTGGTGCTTGCATTTCAGCATGCTTTCCTACAGTTCTGTTTCTCTTCTAAATGAAGTGGTATACACTTCACAAGTAATGACTGCGACAAGGACAAGGGACATACAAATAATATACGTTTCCTGGTTGCACAGACAATGTAGGTACTTGTGAGCTCATGGTACTGGAGATCCAAACGTAAGCTGGCAGAAAATCACATAATCACAAAAACTTTATTCATATAGACATCATGCTCCAGTTCTGCAGCTTGTAGACATTGTTCACAACAAGTGCTGCTGAAACTGACTGTAACAGTACTTAATTTATCATCCTTGAAAGAATGGAATGTTGAGTCAGCCCTGCTCTGACTCTGGTTTTTGACCCGCATTCCACCGTTTGTTTTAGCAGCAAGTCGTCTACACTCTGAGCCGTGCTGCTGGCTTTTATGGGCTGTCAGCAAATCAAAATGTTCTCTGTGGCTATTGGAGGGTGTGTGAATGGTCTTGGGGCACAGAGAAGAAACTAAGGGTCTGATTTAAGAGACGTTTTTTACGCTAGTTCAGAGCTTTTCAAGACTAGCGTCAAAGACTCTAAACCTGCAAAGCCCATTGAGTTCCATTGAAAGCAATGGTGTGCCTTCTTTTAACACCTGCTTTGAGCAGGCGTTAAAAGTGCCAGAAAAAATGATGCAAAGAAATCCCTTAGATTTCTTTGTGCCATTTTTTTGGTCCCCCTAACAGGGGAATGCCACCTTTGCATACATTATGCCTGGCGCAGGCATAATGTAGCACAAAGGGTTCCATGGATTGCGCCACTTTGTAAATTTTTCGCGACGATTTTGGCCTTGTTGGGTCACATTAGCATTAAAAAAATGATGCTAATGTGGCGCAAGGAGACGTTAGGGGCTCCTAAATCAGCCCCTGAGAGTCTGAAGTGTTCAGATAAGGGATTGACGTCTAGCACTCACACTTCTATAACATCTAAACATCAGCACATATTGTATTGTATTGTAATAGTATTTATATAGCGCTTACTACCCCTGACGAGGCGTCAAAGCGCTTTTCGGTGAGTAGCACGCTACTCTGGAACCCAACAAGAATTAGTAATGGAATAGTATCGGGAAATAATGAGTACAGTTTTAGTATTATTATGAGTTAATTTGAGCCGCGGATATGAGAGTTTGTTAGTTAGATTGACTGGAGTAATGGAGGGGTAGAGGAGTAAAGAAATCCAGAAGTGTTAATTGGGAGTATATCCTTCATTTACTCAACCCAAAGGCTTGGGATGAGTAAAGGGGGATGGAGGAGGGAAGAGTATGTGGAAGGGTTAGGGAGAGCATAGTAGCAGGGTGAGATAAATGAGGGAGAATTTAGTAGGGTTGTGTGGGAGGTCACGGTAGTAGAGTGAGGTTTGGTGAGTTAGATGTGGAAGCTGAGGGAAGTGCTTAGGCAGAGTTATTTAGGAGATGAAAGTAGTAGAAAGGATTTGGGATGAGTCAGAGTGGGAATGGAGACATGACATATGATGATGGGTAGATAAGTGTGATAAGATGAGAGCAGGAATTCATAGATATCTATTATAACAACCCACCCAGGAGCCATGCAATAACCCACGAACATGCCAAGCACAGAAACAACATATACACATACATACATACATATATATAAATATACATACACACACACATACAAACACACATGAATACACACACATATGCACATAAAATACATAATTAGAACCATGGGTAAATATACTTAGTCAAACAGGTTTAAAGACTGTGTGTGTATTTTATTGTTATGACATGGTAGCGATACATATTTTCTAATGAACTATACATAACTAGAAATATACACATAATCAGAAAAAAAATATTTATCAACATAGGCATATGCAGTCCATAGTTGTTTGACTATGGTGGTTATAAAGGAAAGAGACAACTCTTGAGTAGTTTTCTGAAGACAAGAAAGTTATCTGTGGCTCTTATAGTTGGGGGTAATGAATTCCACAGTTTGGCTGCTTGATCGGAGAAGGATGTACCACCTATAGTCTTTTTCTTGTATGGTAGTGTTCGAAGGCGGGGTGCCAATCTTGAGCGGAGGTTTCTTTGTTGAATGTATTTAGTTATTTTGTTTCTGATAAAAAGCGGTCCTGTTCCATGTATAGCTTTGTGGGTGATACAAAGCAGCTTGAAAGTGCATCTTCTGGCAACTGGTAACCAGTGTAGTGCTCTCAAGGCAGGAGAGATGTGGGCTTGCGGCTTTACATGTAATAGTAGCCTGGCTGCGGAATTCTGGATACGTTGTAGTTTTTTCATAAAAGATAGAGATGATCCATAGTAGAGGCCATTGGCATAATCCAGTTTGGATAGTACCAGTGAGATAGTAGCTTGCACCTTGTGTGGAAATCTGAGGTGGGGGAAGATGCGTCGTAAAGTTTTCAAGGTGATGAAGCTTGTTTGTGCTAATTTGTCCACTTGGGCATTCATAGTTAACTTGGAATCCATGGTGATTCCTAGGTTTTTAACTTCCTTGTATAATTGAGGAGGTGGTCCGAGATCGTCAGGCCAGACGCACAGAGGGTCATAATTTTTCCAGTCACCACATATGAGTATTTCTGTTTTGGAGGTATTTAGTTTGAGATGGCTCCAGGTCATCCATTGATCAACGGCTCTGAGGCAACTGAAGATTTGTGAGTTTTCAATGTTTTTGGGGCATTCTAATTTAAGTAGTATTTGTGTGTCATCTGCATAGTTGTAGCATGTGAGATGAAAATCATTGATCAGTTCTGGTAAAGATATCATGTAGATGTTGAAAAGCAAAGGTGAGAGGATTGATCCTTGGGGGACCCCTGCTTTTGTGAGGTAGGGTTCAGACGAGAAGGGGGGCGAGTGGATGATATTAGATCTTTTTTGAAGATAGGAAGTAATTCAGTCGAGAGCAATCCCTTGTATGCCGGCTTCGTGGAGTCTTTGAATTAGGGTGTCATGGTCAACCGTATCAAAGGCAGCGGAGAGGTCCAAGAGAAGTAGTGCAGCAACTCCATTGCGGTCGATTGTGTTTTTAAGATCATCCCAGATTTCTATGAGTGCTGATTCAGTGCTTCTTCCTGGGCGGAATCCAGTTTGGAAGTCTGAAAGTATAGAATTGTCTTCAATTAATTGACGCTGGCAGTGTTTAGCATTCCCCTTTAAGCACACTGAGCCGATTCATAAAGGTAGACTTACACATGAGTAAATCTACACATGTAAGTTTACTCTTACACCATTTTCGGATAATCACCATTTATAAGTGTAAAGTTAATCAAAAGTGTACACTCATATGTCTCCATCCCTAAAACAGGAGGGGAAGCCAAATTTATGAGAGTAAAGTTACTTCAGTCGAAAAGGAGCAATACCAAGCCCAGCGCCACACTAGGGCAACCACTGATGCTGCAACATTCTGAATAGAAAATAATGTAGCCATGGACTTAAAACCAAAGAGGAAATAATGTTAAATTGAAATAATTTTTTCCAACTTTTTAAAGATTTATGAATATATACAAAAATATTATTCATGATAATATATTTGAATAACCTTTTTATTTAAAAAATAAATGTGACTTTAAAAAAAATATAAATGAATTTCAGTTAATTTTATGAATACCTTTTTGTATGTTTAATACATAATAAGTAAACACAAACATTTTATTTTAGGTGGGATTTTTACTATATTTGTATACATTGTTTTATCATTTTGTAATAATTTTTGTTAAAAACATTAATGGTGTAAAGTTACTACTAGTATCTTTTCACATGTGGGTGGAAGTCTACTCCATTGGGTCACAGATCTCCATAAGGTAAAGCACATGCAAAGTGTAAAAGTTTATTAAACTTAAAAACATTTTAAAAAAATATTTGAATGTAAAATATTAATGTTAAAAGGTGTTATATATGTATGTTAATTGTATATAATAAAAAAAAGTTACAGCATTATGAACGATTTAAATTTAAAGTGTAATTATTAAAATAAAATAAATTTTCTGAAGCTTACACTATAAAAACCTTTCCGCCTAAAATAAAAATATAATAAAATTAATGTCCGATTGATTTTTAAAATTAAAAAACGTATTAAAATGTGTTAAATGAAAATAATAAAAAAAAACTTTTCTTTTTAGATAATATTTTAGCTTTACATTATTGTTTGTTTGAATATATTTATTATATTTTAGAGATATGCAAAATCAAAAGCATGCAAGAGGAGATCCACCAGCATAGAAATAATACCTATTCCTCACAGATGAGGAAAGAAAAAACAACACGTCAAAGTATCAGAACCAGATTCCTACAGGGAAGATCTGTAGACCTGATAGGACCAGAGGATGTGTATGATGTCCACTTCTGGTTGGCCATAGGGTCAGCAATTGGAGTGAGGGACAATGTGGGCCGGTGCAGTATATGTAGGGACCAATGAAAATCATGCAGTGTTTTGAAATAGTAGAAATTTAGACGTGCCTCCCCCAAGCGTGAAGGGACATCAAGATAAACAATCATAGAACTGTTATCCGGATTCCTCAAATCCTACACTTACCATCCAACTGGCTTCTTCACAATCCCTACTACCCATGTTGAGACAACTGTTAGTTCTTTAGGCAGCTCTCCATCAGAACACGGGTGGTTTCTGATGTGATTAAAGGTTACATGTTTTTGGTACTTGACTGAAATATTGTTTGTTCTGCACATTCCTGCTTAGACCAGCAGGTACACACTTACACCAGTGACTGCGACCCCACCTACCCCCTCCTGCATTATCCTTTCTTGTCAAACATGTTACTGGAACAATCCTGCAAATGTTGGTGGGCTCAATGGCCTAAGCCCCTAATGCTTGTAGCTACAAAACGTCTAGATGATTGTGAGGGAAGAGGCGAATGGGAATCAATGTCATTGTCACACGTACTGTTGTTAACGTGCAAAACAATACAAATTACATTTAAAACAGGTAGGCAATTTGTCTTTTTTCCAGGTCTTCTGGTTCTTCCGAGACCACACCCCTTGTAAGTATTTCTACATCTATTTTTATTTGAGCTCCACTTTTCAATGTAGTCATAGAAAATGGAGGATGAGGGCAGCCTAAATGGCCACCCTTTGAAAGTCCCGAGGAGATTATCCTGCATACCTGTGATCATAGATAGGAGGTTAACTAGTACCACAGTGGGATCTTGGCCATGTTCAGTTTCAGGCCCTTCACAAATATGAATATTTCTCTGCTAGCGTGTCTAACCTTAGTAAGTAAACTTACGAATAGGTCGATTAATCTTTTGACTCGCATTTACGATGTTCCCACCATAACTCCAGTACACGTAAGTCAATAATCAATAATCAATGGCAATAATAATCAATATCACTAGTAATCAATTGGAGTCAGTGATTGTCACACACCATGACTTTTCAGTCATAAATAACCACACTTTTTAGTAAAAGTTAGAATATTTTTTTCCTTATATTAACAATGCTAATGCCACATAAGATAATCTCAAAATCAAATGATAAACATACAGCACTGGCTGTCCAAAGCGGCGAAAGAAATGTAATCTAATCAAAGCTTGGACCACTACACACTCTAGAGTTACAGTGCAAATTGCACAAACTATATTACATATATTTAGATTCAGCAAAGCAAAGACATCAAACGTTATTCCCTATAGCAGACTTTCATTAGTAAGGGTCCTTGTCTAACACCAGATGAGCATCAGGATGTTGGGCTCCATGCAAAACAATTTAGTCAACACAAATTTGGAAAACATCTAACTATGGCAAAATACTGCTGTTGGTACCTATAAAGAAAAAGCTAAGATAGTCTTCGTCAACAGGACATCAGTTCGGTCAGCAAGGCATCAGGGTTCAGCATCATAGTTCAGAAACGGCAGACTTTAAGCAGTAAAGTTAAGCATGTCTCTTGTCAAGACGATCAAGAAAATAATGACCTTTCAGCCAGAGAGAAAATGGGCAAATGGGCTGTCTTACATCAGTGCAGTCAGGCTAAGCTAGATTTCCTAAAACTACTTCCCAACTCCCTTTTGGTCAAGAGATCACATGTTCACACTTTGTCCAATAAAACTAAAACTTCAAATCTACAATTTCTACTACTACTTGGTTCACATGTCACTGATTGGCTTCTCTTGTAATGTATTCATCATCCGGCTTGTCAGGTAACAATATTGTTGCAGCTTATACTCCAGTCAGTGTCTTCATTGTTCTCCTCCTGAGAAAGTCAGTCTTACACACATTACACTCATATTGTTACATTTAACAAGAACAGCATCTTCTAGCAAGCGGTTCTCATGAGAAAGACTTTTAGCTACGAGCACATTTGATCAGCACAGTGGAAAATTACAATTTAATTCTCTGAACATCCATTTTATTAAACGTTTAAGAAATGCATCTTGACATGAGGCCGTGCAACTAGACTAGGACCACCGCTAATTCAAGGCCTTCAATTAATAAGGCTAATACATAATGCATAACCCACAATATGATGCATTACTTCATTAATCAAACATAAGCTCCATATTTCATATTAATAAGCCATTAATAAGTATACTTCGTGAACATTGGCGGCCACTCACGTGGACACAATTTCAAATGTGTGTATTATTTTTCTCTATATTATTAAATTTTCTACGCAAATCCATTACTCAGAATACATGAATATTCATTAATATTTTTATTAAAACACCTGCTTTAGCAGTCCCTCCTCTGATGACTAAATATGTAATCACACTAAACTATCACTCACAAATTTTTGCATCAGTTAAATTCTGTCATTTCAATCCCTTCATACTTTTGTTCCCTTTTCAAATTTTCCCTAAACACTTTTTCCCTTTTCTTTTCTTCCCTCCTCTGATTATTCTTTGTCCTTTTCAATTATATTCTTTTACAAAATTTACATATTCCCCATATTCCAATTAGGCAAACCATGATAATCAATATCCCCTGTATAATTTTCAATAAGATTCCTTTCCCAGTGTTGCAGAGCCAATTTCCCACTGAAGCAAAACCTTTACCAACTTTCTCCCGAACACCTGGTTCTCTCAATTCTTTTAAATCAGCACTTTCATTAGTCAGGTTAGTAAGTTAGCCTCTAATCTTTTTACTGTTAACAGGAATGAATAAACAACAATGCCTAGAATTAAGAATTCTACAAACTCTGCCATCCTATGCTAAAAGAGTGTCTAAAGCAAGGCAATTCTGAAGTCATAGCTCTTTCAGCAGCTAATTGAGTATTTATCAGAATTATGGCTCCTGAAACATTTGTCAGCATTTTATCCACAATAGTAGACAACTTTCAAATCTTTATCGAACTCAAAACAACTCCCACTGAGGGAATGATTGCTTCAAATATATCTCCCACTACACTAGAAGGAGACTCTCTCCTCTGTTGTATATGATGTAATTCAGTCACTTTTGGAAACTTCTTTAAGTCATACATTTGAAAAATCTTTGGGAAAACGATTCCCAAATAACATGCCCCATAACATCCTTTTGGAAGTCGGTAATAGGCATTAGGACCACAGATGTAATATATCCCAGGAATCGCTGGATCCTCTACATTCAACATAAATGTCCATTTACTCTGAAACAAAAAACACATGACTACATTTACTCGTTCCCTCAAATAAAGGCCCTCATTATGAACACAGCGGTAAACACCGCACCGCCGGTTGTGGAGGTAACAACCGCCAACAGACGTGTGGTCCGAACCATCAAATAATGAACCAACTGAAACACAGGCATCCTGAAAACCACTCACCCCAGCAGAGGAGTGCCGACAATGACGGCAGAGCCCGCCCACAGGCCGACAGAAAGCCTACCCGCCCATCAAATAATGAAGCACTAGACCACCGTCAGTTCTGGGGGTGGGAACCACCACCACACAAAGCCAGGCGGAAACGAACCAAATATAAGGAAACACTCACCGGAGGCTCACACAACACGCCGAAGCAGACATGGAGAGAGAGTTGCAGGTCTTGTCAGCCCTGCTCCTTGCCATATATCTCCATGATGAGACCGCTGACGAAGACAATGACGGTAAGTACCGCAACCTACTAAACAAGGGAAGAAAGGGCACAGTTACATACCCACCCACTCCACCCACCCTGTATCGCTCCTCCAACCCTTCACAGCAGCACAAGCCATACACCCCACAGCAAGAGGTACTTACCCGACACAAGGCAAATACAACCTTCCCAAAGTACATACATGTGCCCAACACCCCTAAACAATGAAACGAGAGACCACGGATCAAGAGTGTGCCTCAAACAACAATCACACAAACAGAGAATGGTGGGGGAGATCAGAAATATATATTAAGTGGCAAATGGCCCATACTAGATCCCTCAACGAAAGACTAGTTTCCACAAGAAAGTATGGGGTTCACCCGTAGGTGTAGAGCTCAGTATAAGGGAGACTGTCCGTGGGCTCTTGGACCTCGTTGGGTTCAGAGAATGCGTGGTGTGGGTGTAGTGGTAAGTCGGGGGGGGAGGGAATTTCTTTTACGGACTAGGTGGTATCACACACTATATACTACAAGCGGTCCAGCGAGGGGTTGGGATAGGTGCACAGCGAGCGCCTCCTTTGATGCAAGTGTGACAATAAGGGGACACTCCCCCTCCTGGAAACTGAGGCAAGTTGCCTCTCTCATTAGGGCCTCCGCGAGGTAGTTCCTTGCACAAGGTAGGCCCGTTCTATCAAAGCACGATAATATTTTGTTGTATCCCCCCCCCCGGTTTTTAGAGGGGAGTCTAATCTGTCTGCATTTTGCATGATGGTTAGGGATCCTATGACCTGAAGAATGCCCCGAGACCGTCCACTGCTCCCAGTAGAGGGCAGAAACATGTCGGCCAACTTTTAGTGAGGTGACCCAGTGAGTCCTTGTTCTCACCGTGGTGTCCCATCCCATTTTTAGCCGCACTAGCAGTTACCACCATTAAAGTGTAGACTGCACACAGGTGACTGCCTAGGTGCTTTTATATCCCCGTAGTTTAACTGGATCCCATTATCTCCAGACAAAATTTATTTATGCACTTCCTCCCGTTCTTTTAACGGTGAGGTTGAGTCCGCCCAGGTGGTATTATCCTACCTGGGTGGGGCTATGTGGTCAAATGATGAAGCATGACACTATGGTGGTCATTACAACCCTGGCGGACGGTGTTAAAGGTGCGGTAATACCGCAAACAGGCCGGCAGACAAAAAAAGGGAATTATGACCGCGGCGGAAACCGCCAACATAGACAGCCACTTTAACACACCGCCCGCCACGGTGGTACAGACAAGTAGCGGGGTGGTCACCGCCAACAGACAGGCAGAAGACAATGTGCCGCCCACAATATCACAACCCGCCAATCCGCCACCTTTTCCGGGGCGGATTCACCGTGGATAAAAACACGGCGGAAACAGCTTTTGCAATGGAGAAAACGCTCACCTCAACACACTCCACGAGGAAGGGGGACACCATGGAGCCGGAATTGCAAATACTCCCTGCCCTTGTCTTCCTGCTCATCTACGAACACCAGCAACGGCGGCGCCGAAGACAACGGTCAGTACTGCACCTACGACACAGGGTAGGGGGGAGGCAAAAGTCAGGGGGGGACACACGCAACACCCCCACCACCACCCCCACCCTCACACATTACAACACACACAGCAATGCATTTCCAAACATCACAGTAACAACCCACAACCCCCCGTAAGAATGCAAAGACAAAAGGAAACCAGTCCAAACATTGTAATGTATCAAAATACAGTTCCAAATATATACAGATATATATACACATTCCAAATTTTATACATTACGAGAAGTAGCGCAGGTATGCACATATCAATGTCCGTGCACCACTGGTCCAAAAATGCATGGGCGAGGCCCACACTAGATACCTGTCCACAAATGGAGAGAACACTGCAGGGGCATCAGATAGAAATACAACAGGCACCTCAGGGGGAAGGGAAGGGGGGGCACCTCAGCCGGATTACAGCACCACGCCAGATCCACGACGGGGCTCCATGCCCATTGATGTATCCTGGGGAGTGCAAAGCCACAGTCTTTCAAGTCTCACAAGTGGGTGGGTTGCCCACTGTTACATCCTGGGAAGTGCAAAGCCACAGTCTCTCAAGTCTCTACAGTGGGTGGTTTGCCCAATGTTACATCCTGGGGAGTGCAAAGCCACATTCTCTCAAGTCTCTACAGTGGGTGGTTTGCCCACTGTTACATCCTGGGGAGTGCAAAGCCACAGTCTCTCAAGTCTCTGCAGTGTGTGGTTTGCCCACTGTTACATCCTGGGGAGTGCAAAGCCACAGTCTCTCAAGTCTCTACAGTGGGTGGTTTGCCCACTGTTACATCCTGGGGAGTGCAAAGCCACAGCCTCTCAAGTGGATAACAGTCTCCACTGGTTCTGGAGGTGGACTGGTGCCCAGAGTGCTTCATCCTGTTAATGACAGACGGAGCGGATGCATGTCTCCACTGGTTCTGGAGGGGGAATGGTACCCAGACTGCATCAGGCTCGCTGTGACGGTTCCTGTTCCGTCACTGTCCCAGGTACACATGGGATAACGATGCTTGATGTGGCGGTGTTTTCCTTGTTCAGGGGTGCTTTGCCCTGTTCAGCTGTGCTTTGCCATGGCGGTCTCTGACCTGTTCAGCAGTGCTTTTCCTTGAGCAGCGGTGCTTTGCCATGGCGGTCTCTGACCTGTTCAGCGGTGCTTTTCCTTGTGCAGCAGTGCTTTGCCATGGCGGTCTCTGACCTGTTCAGCGATGCTTTGCCCTGTTCAGCGGTGCTTTGCCATGGCGGTCTCTGACCTATTCAGTGGTGCTTTGCCCTGTTCAGCAGTCTTCACCATGGCGGTCTTTCCCTTGTGCAGCGGTGCTTTGCCCTGTTCAGCGGTGCTTTGCCATGGCGGTCTCTGACCTGTTCAGCGGTGCTTTGCCCTGTTCAGTGGTCTTCACCATGGCGGTCTTTCCCTTGTGCAGCGGTGCTTTGCCATGGCGGTCTTTGACCTGTTCAGCGGTGCTTTACCTTGTGCAGCGGTGCTTTGCCATGGTGGTCTCTGACCTGTTCAGCGGTGCTTTGCCCTGTTCAGCGGTGCTTTGCCATGGCGGTCTCTGACCTGTTCAGCGGAGCTTTGCCCTGTTCAGCGGTCTTCACCATGGCGGTCTTTCCCTTGTGAAGCGGTGCTTTGCCCTGTTCAGCGGTGCTTTGCCATGGCGGTCTCTGACCTGTTCAGCGGTGCTTTGCCCTGTTCAGCGGTCTTCACCATGGCTGTCTTTCCCTTGTGCAGCGGTGCTTTGCCATGGCGGTCTCTGACCTGTGCATTGGTGTGTGGCATGATGCTCCCTCATTGCCCAGCGGGGCTGTGGCTGCCAGGGCCCTCCTGGGCACTGACTCCGGCGGTGGTCTCCTGACCAGTGACGATACTGCTGCCCTCCTGGGCACTGACTCTGGCGGTGGTCTCCTGACCAGTGACGATACTGCTGCCCTCCTGGGCACGGACTCTGGCGGTGGTCTCCTGACCAGTGACGACGGTGCTGGTGGTGGCGTCCCGGCCGCCGGGGAGGATGGCGCCGTTCTCCACCGTGCTGCTCTTACCAGACTTCTTCTGGCCCCTCACCATCTTTGGAGGAGTCACAGCTGACTCTGCAATCCCCCTGGGACCCTTGTGAGCAGTTTTGCTGCCAGGAGTCTTCACCCTGTCCCGTCGACCACTTCCCAGCTTGAGGTGCTTCACAGGGGGTGGACTGGCAGTGCTTTGGCTCCGTGTCACACTGGCTACCCTGGTGGCCGGTGCACTCCACACACCTTGAACACGCACCACAGGTCCTGGTGTTTATTTGGCTGAGGTGCTACTACGGGACTTATGAATTGGAGGGGTGGGGGTGGTGGCAAAGAGGTCAACGTTGCTGAGGAAGAGTTGCTGACGAAGACTGGGATGGGTAGCTGGAAGGGGTCTGGGAGTGGAGGAAGAGGAGGTGGTTGTAGGAGGTGTAACTTTAGGTGTTTGGGTGCAGGTACTGGAGGCTGTCGTGAGGTGGATGGATGTTGGGTGTGTGGGTACCCGCGTTTGTGTACTTTGGGCGGGGGCGTCACAGACACACTGGGAGTGGACACAGGGGATGTGTAAATGGTAGTGGGGGTAGTGAGTGCAGGTGAGCGGGGTGTGGTGCTGGGTGTTCTGGTGCGAGTCCTAGTGCCTGTAGATGTAGTGCATGCAGGTGAGAGTGTAGACGACACTGGGAGGGAGGAGGGAGACGACGAGGAAGGGGACACAGTGGAGGCAGTGGATGTTGCTGTGTCTGTATGTGGGTGATGCTTGCGTGAGTGCCCGTGGGTTGTGTGGTGCCTATGTTTCCCTGAGCTACTTGTGTGTGTTGAGGTGTATGCATGCTTGTTTGATGGTGTGCTTGGGATAGGCTGGGGTACAGGGGATTGGGTCTGGGTGGAGGAAGTTGGAGGGGGGAGGCTAGACATAGGGACAATGGCTGCCATCAGTGCTGAGGCCAGAGATTGCAGGGTTCGATGATGGGCAGCCTGACCAGAATGAATGCCCTCCATGAATGCATTAGTGTGTTGCAACTCCCTTTCTACACCCTGGATGGCATTCACAATGGTAGACTGCCCAACAGTGAGTGACCTGAGGAGGTCAATGGCCTCCTCACTGAGGGCAGCAGGGGTGACAGGGGCAGGGGCTGAGGTGCCTGGGGCGAAGCTGATGCCCACCCTCCTGGGTGAGCGGGCACGGGGCGAACGCTGAGGGGCTGCTGGGAGGGCGGTGCTGGTAGGGGAGGTGGCAGCTGTACCTGTAGAAGTGGGGGGCACAGATGGTGCCGCCACCACAAGGGAGCTCCCATCGGCGGACGAGTCTGTGTCGCTGGTTGGTGATCCTGTGCCCGACGTGAAGTTCCCCTCACCCTCCGTCCCACTGGTCAGAGTCTGTGGTGTGGCCCTCCATGGCCATGTGGGATGCAGCTCCCTCGTGCTCCAGTGCCACTGTACCTCCACCTGATGATGCTGATGCACAAAAGAACAGGGAGAGCAGAAAAAGGGGGGGGACGACAGAAGAAAGACATGTTGAGTGCATGGCTTACCGCTACCGTTGGCGGACAATACAGACACAGCAGCCCCCTGCACTACGCCGTGCTCTTGGCCACTACAGATGCAATTCCTGGGATCTGGCCTACATGGCTATGGTGGACATCTGCACACATGGATGCCACAGGGGCATGTATACCTGTACTTGGCCCTCTACTGAGGTGGGGTGGAGTGGCACATGGCCTGCATTACAGAGGGGCCTAGCCTACGTAGGTCGCCCTGGCCTAGGGAAACCCACAGCCCTCCTCCCCCACCCAGACCCCTCCACTGCGCGCAAAATCCCCAGAATGAGAGTGTACTCACCCCCTTGTGTCTGCTGTGATGCCCTCAAGCGCCCATCCAACTCCGGGTAGGCCACCGCCAGGATCCTGAACATCAGGGGGGTCATGCGGCGACAGGCACCCCTCCCACGTTGGGAGGCCATCCCCAGCTGAGCCTCCGCAGTCTTCTTGCTCCAGCGGCGAATGTCCTCCCATATTTTCCGGCAGTGGGTGCCCCGTCTCTGGTGGACCCCCAGGGTCCGGACATCCTTGGCGATGGCATGCCAAATGTCCTTCTTCTGGTGGGCGCTGACCTACATGACATGCACAGGGGAAGAAGAGAAGTCATTACCAACTGCCCCATCGATGTGAGTGGCCCCCATCCCTACCCTTGCCATGTGGCACATGCATTCACAGTCCTTCATGTTCCCTGAACTCTGCCCCCTTCCTTCTTACAACCAGCCCTCTCCACCCAGGCATAGCCCATACAACGTGCTCCCTGTGTACTTACCTGTTGGTCTGGAGGACTGTAGAGTAGCATGTACTGGGGGAGGACCCCGTCCACGAGCTTCTCCAACTCCTGAGCAGTGAAGGCAGGGGTCCTTTCCCCAGACACAGCAGCCATTGTCTCTTCTAGACCGAGGTCACAGCAGCACTTGCAGTGTAGATCCTTTCCTGTCGAAGATCAGGTATCGAGTGACTGAACAGATAGAAAATGGCGGTCACGTCCACGGCGGTGACGTCCGCGGTGGTGCGTATCATCACCACCGGCGCACTTCATCACTGGCTCCTGGGACCCATAGGGTCCAATGTTAACCAATGCAGCATTGCGCCGCGGTCTACGACCGCCTACCGCGACGGTGTACAACGCCAGCGCAGATACCTCACATCCCATTGTCCCAGTTTAGAGGTCAGGCAGCCGCCATTTCAGGGGCCCACATGGCTTCATTTACTACTGTGTCACACATACCTAGGCCTACACTCAACACACATACAGGAAGAGTTTTGTGTTTGGTGTCGTGTTCTGTGTATCTGTGGGTACATACCTGGAAATTTGTTGACTCTGTGGTCGCTGTTGTCCTTCCTAGGCATCGTCAGCTTGGACATGTGAGAAGATGGCGGAATCCTCCGGTGTAGCGACCGCTGGTGGACCTATTGACAATGGAGGAGTGACATTTAATCATCACCTACAGGTTTGACCGTTCCACTATCCAGGAACTATGTACCCAGTTGGAGCCAGACCTGATGTCACCAATCCGCCATCCCACTGGAATCCCCTCTGACGTGCAGGTGCTGTCAGTGCTCCACTTCCTTGCAAGTGGGTCTTTTCAGACAACAGTGGCCATGGCATCAGGGATGTCCCAGCCTATGTTTCCCAACGTGTTGTCCAGAGTGTTGTCTGCCCTGCTGAAACATGTAAGGAGCTACATCATTTCCCCTCAGGTGGAGGATTTGGCTACAGTTAAAGGTGACTTCTATGCCCTTGGACATATCCCCAGCGTCATTGGTGCTATTGATGGCACCCGTGTAGCTCTGGTCCCCCCCCAACAGGGGTGAACAGGTGTACAGGAACTGGAAGAGTTATCATTCGATGAATGTACAGATGGCATGTTTGGCAGACCAGTACATCTCCCAGGTAAATGCTATGTTCCCTGGCTCTGTGAATGACGCCTACATCCTGCGGAATAGCGGTATCCCGTATGTGATGGGTCAACTCCAGAGGCACTGTGTGTGGCTATTAGGGGACTCTGGTTACCCCAACCTGTCATGGCTACTGACCCCAGTGAGGAATCCCAGGACAAGGGCAGAGGAATGCTACAATGAGGCCCATGGGTGAACTAGGAGGGTGATCGAGCGGACCTTCGGCCTCCTAAGGCCAGGTTCAGGTGCCTCCATATGACAGGTGGTTCCCTATTCTACTCACCAAGGAAGGTGTGCCAGATCATCATCGATGCTTCACAATCTTGCTTTGCGACGCCAGGTGCCTTTTCTGCAGGAGGATGGTCCAGATGGCGGTGTTGTGGCAGCTGTGGAGCCTGTGGACAGTGATGAGGAGGAAGCTAAGGAAGAAGACATAGGGGGTCATTACGACCCTGGCGGAACAAGTCCGCCAGGGCCGTGGGACGCGGTGGCACCGCCGACAGGGCGGCGGTGCCCCGCGGGGCATTCTGACCGCGGCGGCTCAGCTGCGGTCAGAGAAGGGAAACCGGCGGTCTCCCGCCGGTTTCCCGCTGCCCCAAAGGAATCCTCCAAGCCGGCGCAGCATGCTGCGCCGGCATGGGGATTCCGACTCCCCCTCCCGCCATCCAGTTCCTGGCGGTTCTCCCGCCGGGAACCGGATGGCGGGAGGGGGAGTCGCGGGGCCCCTGGGGGCCCCTGCCGTGCCCATGCCTATGGCATGGGCACGGCAGGGGCCCCCGTAAGAGGGCCCCTAAAAGTATTTCAGTGTCTGCAAAGCAGACACTGAAATACGCGACGGGTGCAACTGCACCCGTCGCACCTTCCCACTCCGCCGGCTCTATTACGAGCCGGCGTCATCGTGGGAAGGGAGTTTTCCCCTGGGCTGGCGGGCGGTCTTGTGAAGACCGCCCGCCAGCCCAGGGGAAAACTCGGAATACCCTCCGCGGTCTTACGACCGCGGAGCGGTATTTCAGAGGGGGGAAGCCTGGCGGGCGGCCTCCGCCGCCCGCCAGGCTCGGAATGAGGGCCATAGACAACAGGGAGTCAGTCATACAGCAATATTTCCAGTGACACACAGGTGAGAACATTTCATTCTTACCATTACATTCACTTTCACACTTCTACCTCTATCATGTCTGTCATTCCATAGCACTATTTGGTCACTGAGTTGTACCTTTCCATTACGGTTTCACAGGTGTGGTTACCAACGTGTGTCATCTGCTTGCATCCTTCAAGGACTTGTGATGTGTGACATAGGTATGTTGGCTTTACAATAGAAAACGCATTTTGACACTGTCATTGATAATACAAATTTACCAAATCACAGACTGATTCCAGATTGTTTTGTGGTTCAAGGGTGTTTATTTAAGTGTGCTCAAAATGGAGGGGGGTTGTAAAATGGTGATGGGGGACGGTGGAGGAATGTCCATGGCAGAGTCCAGTCTATTGGTCACACAGGTGCACTGCCCATATGGGCATAGGAAGTGGAGCTGGGGCAGTTAAAGTATGGACAGGGTAACAAAGTGAGACAGTGGGATGACAATCAGGGTGGTCTCATTTCCTGGCGGGGTCTTGCCATCTTGCTCTGTCCTGTTCCTGGATCTCAGGGACCGTTTGCGTGGTGGTTGTCCGTCTGCAGGGGGTGGGGTGCTGGTGTGGTGGTCCTGTGGCGGGGCCTCCTGTCCACTAGCGCCGGCGGAGGTAGTGGGCAGTTCATCGTCCATGCTAGTGTCAGTGGCCCCTTGGAGTGCCGCGGTGTCCCACATGGTGTTTTGTATGTCCTTCAGCACTCCTATGATGGTGCCCAGGGCGGAGCTGATGGTTCTGAGTTCCTCCCTTAACCCCAAATACTGTTCCTCCTGCAGGCGCTGGGTCTCCTGAAACTTGGCCAGGACTGTCGCCATCGTCTCCTGGGAGTGGTGGTATGCTCCCATGATGGAGGAGAGGGCCTCGTGGAGAGTGGGTTCCCTTGGCCTGTCCGCCCCCTGTCGCACAGCAGCCCTCCCAGTTCCCCTGTGTTCCTGTGCCTCCGTCCCCTGGACCGTGTGCCCACTACCATTGCCCCCAGGTCCCTGTTGTTGTTGGGGTGGTGGGTCATCCTGGGTTCCCTGTAGTGGTGGACACACAGCTGATTGACGTGTCTTGGGTACGGAGGTATGGGCCCGCTGGGTGGGTGCTGTGCTGGTATTACCAGAGGGTGGAAGGTCAGTGTTGGGCTGTGCCTGTGCAAGGGGAACCGACTGTCCCGAGGCCCACGATGGTCCGGGCTGGTCATCAGGATCCAGTAGGGCAGAGCTGCTTTTGTCACTGTGGGCCTCTTCTGTGGGTGGAGTGGAGATGTCTGGACCCTCTGGTGTGGTGACGTTCCTTAGTTGTCCTGCAGGGATATGAGAGCATGATTATTGCATGTGTGTGTGTAATGGTGTGCAATGGGTGGGTGTGCGTGTACCCCGGTGCAAGCATTCCTGTGTGTGGGTTTGTGTAATGATGGTTAGGGGGTTGTTCTGGGTATGTGCAGTGAGCATGCTTTGGTGAGGGGTGACCATGCTTAGTTGTGTCATGCAGGGCTTGGTGTTGGGATGAGTGGTTTGTGTTATTAGTACATTAGTGAGGATTTGGGGTGATAGGGGAGGGTGTGAGGGTGGGGGTGTGTGATAGCATGCAGGTAGGGTGGGGGATAGGATAGTTAAGATTTGACTTACCAGTGTCCATTCCTCCACCGACTCCTCCGAGTCCCTCTGGATGCACAATGGTCAAGACTTGCTCCTCCCATGTTGTTAGTTGTGGGGGAGGAGGTGGGGGTCCGCCGCCAGTCCGCTGTACCGCGATGTTGTGCCTGGAGACCACAGAACTCACGTGGATTCGTGTGCCGTGATAGCATGGGCATGTTTCTGTTGGCGTGACAGTGGAGGAATTGTTTTTGCCAGGTTAACACTGACCTTTGGTGTGGCGGAGTTGTGTGGGTGTCTGAATATCGGCGGATTCGGAGATGTGTGTCATAATAGCTGTGGCGGTATTCCACGGCCGCAGCGGTGTTTTGGCGGTCTTCTGCACGGTGGTAAGCGGCTTTTACCGCCAATGTTGTAATGACCCCCTATATAGTGTGTGAGACCACCTAGTCCGTAAAAGGAATTTCCTCCCCCCGACTTACCACTACACCCACACCACGCATTCTCTGAACCCAACGAGGTCCAAGAGCCCACAGACAGTCTCCCCTATACTGAGCTCTACACCTACCGGTGAACCCCATACTTTCTTGTGGTAACTGTGCCTCAAACAACACAGGCCACACATTAACCTTTATTGTGCTCACTGAGCAACAGAAGTGCATATAAGGCCAATGACCAGTCCATGGTCGAAGAAGTCCGATGGGCCACAATGGCCCCAACTTGACTCCCACAAGTGCAACAGTACTCCACCTCATAGGGGCAACAATTGAGCATCCAGGCACCTCAGGGAACAGGGGCAGGGGAGGTGGGGGTGGGGATTTACGACTGGGAGGGGGGATTAGATTTCCGTTTGGAAGGTGGAGGGGGCTTAGGTTTTGTCACAGCAGCTGGTGGATTGGACTTGGCCTGGGGTGCGGCAGATGTTCCTGGGCCAGCACAGGATCTCTTCCTCACAGGGGAGGTAGCACAGGAATGGGAAGGGCGGGCTTTGACGTGGGAGAAGTGGACAGGGCAAGGAGGTGAGCACATTTAGGGACGAGACGGGGTGGGCCAGTGGGTTCAAATAGTTCAACACAGGATAGGAAAAGTTTCTTATGTGCAATTTGGGTGGACCTGGATGAAGGCGTGGGAGTGGAGGTAGAGGGAGTGGTTGTGACAGGTGTCGGTGTGCGTGACGTGGGTGATGGTAACTGGACAGTATGCTGAGGTGTTGTAGATGTGTGATGGGTGGGTATTTTGGTGCGTTTGAGTGTCTTGGGAGGAGGGGGTGGACACAGTGGGACAAGACAGTCTGCCAGTGTAAATGGAGGTTGTCTAAGTGTCTGCAAGTCTGGTGAGTGTGCTGCTTGTGTCAACTAAAGTCATTGTAGTGAGTGCAGGTGTGGTGTCTGTGGTGCATGAATGGATGTGTGCTATTGTGGTGACTGCTGGAATAGGGTCACGCCTGTGGGTGTGCATGTACAGGGGACAGACAGGGAGGCAGAAGAGGTGGACACACTGGGGGAAGTGGATGTTGGTGTGTGTGCATGTATATGTTGGCTGTGTGTATGCTTGTGGTGGGAGGTGTGGTGCTTGTGTTTTGAAGTGTGCTTCTTGTGTGTTCAGGTGTGTGCCTGCGTGTCAGAATGTGTGCTTTGGACGGGTGAAGGGAGTGGGGTGCTGGAATGGGTAAAGGTGGTTGGAGGGGGGACTAAATTACCAGGGACAATGACTGCTGTCAAAAAGTTCTCTGTAGGCCAGACACAGCACCGTGAATGGCATCCAGATAGGCATTGGACTGCTGCGCCCCTGGATGGCATTGACGATGGTTGTCTGCCCTACAGAGATGGTTCTCAGGAGGTCAATAGCCTCCTCCGTGAGGGCAGCAGGGCTGACTGGGGCAGGGGAGAAGGTGCCTGTGGCGAAGGAGACACCCACCCTTCCGGGTGAAACGGGCACAGGCAACTCGGTGGGGAGCAACTGGGATGGTGATGATGGTATGGGGGTGTCAGAAGATGACACAGTAGGGGTGGGCCCACTAGGGTCCGCCACCGCCAGGGAGCTCCCATCGGAGGAGGTATCAGAGTCACCCCCGTGGTACTCACCTCACCCTCCAACCCACTGGTCCCCTTGGAGTCAGACGGCTCTGCCTCCGAGGATCCGTGGGCTGCTGCCTCCCCACTCGCCGGTGCCTCAGCTCCCTTGCCAGATGATGCTGATGTACACAGACAACACAAGAGAACAGGGATGGGGAGACAAAACAGGAGAGACACTTGTAAATAGCTGAATGGAGGTACATTAGTGGTTCACACATGCACCCACCCAGATAATATTCCACCAGGCAGCACCTACTGCTATACACATGGCTATGCCCTGACTAGTGGCCAGAACCCTGCTCTACAGCCATTTCCCAATGAACTTAAGGACCTGACGTACTGCAGACTTGACCCTTATACCCCTACTCCCCACGGGGGCCATTATGTAGATGCTCATCAGTCAGAGTCCCGGCCACTAGACAGTATGAACACGAACGCACACACACACACATCCATCAAGGAACCAAAATATGCTGTGCAGCCTTCAGGCGCCCATCCACGTCCAGGTACGCCACTGCCAGGATGTGTTGCATAAGGGGGATCAGGGCCCGACAGGCACCCCTTCCTCGTTGGGAGGACTTCCCCAGCTGGGCCTCACAGATCTTCCACGCCCAGAGCTGCAGGTCCTCCCACCTCTTCCTGTAGTGGGTGCTCCATTGGTTGTAGACCCCCAGGGTCCTCACCTCCTTGGCAATGGCATGCGAAAGTCCCCTCTTCTGGTGGGCGCTTACCTATAAGGGGCACACATAAAGTAACACTAAGGTCCGACAATGGCCAATCATATACAGCTGGCTATACGTCCACTATGGGATAAACATTTAAAACAGCCTAACAGCACACACACACGCAGCATGTCAGGAACCCTGGACCATACAGTGTCACAAGTGCACACATGTATGGAGCCAACAACCACCATTACACATATCCAGGCACCCCAATCCTCCTACTCATCTGTACCTCTGGCTGACCATAGAGTTTTGCGTACAGGGGCAGGGTACAGGGGCAGGACCCCGTCCACAAGCTTCTCCAATTTCTCGTTGGTGAAAGCCGGGGCCCTTTCCCCTGCAACACGTGACATTTCCATGACCAGAGGCAGGAAACAGCAGTACACTCAGTGGAGTACCTGCATGCACGAGATCACGGAGTCCAGTGAAGTTGGGGTGATGAGTTCGTGTGCGCACTGCGGCGTTGTGCACCGTCACCGCCGGCAGTGATCATGATACGCTAAGAATGTCCATTGACAACCATGTTAAACAATGAATTTGCGCACAGCGGTAAACACCGTCTTATGCTATTATGTCAACCACTAGTGGCATGAGGTCACTTCCACCACAACACTTCTGGATTACAGGGGGCAGACATTTTGGCCTTAACTATGCAGTTGTAAAACCCTCATCAGCACAATGCAGGCCCTATTGTCCCCTATACACTCATAGGCATGAAATAATATACATTACCTAACCGGACCAGTCCTGATATATCAATGTGGTCATGTTGCTGTAATATCACACACACTAAACATTTGTGTTGTCAACAGTCATGCCAGCAGTGCTGAATGAGAAACAATGTGTGCAAATGTATGTGTGTTCCTCACCTGTGTTTTCAACTTCTCCTAGGTAAAGACCCCTGTGGCGAGGGAGGGCATCATCGGTGTACAGACCACTTGTTGATTTGCAGACCATGGTGAAGCGTCACATCATTATCAATTACAAACTCACTTGTGCTACTATTGATGAACTTTGTGCACTACTGATTCCAGCACTGAGACCGGCGAATCGTAATCAGCATGCCATCCCTACTGAAGTGCAAGTGCTCTCTGCACTCCATTTCCTGGCCACGGGCTCATTTCAAGTGACAGTGGGCATGGGTGCAGGTTTTTCATAGCCAATGTTTAGCATTATACTGTCCAGATTCCTGAATGCATTTGTACGACACCTGCAGTCCTATGTTAAGTTTTCCCAAAGTGCTGACCTCCCTGCCACCAAGTCCGACTTTTATGCCTTTGCCAACATACCCCATGTGATAGGTGCCATTGATGGCTCCCACATAGCTATCAGCCCCCCAAGAGTCAGTGAACAGGTGTATAGAAACAGGAAGAACTTTCATTCCATGAACATTCAATTGGTGTGTACTGCAGACCAGTCCATCTCACATGTGAAGGCCATGTTCCCTGGATCAGTCCATGATGTGCTGAGGAACAGTAGTGTGCTACACAAGATGGAACAACTACAAGAGGACAGAGGATGGATCATAAGTAGGTGTTTCTGACACTTATTGTCACATAGCAGACAGTCAGGCTGTCTGCCTTTGAGGGATGTCAATGATAGTCCTGTTTTGCACCATTTTCTAGGTGATTCTGGCTATCCCAACTTGCATTGGCTCCTGACACCAGTGAGGAATCCTGGAACAGATGCAGAGAGGAATTACAATGAGGCCCATGGACGTACTAGGAGGGTGATAGAGTGCACAATAGGTCTCCTGAAGGCTAGATTTCATTGCCTACATACCTCTGACGGTCCCTGGCCTATGGGCCTGAAAAGGTGTGTAGAATAGTGGTGGCCTTCTGCATGCTGCACAACGTGGCTGTGAGAAATTCTATCCCCCTCTTGGAGGAGGAGGGTGCTGTATATCTAGGAAGTGTTCCTCAGAGAGGGGATGAGAGTGATGGTGATGGTGAGGAGGAGGAAGATGTCAATTCCAGGACCCAACTGATACAACTCTACTTCCAGTAACTCTGTGGGACAATTGGATGAGATTGCTGTCTGTGCAGCCTACTGTCAGTGTGCCTTGTCATCTAGGGGGGTCTTGGACCAATACTCATTGCCACTGTGACCAGGTCTGCATAGGACAGGTTACATTATAGTATAATAGTTCAACACATCTGTAGGCACAACAACATGTAATGCGTTGCATTTCCTGCTACTCAGATGATAATGAATGAGTTATCATACAGTTGTATAATACTTGTATAATATTTCACTTTGTTTCAACTTAATGACAGGGGACTTTGTAACAGGTGAACTGGTGTTTTATTTGGTGCAGGGATTAAATCGTGCAGATTACAGTGATGACAGTGGGCTACTCGTGGTTGTACAATATGGCAACATGGTCGCAGCATTTTTTGGTAGTAGTGGTAGGTCCATCAATGTTTCAAGGAGTTTGTTGTAGTTTTCACACGGTTTGGTCATTGATTCAGTGGGACACTTGGAGGACAGTTCTTGTCAGAGTCACTTCTTTGAGAGGGTCTTGGTGTTGGCAGGTGTTCCAGTGCCATATCAGGGCCTGAGGTTCCGTTTAGGTGCCTGGTGTTGGCCTGTACGGGTTGAGATGGATGTCCCCTGTGTGTCCTGAGAGGGTGGAACATGTGCAGTTGCTGCTGAGTCTGTTGTTGTCCGGTCTGTAGCCTGGCCTGTAGTAGGGGCTTCCTGGTCTGAGTGGGCCTCAGGCTGTGTTGGGACAAGGTGCAGCAGCACACCTGCTATGCTGGCCATTGTGGCATTGCGCAGTTTCCATGCTCCATGACCTCTTGGTGGTGTGCTAGCTGCATCCTTTGACTCTGCTCCAGGGTGGATACTATCTGGGCCAATCTGTCCTAGGTATGGTGATATGCTCCAGGACCTCAGAGATCCAGTCCTGGGTTGCAGCATCCATCCTGTGGCCTCCCCTCTGGGCCACTGATGCCCTCCCACTGGGCCTAGCCCCCTGTGCCTGTGTCCCTTGCACAGGTCTGGCGGTACCACTTGTACTGGGGCCATCGTATTTCTGCTTGTTGGTAGGGGGTGACTGTGGCCTCTGTCTATATGTTCCACCAGTCTGTGGCCTGGATACACAGGTGTGGGGACGGTTGCCCTGGGCTGATGTTGTTGGCTGGGTGGTAGGGGTGTCAGTGGTATCCTGGGTGGGGCTGCAGGACGATGACAGTCCAGGACTGTGAGGGGCCAGGGTAATTGTCAATGTCCAGGGTTCCATCCCCAGTGTCCTTGGAGGTGCCTCTGTCTCCCTGTGGGGCACTGCCACTCTTTGTCCTGTCCGTCAGGGTGGCATGGGTGGTGGTGCCTGTTGGGGGGAATGGACATGTCTGTTACAATTGCATGATCAAATGGGGTGCACAGGACTGGGCAGTTTTGTGCAGGTTTTCAGACTTTGGGGCCATGCAGGATGCTTTCGTGAGGTTAGGATTGCTTTTTGCTTAGGATGTGGAGGTGCATTGTGGGTGCTGGAGGCCATTGTGATTCCTTGCATGGCTGGGGGGCTGTACAAAGGAGGACGGATATGGGCCTCTTAGTGGGTTGGTGGGCATGCAGGGGGACTGGATGTAGTGATTGTGGCCTGGGTGGGGTTGTGGTCCTGGTGGTAGTTGGAGGGGTGAGGGGGTGCATGCATTACAGGTGTGATGGATGTGGGGTAATTGTAGATGACTTAACCAAGTCCATTCCTCCAGTGAGTCCCTCAGGGTAGTCGGGTGGTGTTGGTGGAGGTCCTCCCCCAGTTTTCTGGACTGCAATGTGGTGCCTGGATGCCATGGACCTGACCTTCCCACGCAGGTCATTCCATCTCTTGCGGATGTCGTCCCTGGTGCGTGGATGGTGTCCCACTGCATTGACCTTGTTGACTATTGTCTGCCATAGCTCCATCTTCCTGGCGATGGGTGTGTGCTGGACCTGCGCCCTGAATAATTGTGGCTCTACCTTCAGGATCTCATCTAAGATTGTCCTTAGCTCCCTTTCTGTGAAGTGTGGGTGTTTGGGGGGTGCCATGGTGAGTGTTGTGAATTATGTCTTGTGTGGATCTAGGTGAGGGTGCTCTTGTGTGGTTGGGTGTATGTATCGTGTATTGTGGCGTTCGGCGTCTGCTTCTGGGGTTCTCTGTATTAGTTGGCCTAATTTAATTGCAAAGGATTGTGGGGTGTGTCTGTGAGTGTTTTATAGTGTTGTGGATGTGTGTCAGGTGTGTGGGTTTCAAACTTGCCAATCTCTGCATTTCTTGCTGTTGGGTCCATTTGCCGCCAATGGTGGTCTGTACCGCGAATGGTCGTTCGGCTTCCACTGACCGCTGCAGTGATTTGTGCTTCATTATTTGGAGGGCAGGGAGTTTGTGTGCTCGGCGGTGGAGGGGTGGGAGGTCCAGCATTTCTGCCGACAAGGTCCTGGCGGTGACTGGTGGCAGGGAGATTTTTGTCAGTTTCTGATTTTTTCATCATTATATGGCGGGTTTCTGTTCACTGCCAATGGCGATCTTCTGTTCGCCGTCGCCACTCCGATCGACGGTGTTTACCGCCGTGTTCATAATGAGGGCCAAAGTGTCAGTGTGTGATTTAGGCCTATATATACAAAGTTTCCCTATGTGTTGCACATCTAGAGCTAGTTTCCCGCATGTTTTAATTGCACTATAAGCATAAGCATTCTTGTAAGTCCTTTTCTCAAAGCCATTTTCTAACTTCTCCTTCAATGCCTTTCTCCTGTTGTCTGTGTGATCTAAAAAGCCCTTCTCTAAAGGTGTAAGCAAGCATGCCAGGTTATTGCCGTGTGCATAAGCCGTGCCAAATGTCAATGTAGGTTCAAAGAAACCTCTAACTAGTACTATGTCATTATTCTTAGCTATTCTACTCAAATGCCTAATGGTAGGGACTAATGAAAACACAACGTCATAGTTTAAGTAAAAGTACTGAATATACTCCTGGTTATAGAATCTTGTTAGTAACAGACTACAACTCATCCCATACGTTAATGGCAAACTATGGTAAATAACTCCTTCTTTAATAATAATAATAATAATAAACTTTATTCAACTTTTCAACAAGTAAAAGCGACACATAAAACAAATCTTACATGTAAAGACGTATTTAAGATATAGCAATAAATACAAAAGATTAAAATACAGTAACATATTAATTAATCAATCATAAATATTTAGATGGCCAAATGATCATGTTACCAATCCACCCAGAGACTTTCTTACTGTTATCATGGAACATACAAAATTTGCTAAAATTCCACATATTTCAATAGAAGGTACCATCTGTAAATTAAAATACGCAGTGCGACACTGTTACGTATTAGTAGATCTTAAAAAGGCATTAAAAGGTGCTTTTACTCTGTTTTCCATAAAATTTACAGAGAAGAACCACATGTATCGTACTTTGCACTGCCTTTGTAACACAAGGACATGCCCCTAAAATTGCACTCCAATCATTCATAGTCGGAAAAGTTACTAAACGATGGAACGTATCTAGCCTTAACCTAGTTAGAACAAAACAATGTCAAGGTTTTACTACATTTACCAGGTAAGGCTGCATGCCCTCCGTGGACAGAATCAATTGTTTAGACATAACACTATGTTTTTTTGACTCTACGGTCCACCTCTGATCTTCTAGGTGCTTCAAGGACAGGGACCTCAATTCTTTCTTAGTCAATCTCTCCAGTGATTCTGGGTTTGCATAGTATTCTTTATGGCCCATGTTTTCAAAGAAAGTCATAATATACCTCAACCATGGGACTCTTAAAGAATAAGCTGATGCCATGCAATCCTGTAACACTGCCCTATTTAGGCCAGTGTATTCTGAAGTCCAAATTTTCTGCCATAATAATAACGGCTGTATCTTTATTAGATTGACTAGGAAGGGGATCCCTAGTTCAGCATGACTAATAAATGATGAAGTGTCATTTGGTACCATTAACAAATGTCTCAAAAAGTCATTTTCCACCGTTTGGATCAGGTTACAGTTGGTATACCCCCAGACGCCCGCTCCGTGCATGGCGGACGGGATACATTTAGCTCTATAAACTTTTAACATGTTCTGTGGGGTAATCACCCCTAACCTTTTTGAGAATATCTTCAGGGCCGTCGTTGTCTTCATAATCTGTAATTTCTTAGTTTTCACACACTGTACCCAGGAGCCTTGTTTATGAAACATTATGCCCAGATAAGAAAATGTTGAAGTTGTATCAATCTTTCCGCCTTGTGTGGTAATACCATGGATCTTACTTGATTTTCTACCACAGTTCATTATAAAGATTTTCGAGCAGCTGTCAGTGAGGCCCAGGTCTGTCATGAACGTTATACAGGTTGTTAGGAGTTTTTGGAGGGCTAATAGGGTCCGGGCCATAAGTACAGCATCGTCTGCATAGATTAACGCCAGAATCGGGCAATGGCCTATTTGAGGGAGATCTTTACATTTACTTGTTAGTTCTCGTTCTAAGTTGTTTATATAAATTGAGAACAGAAATGGGGCTAATACACAGCCTTGACGTACTGCTCTGTGTATACCAAAAGTCCTAGTACATTCTCCTCTTATCCCATATCTCACCCTCGCTCTACACCCGGAGTACAGTTCCCGTATGAACTGTATTATTGTCGGTTCTACCCCTATACTACTTAGAATGGCCCATAATTTCTCCTGTACTATGCAGTCTAATGCTGAAGATAGATCAATGAAGGCCAAATACAAGTTGCCCTCCCTAATCTTTGTATATTTCCCAATTATGATGTTTAAATTCAGTCCTTGTTCCACCGTACCTATTCCTGTGCGGAAACCATACTGTAATTCAGTAAAGATATTATTTTCCTCAGCCCAGGATTGCAATCTATTCAAGATGACTCTCCCAGCCATTTTAGCTGATGTGTCAAGTAAAGAGATAGGTCTGTAACAGGCTGGGTTGAGGCTGTCGCCTTTTTTGTATTTAGGAACAATGATGGAATCTAGCCAAGATGGTGGTGGTCCTTGAATACAGCAAGCCCTCAATACTTGCGTCAGTAAAGGGCCCCATACTTGGATGTTTGCCTTATATAAATCTACCGGAACACCATCAGGGCCCGGTGCTTTCCCCGCTTTACTTGAATTTATGTCTTCTACTACTTCCTCCAAGCTAAACTGAGGTGTTACAATCATGCATGAATTTTTCTGAGCGGTAGGACTCATTAGCGAGTCTGATGGTTCTATGTCAGAGGCCGAGTTATATATCTTGGAGAAATAATCAATCCAATCCTCTTCTGTTATTGCAATTTCCATTCTGGGATCATGTCTAGCCCCTAGCATAGGGGTATTTATTGTTTTCCAAAAGAGGATATTGGCCCTCATTACAACATTGGTGGTAAAAGCTGCGTACCGCCGTGCAGAAGACCGCCAACACACCGCCGCGGCCGCGGAAGACCGCCACAGCTATTATGACCCACAGGACGGAATCCGCCAAAATTCAGACACCCACACAAGTACGCCACACCAAAGGTCAGTGATAAACTGGCGAAAACAAAACCGACACCGTCACGCCAACAGAAATACGCCCACACCTATCACGACACGCGAATCCACGCGGCGGTCTTTCAACCACGGTATTCCATTGGCGGTACACACCGCCGCGCTAAAAAATACACACACATTTACAAAACACATCCACATTGGACAATTCCAAATACACACACCTGATACACATACACACACCACTCCCACACACCCAATACTATATAAAACACACACACACATCACCCACAAACCCTTACGACAACAAAGCACGAACGAAGGCCAGAGAGAGACACCACCATCAACAATACAAGCAGCCACAGGCACACAACACCATCACCCACAGAACTTCCACGCACCTCACACTACACACCACTACATATCAGCACACTTATCACCCCACACACCACCCCACACATCACCTACACCACCCCATGGCACGGCAACGACACCCCAGGTTCTCAGAGGAGGAGCTCAGGGTCATGGTGGAGGAAATCGTCCGGGTAGAGCCACAGCTATTCGGATCACAGGTGCAGCACACCTCAATTGCAAGGAAGATGGAGCTATGGCGAAGAATCGTGGAAGGGGTCAATGCAGTGGGACAGCACCCAAGAAATCCGGAGGACATCAGGAAGAGGTGAAACGACCTACGGGGGAAGGTGCATTCCGTGATCTCAAGACACCACCTGGCGGTTCACAGGACTGGCGGCGGACCCCCACCTCCTCCCCCACAACTAACAACATGGGAGGAGCAGGTCTTGGCGATTCCGCATCCTGAGGGCCTCGCAGGAGTAGGTGGAGGAATGGACTCTGGTAAGTCAAATCTTAACTATTACATCCCCCACCCTACCCGCATGCCAGCACATACCCTCACCCTCACCCCCATCACTCTAACTCCTCACAAATGTCCCAACATCACAAACCACACATCCTAACACCAAGCCCTGCATGCAACAACAAAGCATGGACACCCATCACTAAAGCATGCCCACTGCACATACCCATACACCCCTTTAAACCATCATCACACAAGGTCTCACACAAGAATGCAAGCACTGGGGTACACGGTCACCCACCCATTGCACACCATGCCACACACAGATATAATAAACATCCTTTTATACCCCTGCAGGACCCCTACCCAACGTCACCGAACAGAAAGGTCCACACATGTCCACCCCACCAACAGAAGAGGCCCACAGGGATTACAGCACCTCTGTTTAACTGGATCTAGATGACCAGCCCAGCCCGTCGGGGACCTCGGGACAGTCGGTTCCCCACACCCAGTCACAGGCCACCACAGAGCTTTCCCCCTCTGGAAACACCAGCACAGCACCCACCCAGCGGGCCCATACCTCCGTCCCCAGGACACGTCAATCAGCAGTGTGTCCACCACTACAGGGAACCCAGGCTAACCCACCACCCCAACAACAGCAGGGACCTGAGGGCAGTGGAAGTGGGCACACAGTCCAGGGGACGGAGGCCCAGGAACACAGGGGAACTGGGAGGGCCAGGAGACGATGGCGACGGTACTGGCCAAGTTTCAGGAGATCCAGCGCCTGCAGGAGGAACAGTATATGGGCTTCAGGGAGGAACTCAGAACCATCAATTCCACCCTGGGCACCATCGTAGGGGTGCTGAAGGAAGTACTCAACACCAGGAGGGACACTGTGGCACTACAAGGGGCCCCTGACGCTAGCCTGGACGATGAACTGCCCACCACCTCCGCCGGCGCTAGTGGACAGGAGGCACCACCACAGGACCACCATACCAGACCCCACCCCCTGCAGAGGGAGAACCACCTCGCAAATGGTCCCTGAGATCCAGGAACAAGACAGAGAACAATGCCGAGACCCCCGCCAAGAAATGAGACCACCCTGATTGTCATCCTACTGTCCCACTGTGTCACCCCGTCCATCCTTAAACTGCCCCAAGCTCCACTTCCTATGCCCATTTGGGCAATGGACTTGTGAGACTAATAGACTGGACTATGCCATGGACATTCCGCCGCCATCACCCCTCACCATTTTGCTACCCCCTCCAATTATGAGCACTAAAATAAACACCCTTAAAACACAAAACAATCTGGAGTCAGTCTGTGAATACTGTATTAGCAAGAACTGTGGCAAAAAGCTCTTTCATTTGTAATGTGAACATACCTATGTCACACAGCTCTAGTCCATGAGGAATCAAAGCAGATGTCACACTGTGGGACCCAGATATGTGAAATCGTAAGGGAAAGTGAGAACTCAGTGACCATACACTTGGTGAAAACGACAGACAGTAGAGAGGCAGTAGTGTTTAAGTACAAGTAGTAGCCAGGTCTGTATTCTTACCTGTGTTTCACTGGAAATATTGCTGGATCACTGAATCCCTGTTGTCCATGTCTTCTTCCTCTGCTTCCTCATCTTCACTGTCCACAGGCTCCACAGCTGCAACGACACCGCCATCTGGACCATCCTCCTGCAGAAAAGGCACCTGTCGTCACAAAGACAAGTTGTGAAGCATACAGCAGGCCACGATGATCTGGCACACCTTCATTGGTGAGTAGAATAGGGATCCACCTGTCACATGGAGGCACCTGAACCTGGCCTTCAGGAGGCCGAAGGTCCGCTCGATCACCCTCCTAGTTCGCCCATGGGCCTCATTGTAGCGTTCCTCTGCCCTTGTCCTGGGATTCCTCACTGGGTTCAGTAGCCATGACAGGTTGGGGTAACCAGAGTCACCTGCAACCAGTACTGATGGCAGCCATTGTCCCTGTGTCTAGCCTCCCCCCTCTACCTTCCTCCACCCAGACCCAATCCCCTGTACCCCAGCCTATCACAATCACAACTACAGACCAGCATGCACACATGTCAACACCCAAGGGAAGCTCAGGCAAACATAAGCACCACACATCCCACAGGCACTCACGCAAGCATCACACACATGCAGACACACCAACATCCACTGCCTCCACTGTGTCCCCCTCCTCCTCGTCTCCCTCCTCCCTCCCAGTCTCGTCCATACTCACACCTGCATGCACTACCTCTACAGCCACTTCTACCATCACCAGCACACCCACCACCACACCCGCTCAAGTGCAGTCACCGCCCCCACTACCATTCACACGTCCCCTGTGTCCTCTTCCAGTGTGTCTGTGATGCCCCCTCCCAAGATACACAAACGCAGCCACACACCCACCCAACAGCCATCCACCTCACGACAGCCTCCAGCGCATGCACCTTCACCCAAAGTCAGCAAACGAACACCTCCTACAACCACAACCTCTTCCTCCACTCCCAAACCCCCTCCAGCTACCCGTCCCAGTGTTCCCCAAAAACGTTTTCTGTCCAACCTTGACCTCTTTCCCACACCCCCCCCACCCGTCTCCTAGGTCCCGAACTAGCACCTCAGCCACAACATCTCCGGGACCAGTGGCGCCTGTAGTCACCGGAATCTGGAGTGCACCGGCCACCAGGGCAGCCAGTGTGGCGCGGAGCTACAGCACAGACAGTCCCCCACCTGTGAAGCATCAGAAGTTGGCTAGTGCCCGGCGGTAGAGGGGGAAGACTCCAGCCACCAAAGCTGCTCCCAGGGGTCCCGGTGGGAGTGTGGAGTCAGCTGCGACACCTTCCAAGGTGGGGAAGGGGCACAAGAAAGTCAGCAAGTCTGGGAAGAGCAGTACGGCAGAGAAGTCCGCCATCATCCCTGCTGACCAGGAGGCCACCGCCAGCACCAGGCCAGCTGCCCAGGAGGCCACCGCCAGCACCAGCCCAGCTGCCCAAGAGGCCACTGCCAGCACCAGGCCAGCTGCCCAGGAGGCCACCGCCAGTACCAGCCTAGCTGCCCAGGAGGCCACCGCCAGCACCAGCCCGGCTGCCCAGGAGGCCACTGCCAGTACCAGCCCAGCTGCCCAGGAGGCCACCACCAGCACCAGCCCTGCTGGGACAGAGAGGACCGCCAGCACAAGCCCCGCTGGGACAGAGAGGACAGCCAGCACCAGCCCCGCTGGGCCATGAAGGACCGCCAGCACAAGCCCCGCCGGGACAGAGAGGACCGTAAGCAAAAGCCCCGCTGGGCCATGAAGGACCGCCAGCACAAGCCTCGCCGGGACAGAGAGGACCACCAGCACAAGCCCCGCCGGGACAGAGAGGACCGCCAGCAAAAGCCCCGTTGGGCCATGAAGGACCACCAGCACAAGCCCCGCTGGGCCATGATGGACCGCCAGCAGCTGAGTCACTGCAAAGGAAACCGCCGCTCCAAGCACCACTGAACAGGGCACCGCTGTCTCAAGCACCGCTGGCCCATGAGCACCAAGGGCACTGATGCTACTGAGTCCGTCACAGGCAGAATGAAGCACTCTGGGCACCAAGCCCCCTCCAGAACCAGGGGTGAGATCCATCCACTATCTCTGTCCTTAGCAGGATGAAGCACTATGGGCACCAAGCCCCCTCCAGAACCAGTGGAGAGATGCATCCACTACCTCTGTCCTTAGCAGGATGAAGCACTCTGGGCACCATGCCCCCTCCAGAACCAGCGGAGAGATCCATCCACTACCTCTGTCCTTAGCAGGATGAAGCACTCGGGGCACCATGTCCCCTCCAGTACCAGTGCAGAGATCCATCCACTACCTCTGTCCTTAGCAGGATGAAGCACTCTGGGCACCATGCCCACTCCAGAATAAGTGGAGACTGTTATCCACTTGAGAGACTGTGGCTTTGCACTCCCCAGGATTGCACAGTGGGCAACCCACCCACTGTAGAGACTTGAGAGACTGTAGCTTTGCACTCACCCAGAATGGAACAGTTGGCAACCCCACCACTGTAGAGACTTGAGAGACTGTGGCTTTGCACTCCCGAGGATGTAACAGTGGGCAACCCACCCATTGTAGAGACTTGAGAGACTGTGGCTTTGCACTCCCCAGGATGTAACAGGGGGCAACCCACCCACTGTATAGACGTGGGAGACTGTGGCTTTGCACTCCCCAGGATGTAACAGTGGGCAACCCACCCACTGAAGAGACTTGAGAGACTGTGGCTTTGCACTCACCCAGAATGGAACAGTTGGCAACCCACCCACTGTAGAGACTTGAGAGACTGTGGCTTTGCACTCCCCAGGATGTAACAGTGGGCAACCCACCCACTGTAGAGACTTGAGAGACTGTGGCTTTGCACTCCCCAGGATGTAACAGGGGGCAACCCACCCACTGTATAGACGTGGGAGACTGTGGCTTTGCACTCCCCAGGATGTAACAGTGGGCAACCCACCCACTGTAGAGACTTGAGAGACTGTGGCTTTGCACTCCCCAGGATTGCACAGTGGGCAACCCACCCACTGTATAGACTTGAGAGACTGTATCTTTGCACTCCCCAGGATGGAACAGTGGGCAACCCACCCACTGTAGAGACTTGAGAGACTGTGGCTTTGCACTCCCCAGGATGTAACAGTGGGCATGTGGCCCTCTTGTGGATTTGGCGTCGTGCACTCAACTGGCTGAGGTGCCCCCCCTTTCCCTCCGCCTGAGGTGCCTGTTTTTTTGCTCTCTGATGCCCCTGCAGTGTTCTCTCCGTCATGGTCGGGGATCTTGTGTGGGCCTCGCCCATACCGTGTGGGCCCAGTGTTCCACGGACTTAATTGGAGCACTACCTGGACTACTATGCTTGGTATATATTTTGTACATAGTGTATATATATACCTACTTGATTTTAATATATTACAATGGTTACACTCATTTTCTATTGTCTTTGCGTTCTTCTGGGGGTTTGGGGGTGTAACTGTGATGTATCATGCAGTATTAGTGTGTGTGTTGTCGTGGGTGGGGGTGGGGGGTTGCATGTGTGTTTCCCTGTTTTTTCCCTCCCCTGTGTCGTAGGTGCAGTACTCACTGTGGTCTTCGCCGCCGCGTTCGTGCTCCTGGTAGAGGAGCAGGAAGACTATCGCAGGGAGAATTCCGGCTCCATGGTGTCCTAGTTCCTCGTGGGGTGTGTAGAGGTGAGTGTTTTCCCTTCGAAAACCTGTTTCCGCCGTGTTTTTATCCACGGTGAATCCACCCCGGAAAAGGTGGCAGATTGGCCTGTTGTGATACTGTGGGCGGTACATTGTCCTCCGCCTGTCTGTTGGCGGTGACCGCCAAGCTGTTTGTCTGTACCGCCGTGGCGGTCGGAGTGTTAAAGTGGCTGTCTTTGTTGGCGGTTTCTGCCACGGTCGTAATTGCAAAGTGTTTACCGCCGGCCTGTTGGTGGTCTTACCGCCGCTTTAACACCGACCGCCAGGGTTGTAATGACCACCATTATCTTTTGTAAAACTAGCTTTGTGTAAGGTTTCCCAGGTATTTTCTTTCAAGGTGGATTTCCTTTTTTTAATGGCCACCTTATATTCCTGCCTCCGTATGCGTATCTCAGTCATGCATCTTGTTGAGGCACTTAAGGCCTTTTTTAATCTCTTATGTGCTTTTATGCAGTCATGGTCAAACCATCCAGTTTTTCTTCTCTGTCCCATCTTTCCCGTTTTGTTAGTAAGAGCTTCTTTCACACCTTGCGATATCGAAGAAAAATCGCTTAGGCATTTTTCTGGATCTATATCATCGCTAAGGCAATCTACAAAGGCTTGGTTATGATCCCGGATTAACTGTTTCAATAGGTCCTTTGGCTCTATTTGGGACCATCGCAATGAGTATCCATTACGCAATGCTAATTCAATATCATTTACCAAAACAACTTTATCCTCCTGTGCAAGTGTAGAAGATGTTAATGAAACATTTAAACTCTGCGGGAAATGGTCACTTATTGCAATATCATAAAGTAAATATTTGGTAAGGTAATGTGCGAAGTGAGTAGACATTAAAGCATAATCAATCACTGTATCTGCACCCTTTCCGTTAAAAGTTGGTTTGAACTGCGGATCATCAGAATAAATTTCATTTACAAAGGCCTAGTTAAATTTATGCACCAGTATATTCATCGCATCACCTTGAGTATTATGTGTAAAATGAGGCCTCAAGCCAATGTCTTCCTCATCCCAGCCACACACCTTCTCAGAGGTTTCTTTACAGAGATGGACATTAAAGTCACCACCCCATAAGATGAGACTTTCCGGTCTAAATTTTGTGCAAATTCTCTCTAGCTCCTCTCCCAACTGTGTTAAGATAATAGGAACCTCTCCCGGTGGTGCATTATTATAAAAATTAATGACCACTAACTGGGTCTTCTGATCTAAATCACTCACGATCACTTGGTAATGTACCCTCGAGATTTGCATATTTAGATTTCTTAGGGAAAGCTTATTTGAAATATATGTACATAAACCCCCTTTAGGCCTACCATGTCCTGTAGGTACTGCTGGTGTATGGTATGTTTTATATCCATTTATATGAGTAGGATTTAAAAGCCAAGTTTCCTGGAGGCATAAAAAGGAAAAATCTTCAATGAAGTTCATCCAGGGCACAGTGCTAAGCTATTTACTTAGACCTGCCACGTTCCAATAAAGTAGAACTATTTCCAATTTCTGCTGGTTCTGTCGCTGTACATTATTTATAGTCAAGGGGGGTATACTACTGTGAGTTATGTAAGTTGATGTCAAGAGCGGGTCGCTCCTTTTTTGATTGATGAAGGAATCTGCGTACACACATCACAATTCTTCTCATCCATCATCTCAACATACTAATTCAACAAGCGATAGATGACATAGAAGAAACCTCTCCTCTGGTATTAGTACCCTCATGCAAATACTTCTCATCTAACCTAAACTTCTCTATTGCTGGTAATACAGTAGTTGTCTCAAAAGCAGAAGTATGGTTGGCTTTGCTCTTATCAAGAACAGTCATTCCCACAGCCAATATCACAAACAATATCCCAAACCAATACTCATATATTTACAGCACCTATTTTTCCTACCCTATTGGCTAATGTCACTCATGATCTGTAAAGAATCAGAAAGCAAAATAAACTTTTTTTTTAAACTGCAGCAAAAATAAAAAACAAAACAAATTCTTCTTTCAGCAGTTATGTACAGCTTTCAGTCTTTCATCCAGGATCCTTTTGTCAAAAATCTGTAAGCATCTGGTCAAAATCAGGTTTCAAAAAGGTCAAATCAGGTTATCAATGCCTTTTCTGGTGACTTTCAACAGTCTTTTCTCAAAAATGTTCTCAGATTCTTTCAACAGTTCAGTTCATCAGCTTCCTCCAAGTACCAAAATGCTGACCTGGAATGTCTCTATCAAAACAAAAAAGACAGAAATTCTTTCTGCCATTCACTTGTAGTTGCAAACGCCCATTCAGGACCCGCATACCTTCGATCTGTAATTCTTTCTTTTCAACTTTCGATCACCATTCAATTCTCCTTCACTTAAATCTTCTCTCCTTGATGTCTCTCACAGAAGTGACTGAACTGTCCTCAACGGGATCAGATCCGGTCTCAGTTCCCCTGTGTTCTCCTTCCAGCCCTGAGACTTGTTTTGTTGTTTTTGGTACTTTCAACAACACTTCTTCTTCATCAGTCGGGCATATCACTTTCTTCGTTTGACTGGCATGGAACAGGTTTGGAACTCCATCACACTTTACAGCTGTGGTAGTTGTCAGAATTACCTGAGAAGGTCCTTTCCAAAGAGGCTCCAAACACGTTTTCCTCACGTGTTTCCAGACCACAACCCAGTCACCGGCCCTCAGATTGTGTCCTGGGTTATGGATCCATGGCAGTGTGGTGGCTTTCACCTGATGAGAGAAAGAGCGAACCACATCAGCCAGGCCTTTGCAGAAGTCCAGCGCCATATCATCTGCAATGTTGACAAGTGCATTTGCAGGCACCGCTGGCAACCTCATGGCTCAGCCCATAAGGATTTCATGCGGCGACAATCCTATCTTCCTGTTGGCTGTGTTTCTCATTGTCATCAGAACTAAAGGCAGTGAGTTGTGCCATTTCAGATTCCTGGACGCACACATCTTTGTAACTCTTGACTTCAAGGTACCATTCATTAGTTTCATTTGTCCTGATGCATCAGGGAGGTAACTACAATGCAACTTCTGCTCAGTGTTCAATGCTGCACACTGTAATGTAACTACTTCATTGTTGAAGTGACTTCCTCTGATTCTAAAGAGATCAGAAACCCGAAACGTGGTATCAGTTCCCTAAGCAGTATTTTTGCTACTGTAAGACTGTCATTTCTTCGTGTAGGGTAAGCTTCAATCCAGTGACTAAAAATGCAAACAACCACCAACACATCCCAAACCTCCACACAAGGGCATCTCAATAAAATCCACCTGCATTCTGCTAAATAGACCTCCTGCTCTTCCAATGTGGCTCAAATTAACCACTGTCCCTTTCCCCACGTTCATTTGCTGGCAAATGACACAACAATGGCAAATTGCTTCAGCAGCCTGTCTAAACCTTGGGGTTAACCAATCATGCTTGAAAAAACGAATCATGGCATTCCTCCCAACATGTGCTTGACCATGATAATACCTACCCATTTGAGACAACAGACTATTAGGCAAAACCAATTGACCCTCTTCTGGAACCCACAAGTCATCTTGTCGCTGTACACATTTCAATTTGCTCTTTGAACGTTTCTCCTCCCTGTCAACATTATTCTGCAACATTTTCAATTCCTCTAACGTATCAATTCCTTTAAATGCAAAACTTGGACATGTTTCATCTTCTTCGGGTAACAGTTGACCACTTATCCTTGAACGATATATAGTTCAATGCGTAAAACCTTGCGACTTGATCCGCATATCCATTTCCCAATGATACGAAGTCCTGTGACTTCAGATGTGCACTGCATTTCACCACAACAATCTTTTCAGGCATTTGAAGAGCATGCAACAGATCTCTAATTCTCTCACCATTTCTCACTTGTGAACCAGAAAAGGTCATGAAACCTCTCTGTAACCACAACCGGCCAAAATCATGGACTATTCCAAATCCATACTGGCTATCCGTATAGATGGTAACTTTCAGTTGGGCAGAAACATGGCACATGGCACGCTCTAGTGAGGGCTGCCAGTTCCGCTACTTGGACAGAATACACTCCTCAAAGCCAAGAAGCATCCAGGATACCAGTAATTGTGCTCACAGCATATACGGCTGTCAGTGTCCCTGTATTGTCTCTTAGACAAGAACCATCAACAAACATAATTTGGTCATTCTCTTCCAATCAAGTGTCTCTAATGTCAGGTCTTGGTTTTGTGCACAAGTCAGTTACTTCAAGACAATCATGCTCAACAGCTTCCAATTTAAACATTTTCATTTGGAAGTAAGGTTGCCGGGTTCAGCACTGTACATCTTTTCAATGACACATTTGGTGACCCTAGAATACTTGTTGCGTCAAGACAGACAAAGAACATGCATCACGCTCATGACAAAACAATGTGAAAGGTTTCGGGTAGTCAGGCATACCCAAAGCTGGAGTCTTGCACAGACTTTCTCTCAATTCAGTAAACGCTTTCATTCCAGCCTGGTCTAACACTATGGTATCAGTGACTTCTTTATGAGTCAGCTTCTGCAGTGGTCTTGAAATGACTGAAAAATTGGGAATCCATTGGCGCCAATAGCCTACCATCCCAAGAAACATCCTGACATCTCTCTGTGTGGTCGGGGGATTCAGCTGCAATATGCTTGTAACCCTTTCTCTGGATATCTTTCTCATCCCCTTCTCAATCTGATGACCTAAGTATTTAACTTCTTTGTGAGAGTATTGCAATTTAAGCGGGGGCACTTTATGACCATTCTTTCCCAAATGGTTCAGCAAGGCAATCATGTCATATTTGCACTCGTCCCTTGTTTTGGACGCAATCAGCAAGTCATCAATGTACTGAATCAAGGTCAATTGGAAAAGGCAATTCCAACGACTTCAGATTCTTTTTCAAGATCTGATTGAATATGGAAGGGGACTCTGAAAACCCTTGGAGAATTCGACACCAACAGTAAACTTGGTCCAAGAATTTGAAACAAAAGAGAAATTGGCTGTCCTCATGAAGATGCAAAGAAAAGAAAGCCTGTGACAAGTCAATGACAGTGAACCACTCAGCATCACATGGAATCTGAAGCATTATCACAGCTGGATTTGGCACCATGGGACAACCTTTGACCACAATGTCATTTATTTTTCTCAGATCCTGGACAATTCGAACTTTCCAAAAGGGCTTTTTCAAACCCATTATTGGTGAATTACTTGGGCTGCTCAATACTTCCTTCAAAACCCCTTGTTTTACAAAGTCTGCAATTATTTGTCCGACCTTCATAAGGACATCTTCTGTCATGTGGTACTGGGGAATTTGAGGAAAAATAGCATTCAGTTTTACAGTAACTTTAACTGGCTCAACTCCCTTTATCTGACCTATGTCTTTTCCTGTCAGATCCCACACTTTCTCTTTAACCGTTCCCTGCAAGTCAGGATGAAGCTCCTTCACCGTGAATACTGGAAATAAATAAATCAGAGGGTATTTCTCCTTTATAGTCTCACATTCTATCTCTGGGGCTTCGTCATCTTCATCATCACTATTCGTCTGAATCTCAATTCCATCATTTGAACAAGTAATCAAGCATCTCATTTTACACAGAAAGTGTCTTCCAGGTAGGGATACTGGACTTGAATCACAGACTACGAATTTCTGCAATCCCCGGAAGTTGCCAATTTTAACCTGAACTGGTTCTGTAATCGGGTTAGTCAAATACTGATTCGCTACCCCTACAATCTGAACTGTTTTACCTGAAAAGGGGAAATTCGGGACTTCAACTGACCTTACCGTGGAGCGTACAGTTCCAGTGTCAACCAAGAATTAAATTCTGTGACCCATGATTTTTCTCTTCAGATAGGGACCTCTCTGATATACTTCTAAGGAGGTTACAAGCACACATGGCTCCTCATCTCAACTCTCAACTTTTGCTCACCCAATCATCGTTTCTTTCATTCTCACTGTGTAACGGGAATTGGTGTACTGTGTTATTACTTTGGGTAAGCTTCTGACCTGTGACCTGTTGAGAAAGCATCATTTGCTGCTGTTCCATTGGGGCTTGAGGTATTTGCTTTTGCTGTCTAGGTACCATGGGAACATGCTGCTGCACGGGCTGCAACTGTGCCATTTGCACATGTGGTATTTGCTCCTGCTGCATGGGTTGGAAGTTCTGCACTTGATTATCATTATTTTGAAAATTTGGATTAGGACCTCTCATTCTCGGTCCTCTCATGTACTGAAATGAATTGAAATCATTAGTTTGCTGAACAACACCTTCCTGCACCAACATTTGACACTCCTGTTTCCAATGTCAGACGGCTCCACAAGTGACAAGGCAACAAGTTCGTCATTCCTTGTACATCATTCTGAACTACTACAGTACCCAAGTCTGGTTCATGATTCATATTACCTCTGTGACCTCTACCTCTCATCTGGGGGTGAAACACCATGTTTCCCTACTGCTGCTGTGGGAGCTGTTGTGGAAAATTCCATTGAATGCCGGTCTGAGCAGCTTTAATCTGCATCACCATTGCCTTTTCTTTCAGCTTTCTCTTCTTCAACACCTCATCAATCAGCTTTGCTTGCCAGCAACTCAAATGATTCCTAATCATCTGGCTAATTCCATGTCTCAATCCTTGCACAAATCTGAACACAAAATGAATCATGTCCTTCGCCTCAATTGACTCTGAACCACTGTAATGCTTGAACGCCTGTAACAATCTTTCATAATACGCATGTATCGACTCCTTTGCTTCCTGAGGTGTCCTGTCAATTCTCTGCCAATCAATATTCTTGGGCGAAATTCCAGTTAAAAAAAATTCAATCATCTTATAGTAATATTTCAATACCTTGGGAGATGGTGCACCTGTAATTTTATCTCTCTCTGTTTCTTTTGTAGGCCAATCTACACTCTTCTTACACTCTAGCCACAGATCAGCTGGGACCACTATCTCTAATAAGGTATTGAAGTCCTCCCACAGGCACTTTGCAAGTTTTTCAGACCTATCTGTTTGCTGGTACCACTCTACTGGCTTCTCCCTCAATTTTGGATAATCATTTATAAATGATCGAATATAACTTCTGCTCCAAGGGACTTGAACAAAATTCCCTCATGGAATCTCTCTCATTGGTAAAATCTTCACTGGATCTTTGCCCTGCTGCACATTTGCAGCCAGCTCCACAGAATCCCTTTTTCCTTTTGTCGCTTTTCTTTACCTATATGCCTTCCCATTTGTCTAATGTTCCCCAGGTCTGGGCACTTTAAAGTAATTCCCTAAGGTGTGCCTTCATTCCGGCAGATCTCATGTGTTCAAAATCTTTAGTCGCAAAATCTGATCTGTAACTCCTTTTCGAATGCTTTGTTTTCTCTATTTCTATGCCGTACCTCTCTGCCAAGTCTGCTAGCTTCTGATGCACCTTGCTCACTTCCCTTGTGATCTTCAGGCACAGATATCTCAACTCTGCTTCTGTGTAGGATTCTAACCTGTTCACACCCATAATTCCCTCAATGAGCTCACCCACTTCCATGCGTAGCCTGGGGTAATTCAAGTACTCCTCTTCCTTAGGAGCACTCTGCGGGGTATTCCGCTTGTCTAACCATTCAGTCAACTGCTGAGCAGTCAAACCTTGCAACAAGATGTTGCTGGCTTGGACACGTGTCACCTACTATGAAGCTGCATTCAGGTTCTACGGTGTCACCAATTTCCAGCTTTGGCTAACGTTTTACCCTATCATATTATCTGGAAGTATGCCGAATGGACTAAGGTCTAGCAGTGTTCTTGATCCATCAAAAGTCAAAACTACTAGAATCTTTTTGTTATGTCCTCCCCCTATGCATTATGTGTCATGATACCCTGTTCATATACACTGGGTTTCTTCTTTGAAAATAAGGGTACGGCTGGATCAAAAGTAATAGGTAGAGATATAGCATCTGGGGTTGATCTGGTACTTAAGTTCTGTGGGAGAGTAACTCCCATGTTTTGTTTCATCATTGAAGACATATCTGACTGTGCCCCCGTTAATGGAGTGAATCTCGGCATTACTTGTGGCTGCACCTGGGGCAGTAAAAGCCGAGTTGGTTCTGTTTGAACCAACATCGGTCTCGGGAAAACCTGTTCTGTAGGCACGATTAAGTTTGTAGCCATTTCCATAATGGGTACATCGGGGTAAATTCTCTGGACCTGTGGCGGTTGCACCTGATTTTGTACTACTGGAGTAGTAGGCGCATTAAGACTACCCTGCATCGTACTCTGTGTCAGGCTAGTATTAACCTGCCCCAGACTCACTGTCCCAATAACGTGTGTTGGAGCTGAAGGAACAGCACTGGTGCTCAGATCACTCTCATGTGCTGCATATGGTGGTGGACGATTCTCAATAACTGTAAAACAAATTCATCATCAAATGATTCTTCCTCCACTGTTGAAGACTTTCTAGCCTCCCTACTTTCTGACAGTCTTCTGTTAGTCTTTCTAGTAGTCTTCCTTCCTTCCTTCCCAGTGTCCTGCGTGATCGCTGGAAACAACTTAATTCCGTGCAAAGTCTCATTTCTCCAGATTCTCTGAACACTGTCCCACCTATCCTCTGTTAGTGTCTTTTCTGCGTTTCTCATTCTCCTCTCGCATTTCTGTTGCTTCCTGGCCACTAGCTCCCAGACCGCTAATGCCTCAAACTGTGCTGGTCTCGGAAGTGGCTTTGATTCATATAGCACCATCCTCAAATGCTCTAAAACTCTCAAATTAAAAGTTCTATTAGTAGGAAATGCTAAACTCCCATCTTTCTCTGTCACTTTGAACCACTGCTTTAGCCAAAGACATGGAGTGACACCCTTCTCTTCCATTACAATGTAAGCTGGTGTACCTTCTGGCAGTGTAGAAATGTAAAAAAGTAAAGAAACCAAAATACCAACAAAATAAAGTGTGTTGCAATACCAGTGGCTGGCTATGGAAGGCGCTGGACTTACTTCCTTTTACATTTTTGCCAAGCTGTATTGTTTTACACACTCCATGCATACGAACATTTTAGAAAAGACTCCTGGAGGAGGGAGTGACAGAGGAGGATCAGTTTGGATCTGTGGAGCGGGAGCAGGAGCAGAGCCGGTAGCACAGCAGAGCATCTGGTCAGAAGCCAGAGAAAAGCAGTGGCCCGAGAGTCCGAGGACCACAGTGCAGAGGCAGAGCAGAGATAGGCCAAAAGGGGATACAGTGGCACTCAGCGGAGTATCATACTGGGGTCGGGTATTGGGAAGCGGCTCAGCATGGCTCCTCCCAACCCACCCTGCACCTCACTTTACCTCGTGTCTTCTTGCCCATTCTCCTGCTCGCCTGACCCCTTGCCTCTTAATAGGCTCTCTCAGCCAGGACTTGGCTGGGACTCGAGTCCAGCCCCACCTCAAACTCTACCTCAAACTCGTCCACAACTTAGGCCACAATTTAGTCCTTAATCTGCCTTAAATTAAATTTCAAATCCAATTTCAGCCTTGGCGTTATAACAGCAACCTTGGTCCCATGGCCCCTTGGCCCTCAGTACTAGCACTAGCACCAGCTCACATCGAAGAGGCAAAGGAGCAGAGGGAGTGGGGGGAGCTATAGGTAGCCGAGACATTTGGTGGTTCACAGAAGCGGCTGGAACTACACCAGAGAGGCTTGTGTCCGCCAAGGTGCCCACATCCCCTCCCGTCAACCAGCAGCCAAATGAATGCCAACACCTGTACACCAATACCAAGCCAACCAATACCAGCCATAATAACCACACCAAAATGCCAACAACTAACAGTAAACAAACTGGCAAACCATCAAGTCAAGTGAGCCAGTCAAGCTCAAAAGCACAACTAAAGACAACACTGCCTTGATAATACGACGATTTGATGCAGTAAGACTGTGAGGAGGGAAACTGCTGCCAACCATCAGTGATCCAGCAATTCCACAACCCAACATGCTTGTGCCCCCACCCCTCCTGAGCCCTGGTGGGATACACACCTTGGTGGGAAACATACTTAGGTGGGGGAGTGGCGGCGCTGGGCAGGGCACTCTAGGGTGCCCTAGCGATCCAGCAGGCTTGTCCAAAGTGCCTGTGCCCCCTCCTGAACCCCAGTGAGAGAAACACACCCAGCTGGGGGAGTGGCGGTGCTGGACAAGACGCCCTAAGGTCAAGGCCCTGGGACAAATGGGGACATCATGTGAGCACATCCCCTGACTGCCTACACCTTAGACTCCTTGTCAGAACCTTTAAACCCGCTTGCCCACCCCTCAACTGCTTTTCTCTAGCTCCACTAGCTCAACTAGTGATCTGTCCTGCAAGGAGAAACAAAGCAGGAAACCTCAAAAAGTGACCTGCGCAGGCTGATTGCACCACAATGAGGTCCGGGAGAGAGAGAGGCAAGCAGGTCCAACAGCAGCAAACAAAAGGAAAAGGAACTGCAAAGCGACAATGGAAGCAAGCAAGAAAAGGACAACAGCAAATGGAACTGCTCTGGCCCTACGTCCCCCTTGCCCGACAAATCCGACAAAATGGACATAAAACTATCTCTCCGAAACTCCCTGGCCATTTAGGCCTCAAATATTGACACCAAAATTGCTGACTTGAACAACCTGATCAGAAGAGCCCAGGCTGGAACGCAATTAATTCAATCATGCTGTACCTACGTTGTAATAGTTGATAAACTATCAACACTACCAGCCGCAGTGGGGGAACTCCTGTCTGACATAAAAGAAGTGACCAAAATCACAAAGGCAGTATCCCAGGCTGACCTCCCTGTGATGGGCAACACACCTGAACAAATGACTGAGATGGGACAGTGGGATGAAACTAGCAAGGAACACTCTCAAAACCAAAACGAATATTCACAAATAAATGAGGACATTAAAAAAGAAGTGATGGATGAGCAACCAACCATGCTTTTGGAGGAGTCACCTACTCGTGTTTACTCTCAGTCAGGGCAGCTAGAGAGGGACGAGGCTGGAGCAATTGTACCATCAGCCACAAACCAATGCTGGACACAGAGGAGGAAGGGCAGGACAAGGAAGACCAACAAAATGGGATTCTTCTAAACTGCCTTGGTCATCCCAGCTATAGGAAGGTGGTGAACAGCGAGCCAATACCAGCAAACATGCAAAATAACCCACACCAGTCTAGCACCAGTACTGACGCAGCTGAGGGATCTCGAAGGGGCAGGGGTGGTATCAGTCATGAAGACTCAACCAGTATAATAGAGGGTGAGACAGCAGTTTCACAAGAGGAACCTCTAGTCCTGATTCCAAACACTGAAGGCTCACTGGAATCAGCACATACAGTGGAGATAAGCCCTTCTGAGTCTGGAGAATGGGCATACCATGACAACTCTCTGAAAGAAATGCGGGTGCAGCTAGAAACCCATACTATCCTGTTCATCCCAGAATATAAGTCCAGAGGCTGGGGTGACATCCTCAACAGAAGACTGGAGGACTTTAAATCCTGTGATCTTGAATTAATCAAGTTTAAAGAGTATAAAAATCTCTCTGCAAAAGAGGTGACCAAAGCAACCTTTACATCTCTGAGAACAGCAAAGAGGATTATGGATGAGCAAGGAGAACTAAACAACTGAGGGAATCAAATTGATGCCCTACCAGAAAACATATTACCCGGAACCCCTACTACCAAAACGAAATGAGCATCTAGATCATCTCCCAGTGCAGAAATTTGTGAAGACACAATCTGTTTTGAAAGGGGCTCATTGGACATCCCAAGGGCACAGGGAAAATACTGAACGCTGGAGGGCTAGACAAACCAAGATAGATACCTCAGCATCAAACAATTGGCATTAGCTAGCTAGAACAATAAATATTCAGAGCAACAACTCCTGACTTGGATCAAAATCACCATCAACGGACAGCACCCACTTATGACCATGCTCTTGGGAGATAAACGGCTTGGGAAACAAATCAATGGACATACAGCTGCAGCTATATCTACAAACATTTGATCTCATCTTCCTACTGGAGACCTGGTTAGATTAACCCCTCCACTTACAAGAATTCAAAATGCAACATCTCTCTGCAGAAAAAAGTGCTGAATTTGAGCATCTAAAAGGAGGGCTTACAATATATATCTCAATAAAGAGCATTACGGTGTCCAAGGTACTGGACACTAAGTCCACTTCGACAAGCGCCATACAAGCACTTAGGATGGACATAGGAAGTGATAATAAGGAAGTACAGCTGGTGCACATAAATGTGTATCTGCACCCATGAGATAAGGTCAAGGGAGTAAATCTCCTGAGAGAGGAATAAACAAGGCTAATAAAGGATGAGCCTATTTCAAACTCAGTGCTAACATGCAATTTCAACCTGCACTTGCTGAGTCTGCCAGAAGAGGATAATTTCTTGGATGAACACCGGTCGGCATGGAATATTCCAGAGCAGGAAAGCAATACATGGAGAAAGCAACCCAGGACAGCAAAAACCTACTAAGGGATATGGAACATATACGCCTTTGTGCAGTGAACGGCCGCTTTCCGGGAGATCGACCTCCTGCAACATCCTTCCTCAAAGTGTCAGCCAGAACCACAATAGACTATACTTTTGTATCATTTCATCTGATTGGCCAAATAGTAGACTTCTGTTTACGAGCAAAGGACTAAAGTGACCACCTTCCACAAAAAATTACAATTAGAGTGCAGGGTGCAAATCCAAACCGGCCAGTGGAGGACCCCAGCTCCACATACACTGTAAACAATAAAAGGATCAAGTGCAAGACTTACCATTGAGGATGATTTCTGGCCTTAACAAATGTTATCTGGGAGGAAATACGAATAGCAGGCCCAATAGTAACAACTAGCTGGGAAAGCTTCACCAAAGCACTAGGAGATACTCAACTAGCAGGGGAAGGGCCACGACTGGCGAAAAGAGAGAAGTCTCATTGCGGGAATCCGCCCATACTGCAAAATATCGCAGGCAATTGCCTTACTATCTCACAAAATAGGCAAGTTCAGTATCTTAAGAAAGCAATAAATAGATCCCTGAAAGGGCTTCACCTACTGCCCCTTGCAGCCACTGCCGTCAGGCATCTCAGAGGCACAATGTGGTACTTTCTCCACTTTAAAATGCTCAAAATGGAGGGCACCATAACAAAAATATGATTTGTAAGAAACATGTAACCATGCAGTCAGCCCCTAGAGGGCAGAACCACATGAAAAAAGAATGGCAGAAAGTAATTGAATGCAACGATATATTAGGCTCCTAGAACTAAAAATGCAATCCAGACCTCTTGGTTTTGCCAGTGCCTGTTTCCTTTGGTGTTATAACCATGTCCTCTAAATTGCAGACTACAGAGAAACTGAAAATAACAGGAACTCCGTTTGGAAAAGGCTTCTTTGGATAGTGAGGACAGACAGCTCAGATGTTGCATTATTTATGTGCACAGGGCCTTCTGCCAGCAGAAAAGTGAACTTCAGAGAAAAACAACTGGGGATAAGGACACAATGAGTCACGTTAACTCATCACATTTGAATTGAAACAAACAGTGCACACCACCTGATGCAACTGCTAACACGCCATAACAGGGAGGGTCAAGAGAAAGTGGCCACAAGCCCAAGGCAAGTCGTTATGTTCATTAAAGTCACCCAGCTGCACAGCTAGACAGATTAGCACCTGTGCCGGGGGTCATTAACGCCCTGTGAAGCGTGCATTTTGTCAGTTTTCATTTAGTGTAATTGTGCCATTATGGCACTTTCTTTGACAACCAAGAACAGCATTCAAAGAGTATTTCTGCAGAGAGGTAGAAACAGGGAGATGGCTTCTCTGGTGACAGGACTGGCTTCGCTCTTAGTTACATACTGCCAAAATTCAGAGTGAGGGCACAAAGAAAATGAGCAACAACATGGGAGGGGTGGTGGAGTCGGCAGACAGGAACAGGAAACTCAGGGACAGCTCAAGGACAGGGGAGAGGTGGTGGGGGACGGCAGTGCGAGCTGATTCAAAGCACCATGACCAGCATGAGCACGAAGAGACACAAGTAAACACAATAAAACACATTAGCAATCATGTAATAATCCATGTAACGGGGTCAGTCTGCAAGGTGCTAACAAAACCATCCCAAGGTGGGACAAACGCAGAGCGTTTACCAATGACATCAAGGGGATTTGGGCGAAGGCCTGCACCCAAAGGGAGCTCGAAGAGCCAGAGCAGAAACCCCTCTGAGGCTCTCGAGTAAAAGCACGCCAGAGTGGGGTGCTCAATTACCGCCTGCCCTTCCGAGACCCTGGCACAGGTCAGAAGCGGAAAAGGGGCAGTAAAACTGGTTGGCCCAATGGGGGCCAAGGCATTATTTGAATTTCCCCCAGCATGCCCCAAGGGCATAGGTGGGGGCTTAAAAAGGGCTGCCCGGCCCAGAACCCTTCTTGTTTATCTGGGCAGCCAAGCAGTGACACTAGGAGGACAACGCAGGAGACGCAGACGACGCAGGAAACCAAGAAAGTGGCGGAAGGACCGGCGATCGGCCAACTGATGAGGAGCGTCGAGGAGAGGCTTACCTCCAGGCCCGGGAAACATCAGAGCAGCAGAGGATCATCGCGGATACCGGCGTTTGAATAGCAGGTACTGGTGCGGGCCCGGCACAGCGTAGAGGCTCTCATCGGAGAGCTCCAGAGGTAACTGAGGCTCGCCAAAGCAGGGAAGGAGCATTGCCACGCCCCCTCCCACAATCTTTGGGAAGTTAACCCGGGCCGCCAAGAAGAGCAGTGCGTGGCCCGGGCAACAAAGGCATTGTGCACGGGAGAGAGCGGACAACAAGGACACGTTAGGATTACCCCCACTCCACCACCAATTTTGCGAAAATCCTTCCGGCGTGTAGGCAATCGAAGAAAAGAAAGTGTGGGTAAGACCACACCCCCTCTACAGGCTAAGAGACGTTAACCCCTCTGCCACCAGCGTGATACGATACTGTAACCAGGCCAATTTAGAGCAATAGAGCTAACACGCAGGGGCACAAAAACGGAAGCCAAAACTAACTAATTGGGCTGAAAAATTGACTGAAAATAAAAATAAACTTTTGGGATTTTACAGCGATCTTGTGGGGCTGGAGAACATTTAAGGCACAGACCCCGTCTTTTTCAACTTCAAACAAAGTAAGAACAATAATCTTGTGAGGCAACCACGGACAGCCTAGAAGGCAACGCGACCTGAGTTGACCAGGCAGCAAAACAAATTGTGCGGCCAGGGACAGCCCTTTGGGCGAGTCGACCTGGCGGCAACCACAATCGCAAGCAAGGAGGGAACACAGGGAGCAGCAAATCAGAGCAGGCAGCCAGGGACAGCCAGGGGGCAACACGACCTGGCTGCAACCACAAGCACAAACTCAACCAGGGACAGCCCAGTGGGCGACGCTACCCTGACAATGGCAAGCCAGGGGCTGGCAGCAACGCAACTCAGCATGGATAACCACGCGCCAACCAAAAACTCGACATAGAAGAAATTATGAAGGCAGCAAGGGAAGCAGCGGCAATGCACAACAAAGACTGGATCCTGAAAAAGATCAGGGGAGATGGAATAGACGATGGGCCAATACAGGAAGAGCACACCGGCAACAGACCGTGCAGCACAGCCAGGGACGAGGAGAAGCCACCTAGCGAGTCAAAAAAGCAGAACTCAAGCAAAGGGGGCAAGAAAGAAGCAGGTGAACTCCCAGAAGCAGGGGCCCCAGGACCAAGCATGCGAGCACAGGCGAATAATGGTGAGCAGGTCAGTGTGATTGTCTAAGAATGTTTAAAGTCAATGGCGCCTTTGCTATTTGCAAAACCAGGGTGGGTGCGTGAAGCAAAAGGGTCCAGGGGCACAGAACCCAGGGGGGACACGGCCCCCAGTGACAACCGGGTGAAACGGTTCCAGGTGGTTAGAGCAGAAGTGCCGCTTGAGCAATGCCCATCACCCGACCGGGGGTAGGAGGAGCCAACATCCACAGGTGCCAAGGCACTACCAACCCAAGTCTGGAGCAGTGACACAGATAAGAATGTGGGCAGGCGGTGCAGCCCATCCGCTGGCGGGCTGGCCCCAGAGGCATACAAAAAGGGGAGCCTAGGGAGACGATACATGGTAGTAATAGCACCAGGTCTGGCAAGCATCATACCAAGAGCTGTGAAAGAACGACTATGGCGCAGGGAGTTTATTGATATATTCTCACTCCTAGAGATTCAAGTCGAGGGTTTAGATTTGACCACAGTTGACAAGAAAGAAGAAGAGAGGAGGGAGAGAAACAGGGTGAGGAAAGAGAGGAATTTGTAAAACTGGCTGAATGCTTTTAAAATCATAGCATGTATCATAGTGGAAAAATGTCCACACTGTGCAAGAGACTTATGGCTCTACAAGTCAAAGATACACGAGGCCCAGAGGCAATTTACGGGGGACTCCTGGCTAGATTATGACAAAGGTTTGAGGCTAAAAATGCAAGCTCACCCAGACATGGAATGGGATGAGGAGGATGTGGCAGGTTATAAGCACAAGATGATGATAGCAAGAGAGGCCAGGAGCTGAGCAGGTAAGGGCAAGCAGCCCTTTCGCGGGAGCTACCAGAAAGGAAGGCAGGAGAGGGCAAAGCCTTTCTACAAACGGCAACATTATACACAGTGGAAGGGGTCACAGGCTGGGAAAGGAGCAACAGAGGTATGCTTCAAGTATGACAAGGACGAGTGTGCTTGTGGGGAGCGTGCAAATTCAGACATGTGTGCTCCACATGCGGGAGGGACATCCCGCAGCAGAATGCAAACGGGGAAGAGGAAGCAGCCACAAGATGAATAAATGGAAAAAGAAATAGACAAAGCAGCATGGTAGCCGGGTTGGGGAGAGTTGGCTAGATCCCCTATAAACAGGCAGATTGAGGCAGTTGGCCAATGAATACGACAACAAAAAGAACGCAAGCTTAATATGCAAAAGTTTTGAACAAGGTTTTAGAATCCCTTCTAGGGGAAGAACACATAAAGTAGAGCTAAGGAACCTGCGCTCAGCAGGTGAGCACCTCACGATAGTAAGAGAAAAAAAGAGGAGATGGAGCTGGGTAAGATGGAAGGCTCACTGCAAGGATCCCACCCCCACCAGCCTGATTATTTGACACTTGGGAGTGGTCCTCAAAAAAGAGCAAGGCAAAATTAGGCTTCTTCACCACCTGTCCTACCCCGAGGGTGAATCAGTGAACAATGGCATTGACCCGGACAACTGCGCGGTGGGTTTGCGTCCGCCGAGAATGCAGTAGATATATTGCACTCAAAAGGGCATGGTGCCTTGATGGCAAAAGCAGACATAGAATCAGCCTTCAGGCTACTCCCCATTCACCCTGAGAGCTACCACCTCCTGGGCTTTAGGTTTGAAGGAAAAACATACTTCGACAAGGCTCTGCCCATGGGGTGCTCCATTTCCTGTGCATATTTCGAACAATTCAGCACATTCATAGAATGGGCGATGCACAAGCAACACCCAAGGGGGGGAGCTACACTACTTAGATGATTTTCTATTTGTACGACAGCCAGCGGATCAGAATGTCAGGATTTACTGGAGGCATTCCAATCCCTAACTGCGGAGCTAGGGGGTTCCGCTGGAAGAGGACAAAACCACAGGCCCCAAAAAAGTTTGTTTTCTTAGGCATAGAGCTGGACTCCGAAGCAGGCACATCCAGCATGCCCAAGGCAAAGTACAGGACCTGGTAAAGGACATCAAGAGGTTGCTGGGTAAGCAGAAGGCCACACTAAAAGAGCTACAAGAGTTGATCAGGAAATTGAATTTTGCAGCAAGAGTCATCTCAGCAGGAAAGGTTTTTGCAAGGTGAATTTCGTACTTGACTAGGGGGCTAGAGAAATAACACCACTATGTCAGGTTAAACATAGGGGTGAAACAGGATTTGAGGACCTGGCTGACGTTCTTAGTGGATTTAAATGGCACTTTAATATGGAGAGAAGGCTGGGTGTCCTAAAAGCAGATCAAATTGTACACCGACGCAGCAGGCAGCCTAGGGTTCGGGGTCATATTGAAAGATAAATGGTGCGCCAAGAAGTGGTCACAGTCTTGGGCAGCATTGGGACTCACAGGGAACATCACACTCTTGGAATTATTCCCCAAAGTAGTGGCACTAACAATCTGGCAAGAACAGCTAAAGGACATGAAGCTCACATTGTGGTCGGATAACCAGGCGGTTGTACACTCAATCAATAGAGGGGCATCACAGTGCACATTACTATTAAAGTTATTGAGATACATGGTAAAAATGCAACTAGCAAGCAACCTAGACATTAGGGTGAGGCACGTACAAGGCGCAATTAACACTAAAGCAGATGCACTCTCTTGATTCCAGATGAGAAGATTCAGGAGCCTAGTTCCGGGAGCAGAACGAGAGATAACACCATTTCCCCTAAGCCTGTGGGTGTTGGTGGAGGGGACTTGTCAATACTAATAGAACAAGCCCTAGCGCCAAAGACAGCGAGACGCTATGCGGCATGCACGAGAACAGTGCAAGAGGTCACAGGTTTAAGGGCCTTTGATAACCACGACAAAGCGCAAAAAGCAGTGGAGAAATTCATACAATAGGCTTTCTCGCAGAAAAAATCCAAGTCATGGGCGCAGGCACATCGAACCGCAGTGGCGCATTTTAGCAAGTTGATACCAGGTAGAGATCCTACCAACTCACATTACATAAGTCAGCAATGAAAGGGTGGCGCAGGCTACAATGGCCAACTAGGGATCAGCGGCGCCCAATTGATTTCAAAACACAAAAACTGCTGGTGGGGGTGCTAAATAATCTATGCCAGAACAATTTCGAAAGCACGTTCTTCAAAGCGGCTTTCACCCTGGCATTCTTCGGGGCATTTAGGGTACGTGAGCTAGTGGCCCCCTCCAAAGTGGGGTACACAAACGCATGCATACAAAGACAGGATGTACAGACAGGCCAAAAGAGCATGCAAATACTACTAAGGAGATCCAAAACTGACCAGCTTGGAAAAGGGGCAAAAGTGGAACTCAGATGACTGGATGACCACAAAGTATGCCCAGTGTACAGTGTGCAGAAGTTCTTAGAGCTGAGACTGGAGGGGCAGGGGGCACTCCTCAAACACGAGAATGGGGAATGCTTGAGCACATTCCAATTGAAGGAAGTGCTCAAGAGGGCGCTGACCAGGGCAGGGCTCATGGCAAGCGAATTTGGCACACACTCATTCTAGATAGGGGCGGCGACATCAGCAGCACAACACGGCATGCCGGCAGTAGGCATAAAAGCAATTGGGCGGTGGAGCTCAAATGCCTAGAAAGGCTACATCAGAAGGCAACACACAAACAAGCAGGAATAGCAACCCTCCCTTTGACCTCCCTCCACCCCCAAACGGAGCAAAAAAAGGCCAAGGGCGAACAAGCGAGAACCTCACTGTCCCCTTCCACATATAAGTGCAGAACACAGAATGGCATGGGTGATCAGACACTCCTTTGTACAGAGAGCCCGAGCTTGGTGGGAGTCGAAAGAATCCAGGAGGGAGCAACATCCTCAACAGACAAACATAGAATGGTTCGGTTTCCCGGGCATGAAATGGGAATACCTCCAGGCCAAACCAAGGAAGATGCTTGCCACTTTGCACGTGGGGCCCAATGTGGTAATAATACACTTGGGGGGCAATGACCTAGCCCAACTTGGTAGGAGAGGCCTTCTAGAAAGCATCAGGGGAAACCTCACGGTGGCTGCAAGGTGTCTGGGCAACGCAATGCTGATATGGTCAGAAATCATCCCCAGACAAAAGTGGAGGGGGGCGATTTCAGCAGGGGCATTAGACAAATCAATGAAAAAGCTAAACATGTCAGTGAAAAAGTTTTGCATCCAAAATGGGTGCAAAAGCATCAGACATGCACGGGCTAATCAACTTGCAGAGACCAGAATACTTTGGAGAAGACGAGGTACAACTGTCTCCCCTAGGGACAGAGGTGTTTTGGAATAACTTATGGACTGCCTTGCGGCTAGCAGGCTGCGAATAAGAAGGACCAAAATGGGGGAGCCCCCTATTGAGCGGTAGCAGAAGGGCAGCGTGGCAGAAAAAAAAGCTAAAGAACAACAATGAAGGCCACACCCAACACAGAGGGGTGGCAGGGCTACTTACCTTGGGATGCCTCACGGCAGGGTAAGGCAGTCGGGGGAGGTGCACGAAACACAGCACTCGCAGCCCGGGTCCGCCGGAGAGCTGGACACAAGGACTAAACAAGGTAGTGAGTTAAGCCGTAAAGGAAATGTGTACCCCCCTACATAAAAAAGGAATAACGCCAACACCAAGGGGCAAGATACACAAAGGACTAAACGCAAGAGTGATTTGTGGCGAATTTATTGATGGGCATGTCACATGCAGATATCGACAATTTATGGGAGTTGTTAATATGCAAAGTGATTTATGACCAAAATGTACCAATTTAAGCATAAACCCCTGGGCCTTCAACCTCATGGACGATAACGTGATTTATGACAACTCAAAACCTCTATTGCATGTACTGGTGATATGACACAATGATTTATGGCCCTCATAAAAGCAGGGCAAATATGCTGTAAATCAACTCTAATCAATTGCGGCCAACATTTCCCAAACCAAGAAACTGATTTATGTACTATTTATAAATATTTGCGGGAATGGGCCGTCTGAGGTGGTTTTTGAAAGGCAAACCCACGAATGAGTGAAAGTGATGGGCGTGAGGTGGGCATGGTTAAAAGCCCATAATACTTACAACAGATCGCAAGCACTTGCGCACTCAACCTAAAAGGGAGCTAAACTCTGGTCCTGACACTTTACATGAATACACTAGGCCATCAGGACATGTGCAAAACACACGCTTTTCCATTCATAACATATCTGATGGAATAGAATGCGACCTGACAGCAAATGTGCATTGCTGCCTTGTGAGTGGTAGGAAGCTCTATATAAAAAACACTATTATATTGTTTAAAACAATGTAACTGAAATTGACAATACTGCAGGCCTTACTAATGGCAATACAGCGCTATACAAATCTTTTAACATATCCCATAATAGGTACATAATATTGTTCCTTTTTATTCTGCTAATTCCAGCTATGTTGTCAAACTTGCCCTATGATGCCAGTGTTCGGTGTGGGACTGCTGCTAATTTCTTTCTGGTAGGAAATAACCACTCATTATACGGTGATGGTCAAATAATATTGAAGGTGGTTATCTAGGAGACACTTTGCTAAAAGAAAACATGTGAAAACATGGAGGTAAGGGCTTAAATAAAACCCCATAGAAATAATTTTATATTAAATTATTCAAAATAGTCAAAAATATAAACAAATATAAATGAATGTTAAAATCAAAACAACAATAGTTCATATTTATTATTTATTTTAAACATATTTAATACATGTTGAAGTCCCTACCTCCATTATTTTCTATAGGAGGAGGTTGCAGAAACAGTGGTTGGCCATGTGTAGTGCTTGGCTCACTACAAAACTGTAAGTTGCTACAAAGCTGTACGCTACTAGAAAAATGCAGTTTGTGATTACTGAAGAAAGTAAACTTAATCAAAAGTGTGAACTTATTCGGAACTATAAACTGCCTTTGTGAACCAGGCCCTATGTATTTTTTTCACTATGTATGCCACAAATTCTATTGATGGATAGAAAATCTTCCTTCTACTTGGGTGGCAGATAGCTTGAGGACTACTGAATAGATAGTTTCATTTTCATGACACTGTACAAAGGTGCTATTGCTCTTGTAAGTCCCTCAAATAAGAACATGCCAGTGTAGGTATTTACCCTATATACTGATTTCATCACCCCACAACATCAGGTGTGTTATCCCACTTAGCTCAATATTTGGAGACATGCATGCATTTATGTGGTCTCAAGCATGAATATGTTGCAACATCCCAGTTGACAGACAGAAAACATACAATCAACAACGAGACAGGAGCGCATTGTGGGCGATTTGGCAAAAGTGCTTTCTCCTTGAAATAATTGAGAAAAAGCGACCTAATTTGTTTTGTAGTGAAGTCTTTAGAAGATGCATTGTAGTTCATATTGTACTCTATCCCATTTTCAAAGCCCGTTGGCTGTAGCCTATAAAGTATTACATCCTCATATGTGTTTGTTCTACACCTTTTGGGTTTGTCCATTGTGTTTAAAAATTATGCAGTTTTTCTTACTGGTTCTGAGTATAGCTTCGTCCCCATTGCTTGAAGGGTTAGCCCTGCACTAATTTCTTAAAGTCTTAGCAGAGCTTGTGACCTTGCTCCCCACCTTCCTTGAATTTCAGGTTTAGGTGTGCCCCTGGTGCGGGGCCTTTCAACTGACATCTTGTCTGGGCCATTTGATGGACATTCAGCCCCAGGCAGCTTGAAGATTACCGGTCCAAACAGGCCGGGGTGAAGAGCATCAGCACCGCTTGAACAGCTCAAAAGTCACACATATCCCACCAAAAACAAAGGTGTCTGAGACCAGCTCCCAAGTTTGGAATGGTGTGAAACCAGTAATGGACTAAAACCTTGTAGAGCCTCCGCAAACAAAAAAAAACGTTATGTAAAGGCTTTCAGCTCACCTTACTGCCAGTCGCGTCAGGAGGATTAAATTAAATTTAAAATAATTTACAACAAAAAAAAACACTTACCTTTCTGCCACGCGCCGCTCCGCTGCTCTGTCTCCTCGACGCAGGCAGACACAGGCTCCCAGCCTGCCCTGCGCCAATCCTGACGCTACTTAGAGCAGCGTTAGGATTGGCAGGGTGCTCCCAGGCAGACTGGGAGACTGTACAGGCTCTCTCCAGCCCAGGAACTGTGTTGCTGGGCTGAAGAGATCCCTGTGTGCATGTGTGTTTGACCACCAGTGACGGCCAGCCAAACACACATGCACTCTGAGGGGGAATGATATGCACTCCCCCTTATTGCCCGTCACCCCCATGGCCCCTTCCCTTTTCCCCCCAAAATAATAATAAACCCAGTTTATTATCGCTTTTTGGGAAAAGGGCTGCAGCTGCAGCTGCTGGAGGGGGGAACACTCCTCCGCCCTTATGGAGGAGCCACCCCTGCTTATTGCTCACCAGGTGATAAAGCCTCCTCACTAGGGGCCCAAATCACAAAGGTAAGCTTAGACCTAAAGGCTAAGTTTAGACCTGAAGTTTAAGTTTAAGTCTGAAGTCTAAGGGCCTAATACACAAAGGTAAACTTAGACTCAGGTCTAACCCCAGATTTCAGGTCTAAGTTTACCTTTGTGAATTAGGCCCTAGGTACCTAAATGAAGAGTGCTGATACCACATGATACATGGTGGCACTGTGTGTTAGTAGATTGTCTCCGTGCTTCATGCAATTGTTTTACCTTTGTTTCAAACCTTCTTCTGTGACACTCACACATATTTTCCCAGGAAGCCATACAGGCCTTATTTACCACAGGTTGATATGCCATTATTGTAGAGGTCATTCACTCTATCTCAGCAGAGCTCATTCGCCACTGAAATGTGACCCGAAAACCTTGTTCCGTGCACCACTTCTTCAGTCCTTTCTTTCTCTCTGCTTTCCTTACGAGTGTCCCTGTGTTTGGGCTAATAATTATAGGACCTGATAAAATCCAACTCAGCTGACTCCAAGTTTGTTGGGTCTTATAAATAGCTCACAATTTCTAGGTTGCAGCCGTAATGGGGGCTAGCATACAGATTTTGGTGTTTAAACCACCAAAATCCGCATGTGCAGGTAATGATGTAGCAGGTTCTCATGCGAAACCATTGTGGTCCCAATAGGTGTGGTCTTGACAGAATTCACTGTGCTAACAGCATGAAAACCAAGCTTGAGTGAAGTATCTCGTTACACATGAGAAAGGAACATCATGTTACTACTCGTTGCAATTAACAATGGCACTAATAACAAAGACCTGAGTCATCTCTCGTTTCAGTTTCCCCCAATGGACATGAATAATTAGAATGTGAGTTGTGCTTTTGTCTTCTTTGTGGATGTTTGTGGCTCCTTATACATCTCCCTAATTACCTCTTCTGTCTGTGCACAATTCTTGTATGCTTTCACATGCACATTACATGTGGTTTACAATTTTACGGTGGCTGTTAACTCCCCTGCTTCATTCACATTTTCTCTGAAAAAAACAGCCCACAGATGGGGCCTTCATTAGATTTCAAACCATTGTAGAGCTCGCATTTAGCCGTCTAACTACAATAGATAAGAATTGCTGCACTTAACCAAATGATGTTCAGGAAACCTGTGGAGCTGTAGGACGCATTACTTAAACTAAAATATCTAAACACATTATTACTAGTCCGAAAATAAATCCCTAAAAACATAAAAATGAAAAATATCTAATTAGAAAGGATTCATTCTGTGTATTAAACTCGAGTATCTAGTAACAGAAGAGAACGCATTGTATACCCTGCCACCTCCTGGCGAGATTTTTAAAAATATAACATTTTCAGTATATGCTAGCCTTGCAGGAACACACACATTTATTTCGTTTTTTTTTAGGTGAAAACACTTATCAAAAGGAAATTTATACTAAACACAGATTCTGTTATGAAAGAAATAATGAAAAATAAATCCATGCAGACTTGTAAATGTAAAACTGGTGCTGCAATTTAGTAATGTAAAATTATTCTTATTTTGAAACAAGGGGCATTCATATTTTATCCTTGTGCCCACCTACAGGTGATTTTCCCTGCCAATCCCTTTGTAAACCTGCCTTTATCGTCCGTTTCATGTACTCCTAAGTAGTACAATGTTAATCACCATCTAAATAACAAGAATGAACCAATATTTTACAAATATGAATGTTGTTTGATACTAGTTTGAAGCTTCCAGTGGCATCAAATATGCTTCATAATATTCGTGGATCAAGTAGGTCTGGAAGTGAGAAGGCTCAAAGTTGTACATTTAGGCAATTGCTAGAAGTGCAACCTCTTCTTGGAACGTGGCAAGTGAAAGCGGACTTAGAAGAATAATAAGCCTATTGTTGTATATATGAATGACATCTCTCTTCAATGATGTTTAGCACTTCCTTGGGTTGAAGATCCTCACACCTGCTTATCAGATATGTTTTTGCTGAGAGCAGCATGTTTCTGTTACGTGACTAATGGGCAAATGTTCTAATAATACATTAGTTAAAATGGGTCTTAACTTGAGCACCGATTTTTACTGAGTTCGTATTTTGCAAACTGACCTACGTACCACTAGGTCAGTTTACAAAATACTAAATCATATCCGGTCGCAATCCCATTAATCTCATAAATATTACTGAGGATATTCACAAATTGAGACCCGCTACGATTCGTTGCTATCAGAGGAATGGTGGCCTGCTGAGATCAGAAGACTACATATGAATTAATGCAGTTTTTCTTTAAAGGGAAGCAGGATGTGTTTAAAAAAAATGAAAAGTTTCACAAACGTTTTTTAGGAGTGAGCAGTGATCCCATGGACCACTGTCTACTCCTAAAATGTTTTTGTCAACATTTCCCAGAAAGGGGAAGGGGTCCCTTAGGTATCCTTTCCCATTTGCAAATGGCATATCACTACCTAATTGGCCAGAAAAATAATATTGTTTTGTGACCTGATTTCATTTGGCCCTACCACCTTTGGGGGATGGTAGGGGGGTTGTGGGTGGACTCAGAGGAGGGCGAGGGGGGGAATGGGAGACCCCAATCAGTGCCAGGGAACAAATTCCCTGGCACTGATAGTGCCTACCGTCAACGATTTCATGGCGGTTCAAAATCCACAAAATCCATGGTGGTATGCGTGGTCATGATTCCACAGGCGGACTAGTGACGGCCTCCGGGCTGGAGACCATTGTCTCCAGCCTGGTGGTCATTACCGCCATGGCGGACGGTGTGGGACATTGGCGGTTTGGTAATTACCACCGGCCTGTTTGTGGTCCTACCGCCATCATTGCACGTCCGCCAGGATTGTAATGAGGGCCTAAATGGGCTTACTAAATTTGAAAAAGGGGTTTTGTGGTTGCAAACCCTCTGACTTACAAAACCAGAGAGGTTTCAAATGCTAGAACCTTTAATATGAGAACCCCTTAGCTTCATTGACTTATATTGATAGAAAAAATACATACTGGGTTAATGTTTCTGTATTTTTATCTCAGTATTCCAATTGACTGTTTTCTAGTTAGAGCCCTAGTCAGTTGAAATGATAATTTGTTCTGACCTTTTGCTGTGGTGCCTCCTATTTTGCATTCAATTCTAGTTGGACTATAGGCTTACCAACTTTTTGTGTTTTACTTTTAACAGAAGATGCATAGGCTGTGAAACACCTCACCAGAAAGAAAGCAGGGGGTGATAGACTGAGCTCTGTATGACAATCCCAGGCTCCAGAGGTAAAGTAGAAGGGCCTGATTCACAAAGATAAACTTAAAATTGTGGGTAAATTTATGATCTTTCATATTAACAAAGTAAAGGTAGCAAGCGCCCCACTGAAAGAGACTACTCCCCTGCCATGTATCAACAATATGGTAAAGGCACATGAAAATATTTAGGAGGTTAGGACTCACAATGAGGACAGGAAAAAGTTCTTTCCAGAACATGGTACTTTCGAAATAGAGAAATTAGCTAATTTTCAGAAGAATCTGAAAAACCCTAAGAATAGAATAGATGCCGAACTGTGGTCGCCCTTCATACAAATGGCATAAAGAGGCACACTAACGAAAACACGAAGCCCAAGCCAGAAGCAGGAAAGATACTCTGACGAAATTGGAGTATCAAATTAGCCTCCTTGGGAACAGCATTAGGATAAAGCTCTATCTGTTTTGCCTCTTCCCCATCTCTTTTCGGCAGATCTCTGAACTGAAAGAGAAAGACAGTGAAAACACAAGGGAGGAGGATTTGTTGGACATGTTCCCCAAGCCCGCTGATGGGGCCGTAGGGTGCAGCAGGTGATGCACCTGGAAATGGGCCAGCCCATGCAGGACCTCCAGCAGCTGGAGCACAAGGAGGTAATGCCCAAGCAAGCACTGTGATATAACTGGCTGGCAGTATCAGGGGCAGGTCAGAGGCCGATTCCACTACTACCACTCAGTCTAATGCACTTGCGTGTTTTACTTCAGAGCATAGGGATCAACAAGAATGGAGTCCTACATTCACCTTTCAGAGCTTGAGACAGACTGTAGGATGACTGTGTAGCAGTCGTCTCCCTCCTACCCATTCAAGTAATGCTGATGATGAGAATCTATCTTCGCCCACTCTTCTCCCTTCGAGGGAATACCCAGTAGCCAGGGTATAGCTGTGGTCCATGTTTCTTGGACCCCATCTGATTTAATGAACACAATTAAACTATTCCCAAGCATAAGCAAAATCCAACCCGGTTTCGCAAGGAATTACATAGCGTGTTTGAAGTGTACAGACCAAACCTATAATTGTGGATCAGTTATTGCGATTGTAGTGTTGAGTGAAGTAAGGGAAATACTAGAGGAGAAAGTGCTGTGGCCGAGGGTGGCCCCTAGGAATGATGACAAGGTAAATGCCCTGTTGAATGTGGTTCCAATGATTTACCCAGTGAAAACTGACTGATTGGACTAAGATTTCAAATTGCAAACAAATAAGGGGACAGGAACCAGATCATTATTTAAACAGGCTTATAGATGTGTTTGAAAGATATTCAGGCATAGCTTATTTAACAGTGCATGACTAAAGAGGCTGTTGGTGCTGCTTTTTGTACCGGGGTTGTTACTAAATGTTAAGAGTCAGTTGACAACCGTATGTATTGGATGGCTACTTAAGAAAATAGCAGAATTGGTGACAGTCACTAATCACTCAATAGGTTTGCAGAAGAAAAAGAAGGAGAATGCTCAATCAAGATTTATATCTTTGAAGTTGTTAAATATGCTGCAAATGATTAAAGGAGAGGGAGGAGGAAACCCACAAAGCGAGAAGGGCAAAGATGACAGGAAGGTGGAAGACTTGGAAGAGGAAATGGGCCTGAAGAAAGGCCGCCAGGGATTGGAGGTTCTTGCTTTGTAGGTGGCCAGTATGTGCTCAGGTGTGGCATTGGAAGTGAGATTGTCATCCCCATAGTGCTTCCGGTGCACCTGGGGTCCTTACCCCAAATTTTAGAACAGCCTAAGAGGTTCAACTGTGCTACATATAGCTGAATACCAGTAATCAGAAGGGCTAATACATGAAGTGTGTCATTGATGGTAAACGCATAACTTGCCTTATTGACACTGATGCAAGTTTCGACTCACAAAAAAGCACATTTCCCTTCTTTACCTCTCTCAAGCATGTCTATAAACAGTCAGTATTTCCAATCAGAAAGTCCCCCCCTTAACCCAGTGTGCACTTCTGTAGGACCTAATAACGATAAGCATTCCTTTTTTCAACTTCTCCAACAAACTTGTTAGGCAGAGACAAGTTATGAAAAATAAACTTGATTGTGTCTGTACCCCAGAATGGGTGTTCTTGAATATATTTCAATGAGAATTAGATACTTGCATTGTTATGTGAAAGTGTGAGCTGCTTTGAGAGAGCAGACCTGGTTAGTATGCCCCATGATTCAACAGAATTACTCTTAAAGGTACCATCCACGTTGTGGTCCACAGGGGCCAGAAATATGGGATTCATGTCCTTAATAGAACCCTTAAAGGTGAATATTAACCCAAAGAAAAGGTTACCCTGAATACATCAGTATCTGCTAAAGCCCAAGCACCTCTCCAAAGATCGAATATCTTGATCAACATTGTTTTTGACTGCCTCTCATATTACTTTCATCCACTGTTCCACGTTGAACCCTATTTCTTTACTGACGCTGTATGATTGTGACACTTCCCATGTCACTAAACCCCATGTTGAATTGACTGGCATGCCCCTCAATGATTGTGAATTAATATATTTTGTAGAGGGAGCATCAGGAATGATGAAGCTACTCTACTTGCTGGTTATGCTGATTGTACTGTATATGAAATTGAGGAAAGAAGTGATAAACCAACTGTGAAATCAGCTCTCTATTGAGCTTGTATCATAGCCAAAAAACAAACAGTTACCGTGTGCACAGACTCTAAGTATACATTTGGAGTGACGTTTGACTTTCAGTGCCTCTAGATGCAAATAGGTTTCTTGACCTCAGCAAGTACTCCTATTAAGAATGGGCAATACGTTTTGAACCTTCGAAATTTCCTTACAGCTGTCAAAAAAGATGGCACGATGAAGTGCACTAATCACCAGCATCTCATGGCAATGTTTCAAGGAGCAATTCGTTAGCTGATTCAGCTGCTAACAATGCTCCATTGCCTAAAAATGTTGATGCTGCTTTATAGTTTATAAGAAACTATCTGTTTACCATACCAACGTTAAAAGATTTGTCCCAATTGAAGGAGCAAGTCTCCAAAAAGGAAATACAGTCCTGGTCCAAGCAGTAATGTAAACAAGTCGTTAAGTGGGTGTAGACAGACCGCACCGAGCGTGTGGTCACACCAAACATTTTACTCCATAATCTTGCCAGTTTGTATCATGGAGCAGCCCACATTGGTAGGGATAGCATGATGAGTGCTGCTGCAACCCATTAGTAGGGGTTCTTCTTTCCCTCCATAGCCCAAAGCTGTTGGAAGTCCTGTGCCATCTGCCTGTAACACAATGCTGAAAAAAAGATTAAGGCCACCCCACTGCTCACCCTCCCCTATGGGGCCCTCCATGCACATTTGGAAAGACTTGATTCAGACACCTAAATGTGCAATTTATTCCCTCATCCTTGTGGTAGTATACATGTTTTCATGATGGTTGAAAATGTACCATTATGCCTGTGCAGATCCCATTACAGTGGCTAAGCAGTTGCTCATAATTTTAATTCTGCAGTTTGGGAAACCAAGCCGAATCAGTAGTGACTTAGAAACACAGTTGATGTGAGCAGTAGTGCAGTCAGGCTGTAAGGTCTTGGGAGTAGAGCAGCATTTTCACTGTACCTATCACTCGGAGTCACTGTGGAAAGTAGAAAGGAACAATGGAACCCTTATGATCAAAATAGAAAAGATATGCTCAGAAGCACAGGTAAAATAGCTTGATGCTCTGCCTTTAGCATTATGGTCCCTGTGAACGATCCCTTCACCGAAAACAAAATTGAACCCATATGAAAAAGTCAAGGGCTGACCCAAGATGCTCCCTTCAAATTCCCGTTTCTCTTCTTCCAAGCTGGATTTACAGTTAAATAATGTCACTCTCTTATAATATTAAAAAAGCTTCTACAATTTCTATACAATTCCATTCTCAAGTGCAAGCCTCCCACCCTGGGTGTCTGCCATTCTTTCCAGGCAGGGAAGTGAATCAACTTTAGAGGTCACCAGAGGAAGACTGCTACAACTTCTCTGGTGTGGGCCTTATCACATCCTGCGTACCACCAACACAAACATCAAATGTCATGGGCTGGTGACTTGGATATACTCATCCCACTGTAAAAGAGTCACTCCTCTTAGAGACAATTGCTCCATCACCATCATGTGATGCTTCACCCACAGACTCTCATCACTACTATTTCTGTTGCAGGTGAGCAAGCTTCTTCTGGATATTGGACTCCTTTCCAGTTCTGGCCTGCCTGTTGTCTTCTCTGTTGCTTCGCGTATTTGACTGATGGTGGGGTATATTCTTACCCAGGAATAGGGAACTATACCAAGACCAATCTGTATTGAAGCTTCACCTTCTGACAGCCAACACTCAACATACAAGGATAATTTTTATGTGTAGCTGCAAAAAAATTACAAAGCAATAACTCTTCTTCTTTCTTAATTTGTATGAAAATGCCCCATAATGGGGGAAATAGCATGGCTGTGGTCGGATGCCCATGGCTTTTAATGATTCCTGCCTTCATCTTTTCCACTTTGGGCATTGACTGCTAGAGTGTGCCAGCATCTCCCCATCTTACTTGCCAGATCCTCAAAAGTTTTACACTCTCTTGAACAGCAACAATCCAGACATAACTCATGTCGCAATGACTGAACAAATGTCTCTAGTGTTTTGTTGGAGACAGCAAATATGATTTAACGGTGGAGCACTTACTTTTCAAGTTGCCTCCTTTTGAGTATTATCTTCACACAGACTGTTGTTTCTCAAACACCACCCACAAGGAGCCCAGGCATATTTCATTTGTGGGTCACGAGCGTGCCCTTGGTTGCCCATAGACTGGACTTGAACTTGCTATCCAGAGTATATAGTTCCAACTATAAGACATTTTGACTATCACCAATTAGAACGAAAGAGGTGTAGACAAGCTGTTTCAACTACCTTTAGATGCTTTTCTGCTTTAATACCCATGTATGGAATGACTAGCACTTTAGAGAAAATAAACAGAAATGCAGAAAACCTAAAAGAAATTGCAAATTTGACCGCAATAGCTTAAGGATTAGTAACAGAGTAGTTAGATGTCACTGCCAAGATGCTGATCCAAAACAGAATGGCTTTAGATTATCTCTTAGCAGCCGGGGGTGGCTGTGTCATTGTAGGGAGTGAATGTAGCACTCATCTTCCCGATGATTAACTCAGCATACATAACCATACAAATAACATAAAGGAGAGTTTAAAGAAATTACATGAGATCTAAAGCGGACCTGTGTTCCAAATGCCATGTGGATGTGGTTGTGGAGGTTTTCGGCCCTTAGGATATGAAGATATTTGAATTCATTATTGGTATTGCTTTAATTGTGGTTGTGATATATATTTATTTAAAAGTTGATTGCACATCATCCAATACTCTTGCAAAAATAAAAGCACTGGCAATACTTTTACACTTGCTAATTCTCAGAATGATGAGGAAAGCAATAATGACGAGAACAGTAAATACAGTTGTGAGTCTGTATTCTAACTAAACTGGTGTAAACTAGCAGTTTCCCTCTCTGAAAAATAGAAATTGTATGAAAAATGAAATCCTGCCTGGATCATGTTCATACGCTCATTTAGAGAGCAATGTTAAATAACCTAAATAACAAAGAACGTACAAGTATTTTATAATCAAAAGTGGTTATTGCTTTCCAGTAGTATGAAACTTCATGTGGCACTGAATGTTTGTTAATGATCATGTCTCAAGTAGGCGCAGAAACCAGAAGACTCATAGATGCATATTTGGACATTTCCTAGGGGATGAAACTTGCTTTCAAACTCGGCAAGTGAAAATGGGATTTAGAAGAATTATCAGCCTAGTATTGTATGTATGAATGGACTCTTCAAAGATGTCCAGCACTTCCTCTGGAAGAAGATCCTGATACCTGTTCAATATATATGTAACAAGTTTGTATCACATCATTAAACTCTATTGACTTGTATGCCAGAAAAAATATATATGTGTGATATGTGTGGGTAGTAAGTTAGGTATAATAGTTAGGACCCGGTTTCCATAGGAAAAGCTTTTTCTTTTCTTTGCCAATAACTTTGGTGCTGTTAGACAAATCTTCACAACATTTTCAAAACTAGTTTGCACCTGAGTTCCACTGCTGTCTTGAAAGCACTGGGATGATAGGTCAAGCGGAGGCCGAGAAAAAGAGGGGTCCCAAATGCATTTTCCCCATTAGACACAACTACAGTCTGAACTGCTGGAGAGAATTGTACCAAATATTGGCAGAAAGCTATCTCTTCCTCCAGACAGAGCCCTTTCATGATTTGGTGTAAATTTGTTCAGTAAATTTCGAGTAATTACAGAAAAAACAAAATTTTATATCTAGGGACGCAGATCCTCTGTGGATCCAACAGATCTCATGCTGAGATATGAATGACTGCCAACACTTCAACTAGGAAGTGTTGGAAACCATTCTGGGACTCAGACTCAGCTGAGTCCCAAACAAAAAGAAAAAAAAAGAAAATGTGGCAGGGTAGAAATACACTGACCCCATAGGCTTGGTGGTGGGGTACCCAAGGACCCCGCCTGTGCCAAAAAGCTTTCTTTTTTCATTTGTAATGTAAAAAAAAAAAACAAGTGCAGGAAACAACATAAATGTGCCCCGGTGGGCCAGCTCCTGGGGGGAACAAATACTGTTAAAGATGGGGGGGGTGCATGTGGCCCCCTCCCAATAGCCGATCTCGTACCCACGGACGACCACCTCCCCAGGGTAGGCCATAAAATGAAATGTGGAGGGGACAGCACTGCAACCCTTCCAAGGCAGTTTATGGCCCTGGTGACTACCACCTCTCCGGGGCCTGGCCTATACATAAGAGGGGCTGTGCAGACCTCTCTCTTGTACCCACTGGTGCTCCCCTGGGGCCGATGTCACATTTTGATAGCGGGAGTGGGGGCTTCACGGCCCCCCTCCCAGGCCACGTACGTCCCAGGGAATATCACCTCCTGGGCCATCTTTAGCCCCAGTGACCACTACATCCCCGGGACAGGCGCTGCAATTAGAAAGGAGGGTGGTCATGCGGTCCTTCTCCTGGAGCCATTAATCGCCCTAGGTACCACCATCACTGCTGGGAGTGGATTTTCCATCTGTTTTTCTTCCCACTGTTAAATGGGTAGGAAAACAGATGAAACAATTGCTTCCCCATGTGGGGAACAGCATTTCTTGGTGCTCCCTGCATGCATGAGCAATGCTGGCTCCCACTGGAGTGGGGAGACAGCAGGGACTTTGAGACTCCCCCCACAGTCCCAAAAAATGCAGACTGGGTGGAGACAGGGCACAAAGCAACACGTGGTCGGACCCCAGGGATGGGGTCCCTGAGTCCAAAGTCAGCTCAGGGAGGGTGGCCCCCACCTCCTTTCAATAATTGTCCGGGCCCTGGGGGATGGAGTCCTTGAGGCAAACAATAACCCCAGAGAAGGGGCCCATGCACCCCCTCCTCCCCTTCAAATTATTGTCTTGGCCCTGGGGATGGGGTCCCCAGGGTCATAATAGGCTCAGGGGGGAAGTTCACACAGCCTCCCCATTTATTCGGTGGCTCCAGGGAATGGGGTTCCTGGTGCCATAATAATCCGAGAGAGGGGGACTGCAAGGCCCTCTCATTGACTGCTTAAGTCTTGGGGGATGGGTTACAGGGCCTAGCCACAGACCAGGCTCAGCGGTCAACTCCTGCTGTGCACAGCCAAATGCCATGCTTGGCATGGAGTTAAATGTCCTCAAGCCAATCCTCACCTTGCACGGCTGAAGTCCATGGGAGGTGGGGGTTGTATTAACCACACATCCTAGACCATAATTACAATATGGAGGGGGAGCAGTATGGCACACCTCCCAGGACATATTCGGGCCCAGGGACCACTACCTCCCCAGAACAGGCCCTGCAATTAAAAAGGAAGGTGGTCATGCAGTCCCCCTCCTGGAGCCCTTAATGGCCCTGGGGACCACCAACACCAGGGCAGGCTCCCTATGTCCCGAGGTGCCCACCCTCAGGACATAGTAGTTTGCTGTCATTTGGCAGGAGCTATGACAACTCCCACCAAGCAAAAGCAAACAGTAAGTCTGCTCCCAGCAGACGGGAGCAGGAAAACTGCTCTCGCTCGCTGGGAGCGGATTTTCCATTTGTTTTTCTGCCAACTGTGACATGGGCAGGAAAACAGATGAAAGAATTGCTACCGCATGTAGGGAGCAGCATTTCTTGGTGCTCCCTGCATGCAGGAGCAATGCTGGCTCCAGCTGGAGAGAGGAGCCAGCAGGGACCACAGAACTTTGAGACTCCCCCCTCAGTCCCCAAAAATGCAGACTGGGTGCCCTGGATGAAGCCAGGGCATGAAGCAACAAGTGGTCGAACCCCAGGGATGGGGTCCCTGGGGCTGAAATCGGCCCAGGGAGGGTGTCCCCCTCCTCCTTTCAATAATTGCCTGGGCCCTGGGGGATGGAGTCCCTGAGGCCAAATTCACCCCTGGCATGAGGGCCATGTGGCCACTCTCCTCTTGAAATAATTGGCAAGGCCCTGGGGGATGGGGTCCCCAGGGAAAAAATTGGCCCGGTGAAGGGGGCCATGCAACCCTTTCCCCTCAACTAATTCTCTTGGCCCTGGGGATGGGATCCCCAGGGTCATAATAGGCCCAGGGAGAGAGGCTGCATGCCCTTGTCACGGATTGCCTAAATTGTGGGGGATGGGCCACGGGGCCAGGCCCTGCAGGTATCCTCAAATGAGCTCAACTGAAGGCTGTGCAAGGTGCAGGGAGTGGGTGCCTATGATGGGTTGGGTGCAGGGCCTCACCACAGACCACCCCCTGTGGCCAACCACCCCCACACATGGTGCAGGCCATGCACGGCACAAGGGTGGGTGCCTGCGTCCATACCTACATGGGTTGGCTGCAGGGCCAGGCCCCAGGCACGGGGTTGGGAGTGTATAGGGGTTTGGCCCCAAGGCCAAGCTGCAGGCTAGGCCCTGCAGTCAACCCTGCAGTAGCCACTGGGTATTTATAGTTAGGTCAGCTGTTCCATAGGAAAAGTGCTTTTTGTGTTGCAAATAACGTTGGCACCGTGTGACGAATCTCTACAAAGCTTTGCAAAAAGGTGCTAAGTTTTGATTAGTTTTTGCATGGAAATTTGCTGGGTGATCCGTCAAGTGGGGCAAAGAAAAAAGGGCCGTCTCAAAATGCAAAACCTCCATGCATTTTCCATAGACTTCTTTAAACAAGGCTCCAGCAAAAACTGCTAAATGGAATTATACCAAATTTGGCAGGAAGCTAGATCATGGTTCACAGATTGTGCTTTTTGTAATTTGGTGTAAATATATTTAGTACTTTCTGAGGTATTAAAGTTAAAAAAAATATATAGATATCTGGATGGTTTGGTTCGAGGGACTCTCACAAGAGTCAATCTTAACCAATTTTTAAAAATAGAGCATTCTGACTGACTCGGGGAGCATGAATGTCAATTCAGCAAAATGCCAGGTGTAGAAGAGATGACATCCAATGCCATTTAACCTTTACTTTCACTCACACCTGCATTCTTACAGATAACTACACATTTACACATACACACACTCACTCTCACTTAAACACACTCTCACCCGCAAGCAGCCACACAGCATACATTTAAAATATTTTAATACTTACTTCAGTTGCCAGGGAGGGTCATATTCTAGTAAATTGTAATTCATTCTTTATTGCACCAATAATGAATATTACACTATTATTCACTATCAGTGTAATAAAACATTGACAGAAAACAAGGAAAGTGGAGTTGCCTTTGTGTTCCATACACTGATTTTGCCCTCTCTGAGGCCAGGAGTCGCAAAGGCAGTGCCAGGGGTCACAAGGAGCAAGCCAGGGGTAGCAGCTGTTACCCCTAGTGACCTCTAAATGACGTTCATGACAAGGAGCTTTATCCCCTTGGGCCAGCACAGGAGTGAGCGCTCCGATAGGTTGCCAGCAACATGAACAAAATGTTGCTGGAGGCCATTACAGGACTCAGGGACTTAGTCCCCTTTCCTGAACCCATACACAAAAACAATGCATCGGTCCAGGTAGGATACCCTGACCCCCTAGGTCCCTTGGGGGGCCAAGAGAGATCACGCCCACATGGGACCAAAATAAAAAAATTGCCTCAATCCTGTGGGACTCCTTCAGGATCATTAAAAAAAACAATATGACAGATGGGTCTTTTTGTTTTATTGAAAGGGGTGGACAGTCCCCTTCCCCTAGGCCTTACAGGACCCACAAAGCCCACCTCTGGGGCCAAAATTAAACTGTATTGGGAGGGGCGATTCACAGACCCCTTCCCCTAGCCTTTACAGGCACCAGGAGTGCATCCACTGAGGCTGAAATTATTGAATATGGGGAGGGGGTCCATGTGCCTCCCCAGGCTGTCACAGACCCGAAGAACCCTCCTCCTGGGTTGAAATGTGCCAAAAAAAGGGAGGGGGCATGCAGCCAATCTCCCAAAGCCTCTAAAGGCCCCTGGGAAGGGGCTGTGTGGCTCCTCTTATCTGAGTCCATATTAGCCCCCAGGGATCCCATTCCCTGGGGCCCTCTCAATAACTATGCCCCGGGGAGCCTGACCCCGGGATATAGAGGTTTCTCTGCCCACACCGGTGCAGGCAGAGACACCTGTATTTGCTCCCACTTGGCAGGAGCATTTTTTAATCTCTGGCCAAGTGGGAGCAAGCACAAAGTCTGCTCCCAGTGGGTGAGAGCTTTTAAAATGCTCCCCCGGCTGGGAGAAGACTTTTGATCTGCTTCAGTGCCTGCACTGAAGCAGACAGGGAAACAGATCAAAAATTGCTCTTGCCCAGAAGGAGCAGCATTAGTAACTGCTCCCTGCGGGTGGGAGCACTGCCGGCCACAGTGGCATGGTGGAGTCAGCTAGGGCCACCAGAGACTTGGGGCTCCCCCATTGCCCCCAATGAATGTATGGTGGGTGCCCTGGGTGGGCATCTGGGCACCCATCTTGAATGATGTGGGCTCTCTCCCCTTTCAGCTTACAAATGGTTTAGGGGGATGGGTGTCCCCAGAGCATAATAAGACTTGGGTAGGGGTCCATGTCACCCCCTTCCCTTTCATAAAAATAAGGCCCTGGGTGATGACATCCCCAGGGACTAATAAGGCTTGGGGAAGGAGGCCACACAGCCCCCTCTCTCTTCAATGAAAAACATTACCTTGGGGGATAGTGTCCTCAGGCACTAATAAGGCTCGGGGAAGGGAGCCATGTGGCCCTCTCCACTTTCTTAGAAAAAATGGCATTGGGGGATAGGGTCCGCAGGGCCTAAAAGGTTCGGGAAGGTGGGTTAGGCAGCTCTCCTCCCCTTTCTTAAAAAGAAAATGGCCCTGAGGGGTGAGATCGGCAGGGCCTAATAAGGCTCAGGGAGGGGGGGACACAAGGCCCCCCTCATCTTTCATTAAAAAACAACAGCCCTGGGGCATGGGGCCCACAGGGTCTACTAAGGGTTCGGAAGGGAGGCCACATGCCCCCATCCCCTTTCATAGAAAAAGGCCGCAGGATATGGGGGCCCCAGGGCTTCATAAGGCTTGGGGAGGGGGCTACGTGGCCAACCTCCCCTTTAATTGAAAAAGAAAAAGCCCTGGGGGATGGTTCCCCAAGACGTAATAAGGCTTGGGGAGGAGGTCCACATGACTCCCCTCCCCTTGAAAAACAGAAGGCCCTGTAGACATCTCTCTTCTGTTCATGGCTGAATGAAGGCAGGGAGTTGCCTTTACTTATGACAATAAAATATTACTTTACATTAAAAAACCCTTCCAAATTAAAAAAAAGCTAAAGTAACATTATAGTTAGGTGTGATAAAAAGATCTGTTGTTTAAAAAAAAACTTTTGTTTAAAAAAAACGTTATAAATTTCCCCCCAAAAAAAGGTTAAAGTAATGTTATAGTTAAGTGAAATATGTCCATGACAAAATTAATGTTCTGAATTAAACATATGATTTTGAACTATTTTCCACTCATTTTAATAGCGCTAATGCTATACCTGTTTATAGAACAATGTGCACAAAAGGAGCTTGGATGATGTAATCAGTGATGTTATCAGTGATGTCGTCAATGAAGTCATTTGAGATGTCATCAAAGATGTCATAATGATGTCACAGAACATGTCATGAGTGATGTAATATGTGAGGTCATAAGTAGTGCCTGGCAGAGGCACAAGGTATTGTTAGCTTGGCTAATTACAACTGGTGAATTTCTATGTTTTTTTTTACGTTAATGTTGTCATTGACGTATTCACCTAATTATAACCGCACTTTAACTTTTGGTGGGTTTTCAAGGAATTTCTAAGTTATGTTTTTATCATACCTAATTATAATGTTACTTTAACCTTTTAACCTTTGCTTTTTTCAGTGAAAAAAAATATATACATATGTGTATATGTATACATATAGATGCACACACACACATATTTTTGTATTTGCGCTACATTACATTTGTATATTTTAGCTCTATTCTACAATTGGTCATTTTCTACCAAGAGCTCAGGTCAGTTGAAATAACAATTGCCTCTGATCGTTTGTTGTACTGACCTCTGTTTTGAATTAAATGCTCATCTGACTTTAGGCTTCTCAACTTTTTTAACATGCCTAATAAAAGCATCTGTAGATAAAAATAAATTCTTGCTGGGCTGGAGAAGAACTGAGTTTACAAAAAGCAATTAAATTATAAACCAAGTTGCCATAAACAAAGTGTCTCTTTTAAAAACGTTGTATTTGTGCATTTAAATTGATCATTAAACTTCAAATTCTAAAGCAAAGAAAAGATAATAATGCAAGGGATTCTGTAATCCCTGTATATATGCCAGTCTCTAATCTCTTTATAATTGGCATCTTTTGATGCACAAAGTTGCCAATTATATAGAAAAGACATTGATTAGCATAGGTTACAAGTTATTACAGTCAAGTTCTGATGTCACAATGCCTGCTGCCAGAACCAGCAGCTGAGGTGAAAGGCAGGTCAGGCCTTTGATCATAATTGAAGAAGCTGTTTAAAGCAAGAAAAACAGAACATTGCTTTTCTTCCTTCTGCTCTGTTTTTCTTTTAGCTTATGATGACAAGCAGAGAGAACATGTTAATTTGTTCAGTCCCTAGATGAGAAAAGCTAGAACCTGTCTGCATTTTTCTTCACATTCCAAGCTACTGAAGCTTTTTGTTATAAAAAACAAAACTGACTTGTACTGAAGTGTTTTTAATACCCGTTTGCAACAAACATATTTCAGGTTTTTGATGTGTTTATCTTTGCTACAGAGGTTTTATTTGTATTCTTCATATTTCCAAACATGCTCTTTCTTTTATGTGAAAGAGCTGTGTATCAAGGTTTCTAGTGGTTTATGGGAAAGGTGATGGAATGACCGTGTATGATATTGGGTAAAGTGCCAATTGACGTATATGAAAAGGATAATGCAAGTCACCTCAGCCTTGTTCCTCTACATGTTTATGGAACTCCTCAGTGACTTGCAATATCCTTATAATGTATGGCATGTGGTACTTTATCCATTATATTGTTGAATAATTAAACAAAAGTGCAAAGCTCTGTATGCAAAACAATTAATTGTGAAATGATTATTAATCATTCTGACCAATTTTCGTAACTACACAGTCAATACTTTCAAGAGTCCCAAAGATTTAACATTTGTTGTTCAAGTTCTGTTTTTTCTCCATGTTCTCAATTTAAATGAGCCTTCTTGAGAAATATACCCATAACTGGATGCTGAGAAGCGGTACAAACTTTATTAAGAAATGAGTTCATAATAAATGTAATCAATGTTATTTTCATGTGCAACCACTTCATCCAGTGCCATTTTCTAAATGACCCGATAGGTTGCTATTTAATCCTCCAGGAAATAGCCTCCTTTTTAGAGTGGCACATGAGCCCTAAACTGACGTGAAAACTGCCAAGCCTTTTAACTGTTTTTATCACTGTGTCTGAGGCTAAAAATAACAGCAGGGAGCAAACACCTTGACAACAAATCACGTCTGAGAAACTGTATTAAGTAAAAATGTATACTACCACGTATGATTTGCGTGTTCAAATAGTTTGTTGCTTTCGGTTAATTCTAAATTTAATTGCCTCTTTATATATGGAAAACATACATATTATTCGCAAAACATAAAAATGAAGTCTAATAAGTTCCCTTTAGAGTTCAGTGTGTTTGTTGCTTTTGCCGAGGGCTTGGAGGACAAAGAGGGGGACTACCTCTCCCATAAGCCTTGTGTTGGATGAGGAGGGGCTGCCAGCCTCTCCTGCGCTGATGTGTTTAAAAGCGCCTTAACTGCTCCCGCAGCATGGGTGTGTTTGTTGCTTTTGCAGCTGGCCTGGAGGCCAGAGAGGGGGAACACCTTTCCCATAAGCCCCTTGTTTGAAGAGGAGGAATTTCCAGCTTGACCTGCACTGACGTGCTTAAAAGCGCAGTGACTTTTCCTGAGGTGCAGGATGTCCAGGGCCATGCCTGTGCCCATCAGTGTCAGGAAGAGGCAAGGTAGGGCCATACCCCTTGGGTGGCGATTTTGAATGCTTGTTGGCTACCAAAGCTCACTGGCTTCTTTGGTATGTCTTATGACCGAAGAGTGTAAGTTTTAGGACCAGAATTATCTCCTCAGTGCACTTCGTTGTTGGAGTGGGTTAATAAAGAAACTGACCTGGGGTATTTTATTTCTTGGAACTTTTGAACCCTAGTGGTGATCCATACAGTCACAGATAGATTATTGTAGTTAACCCTGTGTGAGGGGCCTCAATTCTGCGAGAGTGTGAATTTTCTAACATGTTTTATTAATGATTTTGGTATAATGGTATAGTGAATTAACATGAAAAAACAGGTGATTTTTGAAAATGGTCACCACAGTTCATTTCTGTTCCTAACTGAGCAAAAATCTAACTAAACCTTGTGGTTATTTTCCATAGTTCAATGCCTATATAAAAGTGTGCTAGATGGTTTAATAAGATGTGTACACAGCTATCCCCAGTGGATTGCTGCCTTATGTCTTACAAGGCCATGTTTAACTAAGTTCTTGCATAAGTTGAATGTTCTATTGTCAGAAAATGTTACTAATATGTGGTTTCTTCCTCGAGGATGGAAGTGAACGTTGCAGGAGAGAAAGTTTCTTCCTGAGAAGAGAAGTTTAGACGGGAAGGAACAATAGAGCTACAGACGAGACGGAAGAGGAAAAGTTACTGTTGTGAATATGTCCTGATTAATGTGACATTGTTGCATTTTAGGTTATGAATTAGAATTACTATTGGTTGAATCGTTAACGACCCATGTACTGACCAATCATAACCTTTCTGAAGATTAGTATAACAACCTGGGTGGGATTTTCTACACTCAGACTCTAGGGAGGAGATTTTGTGTTCAAGAGTTCCGCTTGATGGTTCGAGTCATACTAGCAGTGTGGGTTTAGCTGTTTAGGCCTGATTCACTGAAGGCTTACCTGATGGTATCCCCTTGCTTAAGTAGACTACATGTTGTTGATGCTAGGGTATTGTTTTGATTTCATATGTTATATGTGTCTCTTTTGCTTTGCAGGTACCATTTGCAATTTATAATTTGACAGCTGCATACTAATAATGTTTTTTATAATAACCTGAGTTAGAATGATTTTCTTAAATTTGTGTTTTAAAATTCTTTTTTACATGAAGCCCAACATGTTGGCGGCAATTCATGGTTAGTGAGGATATTAACTTCAATTTCTCAAGATTTAGATTGACACCACTTTTTCATTGTTTGTACTAATGTATACTTTGCCAGTATTACAGTTTTGGTGTTGTTAATCAGTGTTATTATTTTGGATTATTTGCTTGATTGTTTTGATTAAATCAGCCATTATTAATTCTATATGTTTATCATTTGTGTTTGAGAGTTATTTTCGTGACATTAGCATTGTTAATTTAGGGAAATAAATTGTATAATTCTTCTTACTAAATTGGTGTGGTTATTGTTTGAGATTCAAGATCTTTGATTATATTGACTATTATTGATGATTACATTCCTCATTGATGACATCCCCTCAATCCATTGTCGCTTCGATCCATTGACCTCTTGCGCAGAATCCACTATTCAGTTTAAGCAATAGCTAGCATTTCGTGGCGCTGCAGCAGTTTTTGGTAGCAGATTACGGTTACCTCATTGATTGATGATGTCATATTGAGGTTAATGTAAGATTTTCTTCCTTTTATGAAAAAATATTTGTTGTTTTTTTCTGAAATGTTATACGGATTTGACAAGATGAGCTGCTGGTGGCCGTAAGTGACTTTCCCCAGTTCTTGGAGACCCTATAGGTTGAAGGGTATGTTTTCAGTGGTGTTTGGTGGAATTGAGTGAGGTGATTTGCGCTTGCACAGCTTGAGCTACTTTGCAGATGATTGAGGGTTATATGAGTTTAGAGGAGTGGAGATACTCAAGCAGATTTTTAGAAGGAGTGGACGTAATCCAATAGGTATGAGAGCAGGGAAGCGGCATTCTTCATTTGAGTGTGGCGCTTAATGAAGGAAAAATTATCCACGTGGTTGTTGATGACAGAGCTAAGGAGAGAGGTCTAGGACCACGGAGTATATTGACAAGTGTAGCGAGACACTTGGTAAATGTTGGAATTTGTCCATTTACTAGACAGATCCAGCATGATTGGTAAGTCGAGGTTGTGAGATAATTGGTGTGATTGAAACTATACTGCGACTTGGTGAGTACTAAGTGCACTAGGATGACAGTCCAAGGATCAGTTGAGAAGTGAAATTTGCAGGTCGAATTTTGCTCGCAATTGAGGGGAACTGTGAAAACGTGTAGGCGAAAGCCGAAGTTTACTTTGGAAGGTTCCTGAAGCGATTGTATTACCCTACCTGTAGTAAATGGGCAAATTTGTTTTATCATTTTTGGTTTTGAGTTTTGCTTGCAAATTAATATTGTGTTGATTTTATGTGTGGGGTGAAAGAAATCAGTGCGATAGACTGTCAGTGCCTCAGCGATCGCGCTGGGAAGCGGTGTGTATGTGTTAGTGTGACGTAAGTGGTGCTACTCTGGGATTGGTTGATTAGCGAGAAGGATCATGCACGGATTAGTCGAACAGTTCAACAATAGAATAACGCGACTGGAAGGTGAGAGGGTTGAAGAGAATTGTGGGATTGTAGTCACTTTTCCTGATTGGTTGTTTTTCCTTTAATTTGATTTATTATTTGTTTTACTTAGTTTAACTAAATTTGTAAGTAATTTTTGTAGTGGACATCAGGTTTCAATAAATTCAGTTAAAAAATGACGTTTTTCAAGTCTTTGAGAAGTGCAGTGAGAGGTGATGAATATATTCTGGCACTCGAAGGAGAAATTTGCCCACCAGAAAATACTCTGGCATACATCGTATTTGAGGACAAGGGTGCAGGAGATGGCCTCTGGTAGAAACATTGGGTTAAGATTACAAGGAAGAGAGGTTGTTTGGCTTTTCTGGAGAATGGAACATTTAATTTGAGAATTTTGGAGAATTTGAGGTTGAAGATGTACAGTTTAAAGTCCTCCACAGAGGCTAGCACAGTATGAGGCTTTAGCGATTTGGGAGCTGGTAGCTAGACAACAACAAGCATTGACACCTGAAAAGAAAATGAGGAGAGTAGAGAAGACGCTAGCGGAGGCTAGAAGGGATGAAGAGCAGAAATGGTGGAGAACAGAAACACTACAGGGAATCAAATTATTTCCTGCAAGCACAAAGGAGGATGAGACAAAAGATGGAAAGAAAAAGAAAAAGGGTTCAACAGAGACTAAAGAACAAAGATTGAAAGACTTAAAACGAGTCATGTTTAATGATGATGATGAGATGGGTAAAGATGAGATAGTTTCTGAGAGTTGAGACTTATCCTCCACCAAATACGAATCAGAGAAGTGATAGTGGATCAAATGGGAGTGGAATTAGTAATACAATTCCTACTGCACATCCACATCAGAGATATCAAGAGATACTCTGAACAATAAAGGAGTTCAAATGCAGAGTAGTTTCAATGATTCTTTTAACAATAGACAGCAGTTGGAAATAAACATTCCTGAAATACAGCCAGAGGCTCAGTTTATAAGGACGACTACTAATCTAGTGTTGTCTCCTGGTCAGCAAGGATTGGGCGTAATCCAAAGAAAGCCTGTTCAAATACAGATTCCACAAATGCAGAGCATGGGTGTAGGACAGATACTGAGGGCTGGACCTGTAGCTAATCCGGATGCAATTTCTGTACCTATTATGATGGGTCGGGTAACTCCATTATATGCATGAATAAGCAATAGTGGAGTGAATTCTCTGATCCAACTTCAGAATGGGGTTTTGGGAAAATCAATTCCTAGACAAGGACAAACTTTGAATGAGACTAATTCTTTAATAGATTTGTCTCCTGTTAAGAATTCTTCGACTACATCTTACAATAATCATGGACAGAGTTTAATGATTCGGTAGCAATGTGCAAGCTCGGGACAAGAGCGAGATTTAATTTAGGTGCACAATCTAATGGAGCTTCTTTGAAAGGTTTATCTGCACAAGAAATAAAGTGGTTAGAAGATTTACGTAATACAAAAACACTAGAAAGGAAAAACAGGGAAGAGGACACAATAAACAGAGTGAGATTTGCAATGGAAGGAAATGAACTTTTGGCAGGGACCATGGGGGTGAACAGACTTGAGTCCTATACTGAAGCCCAATTGAGATATTTGTGTAAAATAATTACTAGAGTAGCAAAGAAAGTACACCAGCAGCCCCAAGAAATAGCAGATGAATATGGTATTGACTAAAAAGTCTGAAAATAAGTTACAGATTAAACATGGAGGAGGAAGATTTAATACACATGTGATCTGCAGGGATGAAAACACATCTTAGAGAATTACTTGAGAGTGTGCAGGTTTGGAGAGCATTAGACAAATGGGAAGGCAGATGAGTTAAGAAAAGAGAAAGGCCAAAGAAAGATGATATGACACAGGCAGGAGACCCAGTGAAGATGCTACCAATGAGGGGAACACCTGGAGGGAATTTTGTACATGTACCTTGGAAAAGGGGTGATATTTTACATTTTACAAATGATTACCCAAGATTGGGAGAGAAACCAGTGGAATGGTACAGGCAGACAAATAGGGTTGTGAAACTTGCGAAATGTCTGTGGGAAGACCTGAATATGCTTTTTGATATTGTTGTTCCTGTAGATTTGTGGATTGAATGCAAAAGGAGTGTGGATTGGCCAACGAGTGAACCGCAAAGAGATCTGAAAACAGGTGCACCATCTCCCAAAGTAATGAAATATTACTATAAGGTCATTGAGTTTCTGGAAACATGAGTTTTGCCAAAGAAATTTGATTGGCAAAGTATAGATAAAACATCACATGAAGGAAAGGAATCGGTTCATGTGTATTATGAAAGGTTGTTAAAGGTGTTCAAGCAATTTAGTGGTGTGAAAACAATTGAGAAAGAGAGCATGAATCATTTGGTGTTCAGGTTTGTTGAAGGGTTAAAACCAGAAATAAGTCAGATGATTAGGAATCATTTAATTTGCTGGCAAGCAAAACCGATTGACGAGGTATTGCAGTATGCTAAATACTGTAGTGATGAAATAGAGTTAAAGCAGAAAACGTTTAAGGAAAAAGCAATGGTGCTGCAGATTAAGGCTGCACAGACAGGATTACAGGGACATTTTCACAGGGGAATGGTTTCTTTCTGAGTCAAGGTTGAGGTGGAATGATGCTTCCGGTAGTGCATAAAAATGTGGATTTGAGTTCAGTGGTGATGCAGGATGAGCAGCAAAGGCGAAAGGTGTACCCTTGTCATAATTGCGGAGTAATTGGACATTGGAAGAGACAGTGCCTGATGTTAAATGAAGGTGGAGTTGTGCAACAAACAAATGGTGTCAGTACATATCAGAGCATGAGAAGACCTAGAATGGGTGGGTCAAAATAAGAAATTTCCAGAACAATATGAATAATATGCAAGGTCTTCAGCCTTTACAGCCAATACAAAAGGTACAAAATGCACAATCACAGGTATAATAGGTACAAATGCCACAAATACAACAAATGCAGCAACAGGTGCAGATGGTGCCTGTACAGCAAATGCACATGCCGAGACAGGTTCAAATGATACAGAGTCCTATGGATCAACAACAGGTAATGCTTTCACAAGTGGTCACAAATCAGAAAAAGAACAAAAGTGAAAAAACAGATGAACAGTTTCCTTTACACAGTGAGAATGAAGTAAAAGATGAATGGCCGTTGGATGGTTCCGAAGAGGAGGAGTATGTGATGGCCGCTTCATTAGAAGTGGATCAGAGGGGTCCTTATGTGAAAGGTGAAGTACATGGTCATGAGGTTAATTTTCTGGTTGATTCGGGAGCAACACGTTCAACAGTAAGAACTGTAGAAGTTCCAGACATACCGATTTCAGAGAGGACAGTTCAGATAATAGGAGTTGGGAATAAACATTTGACTAATACCCTTACAGAACCAGTTCTTGTGAAGGTTGACAATTTAAGAGATTTTCACAGTTTTGTCATTTTTGATTCTAGTCCGGTGTCATTACTGGGAAGAGACTTGCTGTGTAAAATAAATTGTTCAATTTCATGTTCAACTAAAGGGATTGAGATTGAGACAAACAGTGATGGAGAGGATTCAACAATTGTTGTCAAAGGAGGAATGGTTCCTCGAGAATTTCATTTGATTGATTTATACCAGACAAATGAAGATAACGATTCAGTAGATTTAATTAATTTCTTTCCAGTCTTTGAAATAAAAGATCTGCCTATCGATTTACAAGAGAGAGTTAAATCAAAGGTTTGGGACTTACCAGGAAAAGACATTGGCTTGATTAAGGGAGTTGAAGGAGTCAGAGTAACAGTGAAAGAGAATGCAGTTTTTTCCCAAACTGCACAATATCCAGTGATGAATGAGGCAATTGAAAGGGTTAAGACCTTTGATAGAACAATTTTCTGGAACAGGGAGTTTTAAAAGAAGTGATGAGTAGCCTGTGCAATTCACCAATAATGGGCTTGAAAAAGCTGAATGGAAAGGTTTGTCTTGTCCAGGATTTAAGGAAAATAAATTATATTGTGGTTAAATGTTGTCCAGTCATGCCAAATCCAGCTGTGATAATGTTTCAAATTCCGTGTGATGCAGAATGTTTCACAGTAATTGATTTGTGTCAAGCTTTCTTTTCCGTGCTTATACATGAGGACAGTAGATATCTCTTTTGTTTCAAATTTCTGACCAGAGTCTATTGTTGGTGTAGAATGCCTCAAGGGTTTTCGGAGTCACCATCAATTTTCAATCAAGTCTTGAAAAAGAACCTGGAGTCATTGGTAATGCATTACCAATCGACATTGGTGCAGTGCATTGAGGATTTGTTGATTGCATCAAAGACAAAAGAAGGTTGCAGAGAGGATACAAATGCATTGTTGAACTTTTTGGGAGACAATGGACATAAGGTATCTCCTACTAAGTTTCAGTACTGTCAGCAAGAAGTGAAATATTTGGGTCATTTGATTGAAAAGGGATCAAGGAGAATTTCGAGAAAGAGTAGCAGCAATATTTGAAATGAAAATATCTGGTTCACAGAAAGAGTTGAGAATGTTTCTGGGAATGGTAGGATATTGTCACCAGTGGATTCCAAATTTTTCAGCCATTTCTAAACCACTGCAAAGGCTGACACCTAAGGATGTTTCAGATCCCATAATGATGGATGAAGAATGCATGACAGCATTTATTGAACTGAGAGAAAGTTTGTGTCAAGCACCTGCTTTAGGTATGCCTGATTACACAAAACCTTTCCTGTTGTTTTGTCATGAGCGTGATGGATGCTCTTTGTCTGTCTTGACACAGACACATGGTGGTGTCAATCATCCAGTAGCATATTTTTCAGCTACTCGAGATAATGTTGCAGCAGCCTTACCAGAATGCTTACAAGCAGTTGCAGCAGTTGAGCAGAGTATAACTCAAAGTGAGAATATTGTGATGGGTTATCCTCTGCAACAGATGGTACCTCATTTGATAGAAATTCTATTGACCTGATCAAAGGTACAATACCTGACAAATGCAAAGCTGTCACAATATGAGACAGTGATTCTTGGAGCACCAAATGTAATGATCAAAAGGTGCACAGTACTTAACCGGGCAACACTGTTACCAAATGAGGGAGATGATCCAAACAAAATAGATGATATTGAACATGATTGTTTGGAAGTGACAGAAGTATGCACCAAACCAATAAATTACATTAAAGACACTTGTCTAGAAGACAATGATCAAATTATCTTTGTTGATGGTTCCTGTCCAAGAGATAACAGAGATGCATTGAAAGCAGGCTACGCAGCATGCACAGTTACTGGCATACTGGAAGCCTCATGGCTTAAAGGAATAATTTCTGCTTAGGTTGCAGAATTGGTGGCTCTTACTAGAGCATGTGAATTATCAGACGACCGGATGAAAGTAACGATCTACACTGACAGTCAGTATGGTTTTGGTACTGTACATGATTTTGGGCAAATTTGGTCACAGAGGGGGTTTCTAACATCGTCAGGTTTGCCTGTGAGAAATGGTGAGAGGATACATGAATTGCTACAAGCTGTACAGAAACCTCAGAAAACTGCTGTGGTTAAATGCAGTGCACACCAGAGAGGACAAGATTATGTATTCTTTGGGAAATACTTAAGCAGACCAGGTTGCAAAATTTTGTGCTTTAAACGGAATTTCATTTAAAGGAAATAGGGAATTAATGTCTGAAAATGATGACGTGTATACAAATTTCACGATGCAAATTGTTGAGACTTTAGAAGAGTTAAAAGCCATACAGAACAATGCTCCAGAAGAAGAGCGTAGAGATTGGCTAAAACATCATTGCATTAAAAGAGGAGATGAGATTTGGGTGACAATAGAGGGGAAAGTGTTTTTACCAAACAGTCTGTTGACACAAATGGCCAGATATTATCATGGTCAGGCACACATAGGGAGAGATGCAATGATCAGGTGTTTCAAACAGTTCTGGTATAATCCAAAATTTAGACAAGTTGCTGAACTGGTTTGCCATAGGTGTGTAGTCTGCCAGCAAATGAGTGTCGGCAAAGGAGCAATTGTCAACATGGGACACATAGGCATGGCAGGAGGTCCATTCAGCAGAATGCAAATGGATTTTATCGAGATGCCTGCGTGTGCTTGTTTAAAATATGTGCTGTTGATTGTGTATATTTTTTGTCAATGGATTGAGGCATATCCACAAGGAGAAATGATAGCCGTACAGTAGCTAAGTTACTTCTTAGAGAGCTAATTCCACATTTTGGTTTCCTGGTCTCTATAGAATCGGATAGGGGAAGCCACTTCAATAACGAAGTGATAAAATTGCTTTTTTCAGCATTAAACATTCAGCTAAAACTACATTGACTTGTAGACCAGATGAATGGAACTTTAAAATCACAATTGGCAAAAGTCTGTGCATTAACAGATTTAAAGTGGCCAAATGCTTTACCACTAGTGCTAATGTCAATGAGAAGTACTCCTGACAAGAAGAATGGGTTGTCTCCTCATGAAATTCTAATGGGGAGAGCAATGAGATTGTCAGTGACACCTGAAAATACACTTGTGAATATTACAGATGACATGGTGCTAGATTATTGCAAAAGCCTAGCTGATGTGGCTCGGTCTTTTTCTCATCAGCTGGAAGCAACAACAGTACCACAAACCCAAGGTCAAGGCCACAACTTAAAAGCTAGCGACTGGGTGATCATACGGAAGCATGTAAGGATGTCTTACCTAGAACCACGGTGAAAGGGTCCTTACCAGATCGTACTTACAACAATGACAGCTGTGAAGTGTGCAGGTTTGCTGAACTGGGTGCACGCCAGCCACACGAGAAAGGTGAATGACCCAACAGAATGAGAAGAAGAACTGTTGAGGTTACCAGCAGCTGACAACATTGGGAGCAAAGAACAGGAAAGTGAAGAGCCGAATACCGAAATGAGCGAGATGTGCCTACTCCTATAACAGATGAAAAGGAACAAAATGCAGAAGAAGCTGAACAATCTGCAGAAGGAGTAGAAGAAGAGTTGGTTCATGAAGAAAGACAAATTTTGCCTGAGAGAAATTCTGATCAGAGGAGGGTGTCCTCAGGCAAGAGTGATCAGAGACATCTGACTGAGAGAAAGCTGCTCAGAGGAGGGTGTCCTCAGAAGCAGGTGGTTTGACATACCGAACTGAACAAAGGACTGACCCCATTGGGAAAGGAATCAATAGTAGTCCCGCCCAAGTGGATTATACTCTTCCTGAACCATTTGCGGGAACTTCAGAAGAAAAAGGTTCAAAGTCAAGTCAAGACTCAATCTTGAGAAAGTTGCTAACGAAAAAGACATTGAAAGTAGACAATTGGCCAGAGAAAAGTTCAAAGAGTGGAAGAATTAATGTAGTACCATCAATTCAGGAGGGAAAAGAGTTGAATGAAGGAGAAAATAGTAGAGGAGAAGAAAGTGAAAGTATAAAAAGACCGAAAAGAAAGAGAATTGCAAGCAAGCGATATGCTGGACCAGAATGGGCATACATAACTACAAATGATTGGCAAGAAGAATTTTTGAGTTATTGATTTGATAGAGATACTGACAATTTTTATTCTGGCACATGAAGATTATGAGAAAAGAATATGGGAAAAGAAGTTGATAATTATCTGAAAGTCTTGCTTTAGAGAGACATTAGTGACTGGAATTGACGAATAAATAACAGAACTTGACAAGCTGCTATATCGAAATTGACAAAGAGACTGTCCTGAGTGAATTAATTTTTTAAAAGAAAAAAATTAGGAGGGATTTTTGATTGTTTACTACATTTTGGCAATTTTTTAAACATTTTATTTTTTTATTTTTTCAAACTATGGAGACCATGAGAAATTTTCATAACCAAAACAGTAGAATTAGTTGTTGTAAGGATTTAGTTATTGGATTGGCGGTAGTGAGTGTGTTAATGTGTTTATTGTTGTTTGTAGGGGTGACTATTTATGAGACAAATGGAGCCAACCATACTGCAAAGATTGATAATTCTCTGAGTACAACTGGTACATCACTAACTAAAGATAAGTTTAGAATAGATGTCAAATACTTCCATGAAGAGAACAAGCTTTCTTCTAATGTTTTCTATCGCTTATTTCATGAGTATGTTGAAGTGATGGATGCAAAGATTGTTATGTATGTACACAAATTCTGACTTCAGTAGAAGAAGGAACTTCTTACCATAGTTTGCCTGTAACTTATGCTATAAGTTGCAGTCTTTTACAAAGGCGCTTCTATAACCAAGAATATATTCAATATTTCTATTCGAATTATGACATAGTATTCTCATTTGTACCTGTCATAGGTCATTTGAATACAATAGTCAAAGATAATAACATAGTTATTATGAGAGATTTCTTTGAGCCTACTTTATCTTTTGGCACCGCATTCGCGCACAGGAATAATTTAACATGTTTACTAACACCTATAGAGAAGAAATCTTTAGATGACACAGAAGACAGAAGGGAAGGGTAGGTAAGGGAATAATTAGTAGAAGACCTGGGATTGATCATTCCTATACTGACATTACTAAACAAGGAAAACTAACATTGGTTGCTGAACACATGGGAAGACTTGGTATGTATAGGTGTCAGGAATAAGACCATGCGCGGTCCAGGTCCCGTCCGAAACTCCGGTGCGCGGCCCTGCGGCGCTTTCTGCGCACCACTTGTCATCCCCTCTTGCTCCAAAGGTGGCCATCAGCGTTGTCTGCCCTGTGGCAAAGCTCATAGAGCTGCAGGTTCAGGACATTGGTGGACAAGATGCACTTATCAGTGCTATTCCATGAAGGGACTACAATTCCCATGTTTTTAGAAGCAGCAGCCATCTTGGGGTGTGGCAGGCCTATAAAGCCCAGCCACACCCAAGCACGTTGCTCACTATTTTGAAGACTCCAATGCAGTCAGACCTCGTGGGGGATTCTCTGAAGGAGAGCGGAGTTCCTGCATGGCAGAGTGGCATCCGATCGAAGTATCCTTGTTTCCATGGTGAATTCAAAAACGAGTAGGTCGTACTCGTAGCGGTAAGGCCTTGATGACTTCAATTTTGGAGGAAGTCATTACTTCCAGAAGTAAAGCGCCCCTTAGCACAACGAGCAAAGCGTTTCCAGTGTCCAGGTTATAGCGCCTTAGGTGCGATGATCAAAGGCGTTTCAGTCCACAGATGTAAAGCGCTCTAGGCACGGCAATTTAAGCGCTTCAGTCCACAGGTGTAAAGCGCTCTTGGCACGATAATTCAGGCACTTCAGTCCACATATGTAAAGCGCTCTTGGCACGATAATTCAGGCACTTCAGTCCACATATGTAAAGCGCTCTTGGCACGGCAGTTCAAACCCTTCAGTCCACAGGTGTAAAGCGCTCTTTGCACGACAATTCAGGCGCTTCAGTCCACAGGTGTAAAGAGCTCTTGGCACGACAATTCAGGCGCTTCAGTCTACAGATGTAAAGCGCTCTTGGCACAGCAGTTCAGGCGCTTCAGTCCACAGGTGTAAAGCACTCTTGGCACAACAATTCAGGCACTCCAGTCCACAGATGTAAAGTGTTCTTGGCACAACAATTCAGGTGCTTCAGTCCACAGATATAAAGCGCTCTTGGCACTGCAGTTCAAGTGCTTCAATCCACAGGAGTAAAAGGTTCTTGGTACGACAATCAAAGTGATTCAGGCCACATAAGTAAAGCACTTCAAGTTCAATGAGTAAAAACGTTTTGGCCTTTATAGTTGTGAATGTGAAAGCATTTCTGGAGATAACCAAATCATAGTTTTCATTGTTTCTTGGAGAGCATAATATGTAAAAAGCATATTTAATTCTTTGAGATTTTCTAGGTCATGATCAAAGGTTTATGTTATAAATTACAGAATTGATATTCTGAGTATAATCATAGTCCAAAGCTCTTGCTATCTCTTGGTTCTGAGGTCGTAGTTTATTCTTGTTCCATGATGACCATAGTCTAAAGCTCTTGCCATCTCTTGGTTCTGAGGTCGTAGTTTATTCTTGTTCCATGATTTAAAGAAGGGGCTTTGCCCTCATTTCAAAAGGGGTCTCCATCAGATATCGGAGACGCATTTGAGTCAAGAGTCTATTGATGAGTTATATTTCTATGAATGAGTAAATGCATATTTGTTCTAACCTTTTCTTTTCAGATCTCTCTCCGTGCTGTTCCCTACCTAATTCCCTTCTCCCCGACTGGCTTCATCATAACTCTGTGCTGTAATAGCTTTCTGAGTTGGTGATGCCAGAAGGTGGGCCTTTTGTTCAGCAATGTGCAGATCCTGAGGAAAAGACACTGTGACAGAATAGTGAACCCACAAGTTTTATACTTTCCTCTTGGTCTGTACGTGAGCTGCACAAAATGGCCACCCTAGATACCCTTATGCAAGTAGTCACTCAGATGCAAAGGGATTTGACAGACGCAAAAAATTTTGCAGCTGATTTAGTTAATAAAGTAACTCAGTTACAGAATAGGGTGGATGGTTCTGAACCTGAGTCTCACCCTACGCTTTCAGCACCTACTAACATAGCTGTGAATGTGCCGACACAGATTCCTTTAGCTGCACCAGAGAGATTTCCTGGGGACCCCAATAAGGTTAAAAATTTTCTCACACAGGTGGAACTAAATTTTACGTGTCGGCCTAGTGCCTTTCCAGACGCACAATCTAGAATTGCATTCCTTATATCATATCTGAACAGCGATGCAGCTACTTGGGCAGTGCCATTAGTCCGATGAGACAGTCCTCTTTTATATAACTGGTGTGGTTTTATAGAGGAATTTGTAAAGGTTTTTGACAGACGCGCATTAACTATGTCTGCAAACAAAGAGCTACTAGAATTACGTCAAGGAAAAAAAGACCTGATAACGTCTTTGTCAAATTTCAACCGGTTAGTAGTGAAAACCGCTTGGCCTGAGGAAAAAAGCTCAGCAGTATTTTATCAAGGGCTAAAAGATGAACTAAAAGATGTATTGGCCCAAGTTGAACCTCCACCAGAAACTTGCACTGATTTAATTAATCTAACCCTACGGATAGATTACAGACTTTCTGAAAGAAAAGGAGTAAGGAAAAAATGGGAAAAACCCAATTGGCGAATGGAAAGATCCAGACACCTTCAATTATCTTCAGATCCCATGATAGAACCGATGGATATCGGAACTGTCCACCCACCACTGACCAAAGAGGAGAAAGACATGCAACGTAAAAATGGTCAGTGTCTGTATTGTGGAAAAAAGGGTAATTTCGTAAAAGAATGTCAAAAGAAACCCAAAGGTAAAATTGATCCAACATTTGTGACTAAGAAAAAGATAGCGTTGCTTTGGGAAATTCACAGGAAAACGAAAGTGCCCAAGAAAAAACGAATGGGACCTCTTGGGAAAATTGAAAATCCCTTAAGTGTGCTCTTGCACAAATCGTTATGTCAAACATTTTCGAATTTTAGTACAAATGACTGTGCAGGGAAAAGGACATAATGTACAAGTTCTAATTGATTCAGGGGCAACAGGAAATTTTGTGGACCAACAAACTGCACTAGACTTGCATATATCCAGTGTCTAGAAAAAGGTCCCAGAAGTTGTGTATGCAGTTGATGGTAGTGAGTTGGCAGGCGGTCCCGATACTAAACAAACCTCATGAATACAAACGATTTGCAAAGATGATGAGAATCAGAACCACTATGAGATAATTCGCTTTGATATAATCCAAGCACCTCAATATGGTTTTATTTTAGGAATGCCATGGTTAATGTTACATAATCCATGTATAGACTGGTGCAACCACGTTTTGCATTTTTCTTCTTGTGCAAAGAATTTTTTCAGTCAAGACGAAACAAAGAAGGAAATCTTCAACACTCTCTTGCTTCTGCAGTTGAGAAGGAAATTGATCTGCCATCACAGTATTCAGAATATACTGATGTTTTCAGTGAAAAGAAAGCAAGCTCATTACCACCTCACAGGCCGTACGATTGCCAGATCGACCTTGTACCTGGCGCCAATATATCAAATTGTAGAATTTGCACACTATCAGAGAAAGAAAATCAAGTCCTACGAGAATACCTTGATCAATGTTTAGCCAACAAGCTAATTCGGCAATCACGATATCCAGCGGCTTCTCCACTGTTTTTCGTACCTAAAGCTAATGGTCATTTGAGGCCCTGTATTGACTTTAGAGAGATAAATAAGATCACAGTTAAAAATAAATATCCACTAACTCTCATACCAGTCTTGTTAGACCAGGTAAAGTCTGCCTTATCTAAACCAAATCTGACTTACGAGGTGCTTATCACCTAGTTCGAATTCAAGAGGGAGATGAGTGGAAAATGGCTTTTAAGACTCGTTATGGCCTCTTTGAATATTTTGTGATGCCGTTCGGTCTATGTAATGCCCCAGCAGCCTTTCAATATTTCCTAAACAATGTTCTGAGAGAATATCTAGACATCTTTGTCATCGTTTATATTGATGATATATTAATTTATTCAAATTCTGAAGATATACATGATGAACATGTTAAAAAGGTATTAAAAACTCTATATGAACATAATTTTTTTGTAAGCTAAGTAAATGAGAATTCCATACCAAAGAAGTTGAATTTTTAGGGGTCATTTTAACACCTGATGGCATGCAAATGACTGAAAGAAAAATTCAAGCTGTATCCGAATGGCCCACACCAAAATCAGCACGTGATATTCAATGTTTTTTGGGTTTTGCAAATGTTTATCGACGCTTCATCCATTACTTCTCCCAAAAGGTGGCACCAATCACCAAATTGCTAAGGGAAAAGGCTGTATTAAACTGGTCCCAAGAGACAGAGGAAGCATTTCAAGATTTAAAAAAGGCATTTACTACCGCTCCCATTCTAGCTCACCCTAATGTGGAGGAACCATTCATCGTGGAAGCCGGTGCATCTGATGTTGCTGTTGGGGTCATCCTGTCTCAACGTCATCGAGAAACTGGACAATTACACCCGATAGCTTATGCATCAAGAAAATTGAATGAAGCAGAACAGAATTACACCATAGCAGAAAAAGAATTACTAGCAATCTGTAATGCTTTTAAAGAATAGAGACATTGGGGGTCATTCTGACCCTGGCGGTCATGGACCGCCAGGGCCAACGACCGCAGAAGCACCGCCAACAGGCTGGCGGTGCTTCTGGGGCCATTCTGACCGCGGCGGTAAAGCTGCGGTCAGAAAAAGGAAACCGGCGGTTTCCCACCGGTTTCCCGCTTGCCCAGGGAATCCTCCACGGCGGCGCTGCAAGCAGTTTTCTGTTTTGGCGGTTTTCACCGCCAGAAACAGGATGGCGGGAATGGGTGTCGTGGGGCCCTGGCATGGGCACTGCAGGGGCCCCCTAACAGGGCCCCATTAAGATTTTCAGTGTCTGCTTGGCAGACACTGAAAATCGCGACGGGTGCAATTGCACCCGTCGCACACCAGCAACTCCGCCGGCTCCATTCGGAGCCGGCTTCATCGTTGCTGGTGCTTTCCCGCTGGGCGGGCGGACGGCCTTTTGGCGGTCGCCCGCCAGCCCAGCGGGAAAGTCAGAATGACCGCCGCGGTCTTTTGACCGCGGTACGGTCTTCTGGCAGTGACCGCATGGCGTGCGGCGACCGCCGCCCACCGCGGTCAGAATGACCGCCATTATCTACTGGGAGTGAAACACACCATAACTGTATATTCTGATCATAGAAATTTACAATTTATGAGTTCTGCCAGACTACTAACTCCTAGGCAACTAAGATGGTTGCTATTCTTTGCAGAATTTGATTTCATAGTGACCTTTAGACCAGGAGTGGATAATCATAAGGCCAATGCGTTATCTAGACAAGATTCTTCAATCACACCTACTGAACAAAAACCCATGCCTATTATAACGCCTTCAAAAGTGTTGTGCTGAGAACTTCTTTGATCTCATTCGTAATCATTTTCACATTACTAAGTGGCAAGATTGGCTACAACAAGGCACCAAGAGGTCTATTTAGCAAGGCTTACCTCAACATGAATCTCGAGTATTCCTGCCTACTGAGGAGTTAAGAGAGACAGCTTTTCATTGGTTACACAGTCATCCTCTGGCAGGTCACCCAGGTCCTCAAAAAACAATAGAACTCATGAAAAGGTATTTTTGGTGGCCTACATTCGTCCATGACCTTAAACAAATGCTACAATCATGTGAGGTATGTGCAAGATGTAAAAGCGAACATAGCAAGCCCAAAGGTCTCCTGATACCTCTACCCCTTCTCAATCATCCATGGGAACATATCTCTATGGATTTTATTACTGGTCTTCCTCAAATAAAACAATTTACACCCATTCTAGTGGTAGTAGACAGCCTTACCAAGTATGTTCACTTCAATGCCTGTAAAGGACTCCCAACTTCCGACACTTTAGCGACTATCATCTTAGAAAATATAGTTTGTCTTCACGGACTCCCAAGAGTTATCCTCTCTGATAGAGGAACACTATTTTCTGCACGTTTTTGGCAACAATGGTGCAAAGCTTTACGAATTGATTCAACTTTGTCTACTAGTTATCATCCACAAGCAGATGGTCAAACAGAGAGACTAAACCAAACTCTGAAACAATATTTATGATGTTACACAACAAAGTCTCCTAAAACCTGGCCGGATCTTTTGTGGCTTGCAGAAATGGCCTATAATAACTCTCACCACTCTTCAATAAACTCAACTCCTTTCTATGGTTTATATGGGTGTCAGCCGCACATTTTGCCAGTTACGTTACCTGCCTCTACTCAAACCACTCCAGCAGTCATGGACATGCTAACACACATGAAAAAGGTACATTCACAATTGCAAACAAATCTCCATCAAGCAAAGAAAAAATATAAAATGCAATAAGACAAAAAAACACCAGCCTGGTCCTCAATAAACAAACAAAGATAGAGTTTGGTTATCTGCTAAAAACTTTGTATTCAAAAATAAAAATATGTTTCATCCAAAGTTCATAGGGCCCTATGAAGTACTAAGACAAGTAAACCCAGTAACATATAAGCTAAAATTATCATCGTCTTTGAAAATTCATCTGGTGTTTCACACTTCGCTTCCTAAACGTGCTTCGCCCTCAAGCGTCACACAACCTGCTCCTCTATTAGTCCAAGGTCATTGGGAGTATGAGGTGCGATCTATTTTAGACTCTAAACATAGGGGGTCTTCCCTTTGGTACTTGGTGTCCTGGAAAGGATAAGGACCGGAAAATGACTCTTGGGAACCTGCAAGACATGTTCATGCACCACGTTTGGTGCGACAATTTCACTTCCTCCATCCTGGTAAACCGGGCCCTGGACCGCACTTAGGAGAGGGGTGTAATGTCAGGAATAAGACCACGCACGGCCCAGGTCCCGCCCGAAACTCCGCTGCGTGGCTCTGCGGCGCTTTCTGCGCACCACTTGTCATCCCCTCTTGCTCCAAAGGTGGCCATCAGCGTCGTCTGCCCTGTGGCAAAGCTCACAGAGCTGCAGGTTCAAAACATTGGTGGACAAGATGCACTTATAAGTACTATTCCATGAAGGGACTGCAATTTCCATGTTTTTAGAGGCAGCAGCCATCTTGGGGTGTGGCAGGCCTATAAAGCCCAGCCCCACCCAAGCACGTTGCTCACTATTTTGAAGACTCCACTGCAGTCAGACCTCGTGGGGGATTCTCTGAAGGAGAGCAGAGTTCCTGCATGGCAGAGTGGCATCTGATCGAAGTATCCTTGTTTCCATGGTGAATTCTAAAATGAGTAGGTCGTACTAGTAGCGGTAAGGCCTTGATGACTTCAATTTTGGAGGAAGTCATTACTTCCAGAAGTAAAGCGCCCCTTAGCACAACGAGCAAAGCGTTTCCAGTGTCCAGGTTATAGTGGCATAGGCACGATGATCAAAGGCGTTTCAGTCCACAGATGTAAAGCACTCTAGTCACGGCAATTCAAGCGCTTTAGTCCACAGGTGTAAAGCGCTCTTGGCACAATAATTCAGGCACTTCAGTCCACATATGTAAAGCGCTCTTGGCACAGCAGTTCAGACGCTTCAGTCCACAGGTGTAAAGCGCTCGTGGCACGACAATTGAGGCGCTTCAGTCCACAGATGTAAAGAGCTCTTGGCACTGCAGTTCAGGCGCTGCTTCAGTCCACAGGTGTAAAGCGCTCTTGGCACAACAATTCAGGCGCGCCAGTCCACAGATGTAAAGCGATCTTGGCACGACAATTCAGGCACTCCAGTTCACCGATGTAAAGTGCTCTTGGCACTGCAGTTCAAGCGCTTCAATCCACAGGAGTAAAAGGTTCTTGGTACAACAATCAAAGTGATTCAGGTCACATAAGTAAAGCACTTCAAGTTCAGTGAGTAAAAACATTTTGGCCTTTATAGTTGTGAATGTGAAAGTATTTCTGGAGATAAGCAAATCATAGTTTTCATTGTTTTTTGGAAAGCATAATATGTGAAAAGCATATTTAATTCTTTCAGATTTTCTAGGTCATGATCAAAGGTTTATGTTATAAATGCATAGATGTTACAGGATTGATATCATGAGTATAATCATAGTCCAAAGCTCTTGCCATCGCTTGGTTCTGAGGTCATAGTTTATTCTTGTTCCATGATGACCATAGTCTAAAGCTCTTGCCATCTCTTGGTTCTGAGGTCGTAGTTTATTCTTGTTCCATGATTTAAAGAAGGGGCTTTGCCCTCATTTCAAAATGGGTCTCCATCAGATATCAGAGACGCATTTGAGTCAAGAGTCTATTGATGAGTTATATTTCTATGAATGAGTAAATGCATATTTGTTCTAACCTTTTCTTTTCAGATCTCTCTCCCTGCTGTTCCCTACCTAATTCCCTTCCCCCCGACTGGCTTCATCCTAGCTCTGTGCTGTAATAGCTTTCTGAGTTGGTGACACCGGAAGGTGGGCCTTTTGTTCAGCAACATCCAGATCCCGAGGAAAGGACACTGTGACAATAGGCCTTGGAGTAAGAATGATAGAGTGTTTGTGGAAATAAGTGAGTGTAGACATGTGTTTATGTTTAGGAGTAAGTGGGTTTTCATGATGAATGGACAGGATCCACCAGTGCCTGGTATTTACTATATTTGTGGAAGAAATGCATATTACCGTCTTCCTAGAGGATGGTATGGCACATGTTTTTGGGAATAGTCTTTCCAAAAATCTATCAGTTGGAAGACTTGAGTAAATTTCCTGAGACGATGAAATTTCAATTGAGACGCAAGCGAGAATCGATTTTTAGCATTGTAGGAGACATTTTTGGGGCTATAATTCCTTCAGTGGAAGTAGTTCTAAATTATATCAAGATACAGAAGTTGTATACAATAGTGGATAACATGTCGACAAGTTATTCTGGAGCTATCATTCTTCTAGATATTGAATTAGCTGCTACAAGAGCTTTGACACTTCAGAACCGCCTGGCTTTAGATATCCTTTTAGCAAAGGAGGGCGAAGTTTGCAAATTACTTGGTTTGAATCATTGCTGTACATACATTCCTGATAATTCAGGAAAAGTTAGAGAGGTGATTAAAAACGTAACAATTAACAAAGAAGATTTAAAAGAACTAAAGGAAACTACAGTTTGTGAAAAAGCAGGCAAGAGAATTGCAGCTGTGGGAAATTGGTTAAGTAGTGTGGGAAGAAGTATTATTTTGACAATAGTAAAATGGGTGTCAATAATTGTATTTTGTCTAATTGGGACCTGGGGAACATATAAAATGATAAAATGTTTGAAAAGGAAAAAGCTGGAAAAGAACTGAAGAAGATCTGATATACAAATGACTAACTTTTATGGGGAAAATAAAAGGAGAAATAAAAATAATGTAAAAACAAATGAGACCAGATTTTGAAATATTGGATGATAATAAATATATTTATTGTAGATTGATGTGATGACATAAATAGACATCAGAGGAGGGATTGTGAGAGTGTGAATTTTCTAACATGTTTTATTAATGATTTTGGTAAATTAATGGTATAGTGAATTAACATGCAAAAACGGGTGACTTTAGAAAATGGTGCCACAGTTCATTTCTGTACCTAATTGGGCAAAATTCTAACTAAACCTTGTGGTTATTTTCCACAGTTCAATGCTTATATAAAAGTATGCTAGGTGGTTTAATAGGCGTGTACACAGCTACCCCTAGTGGGTTGCTGTGTTATGTCTTACAAGGCCATGTTTAACCAGGTTCTTGCATAACTTGAATGTTCTATTGTCTGAAAATGTTACTAATACGTGGTTGCTTCCTCGAGGATGGAAGTGAATGTTGCAGGAGAGAAAGTTTCCTCCTGAGAAGAGAAGTTTAGACGGAAAGGAACAATGGAGCTACAGACGAGACGGAAGAGGAAAAGTTACTGTTGTGAATATGTCCTGATTAATGTGACGTTGTTGCATTTTAGGTTATCAATTAGAATTACTATTGGTTGAGTCGTTAAAAACCCATGTTGTGACCAATCATAAACTTTCTGAAGATTAGTATAACAACCTGGGTAGGATTTTCTACAGTCAGACTCTAGGGAGGAGATTGTGTGTTCAAGAGTTCTGCTTGATGGATCGAGTCATACTTGCAATATGGGTTTAGTTGACGTCAGGCCGGATTCACTGAATACTTACCTGATGGTGTCCCTTTGCTAAAGTAGACTACATGTTGTTGATGCTTTGGGTAATGTATTGAATTGATATGTTATATGTGTCTCTTTTGCTTTGCAGGTACCAGCTACAATTTATAATTTGAGTGCTGCATACTAATAATGTTTTTTATAATAAACCGAGTTAGAATGATTTTCTTAAATTTGTGTTTCTAAATTCTTTTTACATGAAGCCCAACATGTTGATGCTAATTCGTGATTAGTGTGGATATTAACTTCAATTGCTCTAGATTTAGATTGACACTTTTTGATTGTTTGTACTAATGTATACTTTGCCATTATTACCAATTTTGGTGTTGTTAATCAGTGTTATTGTTTTGGAGTATTTGCTTGATTGTTTTGATTAAACTCAGATATATAAGTTCTAATCAGCCATTATTAATTCTATATGCTTATCAATTGTGTTTGAATTATTTTTGTGACATTAACACTGTTAATTTAGGGAAATAAATTGTATAACTTCTAATAAACTGGTGTGGTTATTGTTTGAGGCTTAAGATCATTGATTATATTGATTATTGTTGATGATTACATTCCTCATTGATGACATCCCCTGAATCCATTGTTGCTTCGATCCATTGACCTCTTGCGCAGAATCCAGTATTCAGATTAAGCAATAGCTAGGATTTCGTTCACTGCAGCAATTCCACCACAGAGGAGGAATTGGAGCTGTTCTTCCATTACCTTTATGTTATTGGCATCTTGTTGTTAAGAGGGACTCGGGCAGAATTTGTCCTCGAGATTGGTCCGGAAAATGTGGAAGCAAAAAGCACTCACTTCCAATCCAACGACCTTGCATGCTGTTCCTCGAGTTCTACCATTGATGGCTTTTTGAACCGGGCTACAGGGGTGATTTCTAAAGAGACTGAGCTGGCTGAAAGCAGGCTATCGCTTACCATGGATAGCCTTCCTTCGTCCTCCCTTGCCCCCGCCCTGGAGTTGCAGCCTCACCAATTTATGTAGAGGGTCTGGGAGTACCTACTGATGACACAGGTGTGGGGGCTACTAAGAAGATGCCGGCTTCTTACTCTTTTTGAGTAAATCTTGCAGAATTCATATTTTTATTACTGTATGTTGGATTTTTATTTTATTTGGTCTTGTTTTATATAGATAAATATTGGCTATTTTTCTAAAACTGGTGTGGTGTCAGTTTGTAGTGTTTTCACTTATTACTGTGTGTTATGTGCAAATGCTTTACATATTGCTTCTGAGATAAGCCTGACTGCTCGTGCCAAGCTACAAGGGGGTGAGCAGGGGTTATCTGAGCGGGTATCTCCCTTATCCTGACTAGATTGAGGGTCCCTGCTTGTACAGGGTGCAAACCGACTGCCAACTAGAGACCCCATTTCTAACACCCTCCCATTGGGCTACTTCTATAAACTGGAAATAGTTTGTCACCCCCAATGACTCTGGTATAGCATACAAGGAACCCTCAAGGTAGCCCTTGCCTAGACTCTAACGGTCTGCTGGCCATGAGTCTTTTAAACAGGCTTGCTCCTATAAGTAATCTTGAATCCTGTGATTGACTGAGTTCTCCCAGCTCCATATCTTCACCCACCACAAATCCTCCTCTCACTGTAGGCAACCTGGATGACAATCTGGTGGCTTTGAATCTGCTGTCATGAAATATTGCGGGGTTATCCACCAAGTTTAAAGATTAAGCGTGGTTAGTATTTGTCAGGGGTTATCAGATAGTTTGTCTTCAGAAAATTTGGGGGGGGACATAATACCTTTTTATAGAGGGCAATAAAACCTTTTTTCTCTCTGGCTATACCTTCAGGAGCAGGGAGGGACAGGGGGGTTGATTGGTTTTGTTGCTGTGGAATTATGTGGGTTTGTTGAGGATTTGGAAGGGACCTGAGTGTGTTACATGGGTTGAGGTTGGTGGTGCCGGGTATCCCACTTCTAGTATTGATCAGCAACATGGGGCATCCAGTTCCTATGTGCCTCGATCAACTTTGAACTCACTAGCAATGCAGGGCCCTACCCAGGCAGGTCCCCCTTCACAGAAATTTGACACCATATCTCAGAGCAGCAATGGATTGACCACTTTGAAGGGGTTTATAACACTGGGGCTGTTGAAGGCTGTGAAGGTAGGGGTGGGAGAGGGAAACAGGCAGGATAGTGTGGTCTTTACTTTAGAGGAAGTCATCCAGGGTGTTAAACCACTGTCTAGAAATAATGCCGCTCATCCTGATGGGATTCCCCAGATTTATTTTTGGATGAGATCAAGATCTGGGGCCCTATTTTGTCCTTGGTTTGGAATGTGGCTGCGCGGGTAGGGGTGATGCCCTTATGGCTCATCTTGGAGATAGTGGCAGTATTTAAGAAGGTGAAAAGGATAATCCCCAGTGCTATCACCCTATCTCATTGAGCAAAGCAGAGGTAAAGGCCCTTTGGAGAGTAATTTTAAATAGACTGACTGACTGGACTGATTCTAACAACATTTTTAATGATGTTCAATATGGCTTTAGGCCAGGCAGGTCGACTTTTGACCAGGGCCTGAATCTTTATCTAATCATTAGTAAATATATGGTTGCTCTGTCAGAATCCCTCCACTTGACATTTATGGACCTCATTTGCGCTTTTCATATTGTTAGCCGTGCAAGGTTATGGGAGTTGCTAAGAGTTGACTCGAATATAGTGGCCCTCCTTACTGATCTGCATTCAGACACTTTGGCTTCGGTGCAGTTCATCCAAGGAGTTGGTCACTCGCAATACTAGCAGGGGTGTTCACCAAGGTAGCATTTTTGCACCCTTTTTGTTCAAACTTTATATAAATGATCTTGAGCAAGCCCTTCCTTCTGTTCAGGCAGATTGCTCCAGAGTAGGTTCGAGGTTACTAACAGTATTGCTCTATGCTGATGATGAGGTCCTTATAACTCGCTCGGCAGTAGCATTGCAGCTACTCCTGGACAAGTGTGTAGCATTTATGGGGTCCATGGATTTGGTTGTTAATTTCACCAAGTCATTTGTAATGGTTGTAGGCCCGCATACCACGAGCTCTAAGACATTTAAGGTGGATAATTACACCCTGACCAAATTTTCGGCTTTTCTGTATTTGGGGGTTTTATTTGATGCTTCCAATAAGTGGAAACCCCTGATTGCAGGTAGAAGGTCAGCATTACTTAGGGCCACATGTGCAGTGACTGGTTTTCCACGTAAACTGGGCTCATAGTCGCTGCACAATCTTCTTAAAATTTATCAGGCCAAATATGTGTCAAAGGCTCTATATGGCGGGGAGGTGTGGGACTGTGTGAGGATTGACAACATTCGGAGTGTTGTAAATCAATTTCTCAGATGAATGGTGCAGGTTCCAAATAGTACACCCTCTTTTGTATTGTATGAGGAATTAGGGACCCATTTATGCTGGATTAATGTCTGGGCTAGGAGGGGTCTTAAACTCAACAGAGAGATCCTTTCAGATTGCTTGACCCTCGAATACGCAGTTATAATCCCCTGGATTTCCTATGTGATCCACAAATGTTATCGCTTTGAATTGATAAGGGTGGAACCATTGTTTTTAGAGCATGCTATGTTCATTTGCGATAGGACAGGGTTGACTAAACCCTCAGTGAGGGGATATATCCTACTACTAGTGAAGGGGATGGGGCCTTACCTAGTCCTGGTCCCCAACACGAGGGATAGATTCATTCGGACTATGCAACCTCCCATGCCTTAAAACACGTTCAGTGTGTCTTTACAAATGTAGAACTGTCCCAGTTTACAGATGTGGGCCACTTTAGTAGCTATCTAATTTACTGATGGGAGCTACTTTTTTTGTTGCTGGGGTCTATTTTCTGTCCTACTCTGTCCCTGGTTGTGGGGCATGCTCGTCCATGGAGCGGAAACTGGAATTTAACGTTATTTGGCAATAACATCCTCACAAGGTTTAAACCGCTACAAACTTTTGGGCAAATAGTGTAGGGCACATAATTTGGACTTGTTCAAATAGCACATATGTAATTGGTGCACCAGCAAAGATTTCCTGACCAGGAATCTTGTTTCAGGTGCAAACTGGAGATTGCACTCAAATCGGTATTGTCTTCAAAATTGTAACAAGGGCATGTGCCCGTGCTTTACTTGGAAGCACTTTAGAAACTAAGGGCCAGATGTATGAACCATGTTTTGTTGCAAATGGGCTGGTTCACAAAATCATGCGGTTTGTGACCAAAAAAATGCTTTTTCAAATATCAAATTGTGATTCTGGTGAATCGCAGTTTGGGTTTGCAACCGAAACAAAGTTGCCCTTTGGAAGGGGCGTGTTCAGGGCAGCCCTTTCAAAAAGGGAATCTGAATGGTTTGTACTAATGTTTTGCAACTGAAATGCAATCATAAAACATTTGTACTTTACCACCAACTCAAAGTTGGTAGTAACTCATTCGCAAATGGGGAGGGGTCCACTTGGGACACCTTTGCCTTTTGGAATGTTTGTAGAAAAATATTTAAGAGCAGACAGTGGTTTCATGTACTGCTGCTTATGAAAATAAAATGTTTCATTTTTTTTTAACGCATCCATTTTCCTTCAAGGAAAATGGGCTATGTTAAAAAATGCCTTACATAAATGCAATCCCAGACTTTGTGGTCTACTGACCCCAGCAGGCGACCATCCCTGTGATGGTAGCGGATTCTAGCTGGGCACTAATTGCAACCTACCTCATTATTATTCATGAGGTAGGTCTATTTGGGATCCTCTATGAATCACTAACTAAAAAATAAGGTCAGATCTAACTTTAGTACATTATTAATATCGATTACCAAATAGCGATTCACAAAAAATTGATGTTACTAATATTAGTACATGAGGTCCTAAAACACTGGACAATGAAAAGAGAAGCAAAATCCATGGAGTCTTTTACAGTGCAAGTATCTTATTGTAATTATTGTTACTTTGAGAACCTTGCCTGTGATGTGAATTTCTGTGAATAGTGACAAAACATTTTAATGAAAAAGCAGGAATCATCCTTTACATCCTGCTTGAGTTACAATTTATATTTTGGATTTCTTGTGGAGACAAAATTCCTTTCCTCGGTCCATCATTTTAAACAGTTTACACAGTCTTTGCAAAACTGTCACCTGTTCAGGTGCTTGAAAACAGCAATGACAAGATGAGGCAATTAAACTTTTGGAAGCGTCAAATGCTAAGTTGGAACCATTGTGCTGCTCTTTAAACTTTTCATCCATTTAAAATGGGGACATAATTTGTTCAGATCTACAAATTAGGCAGCAGAGGATCAGCAAAGACCGACGTGCGAGAATTGCGTTTGTCCAGGGACCGGACAATATTGTATTGATACATAACTAGCACTGCACCTCCCATTTTAGTGTTAACACTGCCACCTCCTGGCAATATTATGCACAGACGTAGCTGACACGTTACTTTTATAATGACTCTACCTTTACATTATGAAATGATTTAAAGCTATTTGCTTGTTATCAAACCAGCTAAAATGTGGGGGGTTGACAAGGAGAATCTGCAAACATTTTTGCCCGTATCTTGGCTGGGAACTTGTTTTCATAATTCGTTATTCGGTTATACCCATAAAAGAGCATTAAAATACAACCATAACATTTTAAAAAGTACAATGGAAATACATAGAGTAAATAGGGTAAAAAAATAAATGAGCCATGCTGTAATCTAAACAGGTCAATTTGGGCTAAAATCCTTATAATTTAGAAGAGCTAATAAATAACCTAGAACAGCAGATAATGCATATTCATTCGGGAGCATCTGAAGATATATAATGCACAGGCATTTGTGCTTGCTGCAGGCAATGCCTGTGGTAATATCAGGGAGATCATCAGTAAAGGCCAGCCCACCAGACCGGAAAACAGGCCCACAAACATCAAACAAGCATTTACAATGCAACGGGTCTCGCGTTTGCTCATGTTAGAGCTGATCGCGTTGTAAACTTCTAACCCGACTTTTCACCTATGGGGCAAAAGTGCATTTATGTACACAACCCGAAAAAGTGAAATTAATTATGTAAAGCGCTCGGCTTCGAGATCGCGCTTGTAAATTTGAGAAAAAGAAATCCACGATGGAAAACAGCGAGCCTAGCATGTTTTCTGTACTTGGTCGCTGCGCTCGAGGAGGGCTAGCCACCGGAAAAGGCATGATGTATGCTTGCCTTCGACTAATGAAAGCAAGCAGATTTTATTAGGCAAGCCCACAAACCAATAAAAACACTGACATGAGGTTAACAGGGCTCCGAGCCCTTTTCTAAATACAAAAGCGTCTCCCTGTGATACGCATGCGCATGGGCATGCAACCCAGGCTCAATCCTAAAAAGTGGTCCACACACTGGCCTGTCAGATACTGTTGCCACTTTTTCACGAGAAACATATTGGCCAGTTGTTTTAAGAGTCTGGCATGCCGGGCGAGTATGATATAAGTTGGACTTCAAACAAAATCCTATATATATATTAATACATACCATCACTTTTCTGCCTTTGTGTCCTTTAATTATTCATCGGGGTTCATTAACGCAGATTTTAGAACACATTTAAAAGTGCGATTTATGTTTGCAGCTTGAACTATGTGCAGATAATGGGTAAAAATAGCGGCTTTCTGTGACTTTGCTTATTTTTGTACTGGCCGGGACATCAAAATATTGGAAGTGTCAGTAGAAAATCGGCCAGTTGGCAACCCTACTGCCAGATCAGCCCTCTAGCACGGTCAGATCAGTCCAAACCTGCCCACAACCCTGTAGAAAACGCCTCAGATTGAGAGGACAAGGCCTGGTGGTGTATAGTGCAGCAATGACTCCAGCTGTAAAGTGCACAAACAGGATCTACGGAGAGAAGCCTGGCACCAAACCCGAGTATTCTGTGCTTATCTTATGTGGGACATGGCACCGCTGTCAGTGAATGCATAATACAGAAAGCATGAAAAACTGGCTCTAAAAGCTGGATGGATATTATACATAGGAGAATTTGCGGCACTTAATAAGGTGTGAGTGCCTATGGGGGAAGCAATTAAGGATTAAACATAGTAGCACCTTGAGGTTACATGTATGAAGATTGATGCCAGGAAAGGACGTGGTTGATTAGTATGCCTGCATTAAGAATGAAAGGGATTAGAGTAAAACTTGGCAACTTTCACAAAATTCACTGTAGAACGGTACCCACAGTAAACGTTGCACACCACAGTGAATATGTGAGGGTTTTGGTATAGTGCTTCCATTCTTTTGGAAGCTTCAAGGCACTTTAAGACACTGTTAAAAAATGAGGAGTTAGAACAGCGTGGGTCTGGCACATAAACAGCATGTGCTGGGAGTGGAATAGAATACCCCAGACCAGGGCTTACTTTGTGCTTGTTTCCGGTACTGAGCACCGGCACTTATTTGTGAGGGCCGGGGCTTATTCTTATGCCTCAAGCATTTGCTGCCAGCAAAAGACACATATGGTAAAGACGGATGAAGAAAAAACTAAATAGCGTCATTAAGGAAGAAAGTAGAAAGTTGCAGGATGAGCTGAAGGGGCAGGGTGGCCGTAACTGGATTGAAGAGGCCCGAGATGGCTTCAGGATTACGCTGACTCAGTATTCAGTGCTGGCAGATTTAATTACAGCAGCCTCGTGTTTAAGAGAAGGGCTTTGAGCACCGGCACCTCTTTATTTACAAATTAAGCACTGCCCCAGACCTGCCAACTTCAAAACATTTTTCACCGTGTGAGAGAAAATGGTAGGAAGCAGAGGCTCCTTTTAAGGTCTGGGATGACAGTGCAACTGGCCAAACAACCTACTGTTACCAATTCTTTAAAAATATAGAGTGGCCATTGGCTCTACCGAGAGGAGTAATTCTTCCTCACCTCACGTGGTTGGATTTTTGTGTTTCATCCCACCTCCAAAGGAGTGCATGCATTGGAGTGGCAACAATAGCAAAGTATTACTGCCTACAGTTTGGGGCAATAATGGCTATTAGGCTGTAATTGCAGTAATTATGGTCCGTGGATTAGGGCCCATAAAGATGGAGCAGGGAATCAACTCAGTCACCTCCCTGCTCACACTCTTTCCTAGCCTGTCCAAATTTACCAAAAGCAAACACTCACTGCTTTCACTTTGTGCCGCTTTGTGTTACTTTGTAGCTAGTGTGCAGTGCAAAGGTGCTATGTCGCCAATGGGAAAAAAATGAAAAAGAGAGATTTAGGAGAGAAGGAGAAGCTCACTGTGAACATTATAAGATGAAAGGCTACGTAAATGTGCTAATAGAACAGGGAATTGGCAACCTCAGAATACTTCTTGAGTGGGCCTCTATAGGTAGTTATTGCCCAAAACTGAAACATTCTGATTGGCCATTCAGAGCTGTAAATATTACGTACAGGTGCGCTCTTTTCATGAATTACAGTATATACCATGTTGACCTGGGTTGAAAAGGGAAACACTTTACTCTGGGATCCCATAGCTGAGTAAAGCAGAAAGGGGCGGAGTAATGAGGAGCAGAGAAATAAGGGTTGGTGTCACGAGGAGCAGAGCCAATGACACAGGGTCTAGTCCTTATTTTTGACAAACCGCCCCAAAGGAATTGGAAACAATTAAACATGTAGTGTATCTGTTCTGGTTTACCTAGTTAATCACAACAGAATGCATTTTAAGATAGCTGAGAGTTAAGCAGTGCTTCAAGTAGGTTGTAAAGGATGGGGGTCTCTACGGAATCTGTGTCCTGAGAAAGGTAACTAAGGATTGTCTATAAGAGGTGTTGCATCTCAAGTTAGGGACATGAGATATATATATTTTTAATGTGGCCTAAAGTATTTGCTTCCGCCTCCTTCTGGTCATCTACGTTGGCTTTTTACTCCTGTTCCTCACTTACTAGCTGGGTTCCTTCTCTCAGAGTCTTTATTGTCATCATCTTCATCATCCTCCTGGTTCTTCGTGGTGATCTTGCCTCTGCTTCCTTTTATTTTTTGTCCTTCACCTCTCTGGTCCTCTTCTTCAAGCTCCTGGCTTTCCCTCGGGCCCTTCAGTGGGTCCTGATCTAGTTACTCCAAGTTCTGGCCCTTGTTGTCCAGATCCTGGATCCTCAAGCCCTGGCTAATCCCGTCCTCCCAGTCCTCCTCTGTCTGACCAAGGTCCACCTCCTGCTTATCCTCCTGGTCTGCATCTTCGTCTTCCTCCTCCTTTTGACAATACTCCTCATACACCTCCTGAAGTGTGTCTATTTGTATTCTTCATCCTCCTGGTCCTCTTGGTTCTGGTCCTCTTGCTTCTCCTAGTTTTACTGTTTTTCTTGGCCTTAATCTTCCCAGTTGCCTCAGTCTTAGTCTTATGCTTTTTGTCCTTCTCCTGGATGTGGTGCTTCTGGAACCTGATTCTGCATTGCCCTGGTACTTCTGGTCCTCCTAGCCCTGATGCCCCTAGTTCATTCGGTTCTCTTGGTCCTAATTACCATATCTACTTGTTCATGGTTAACATAGCCTCCTTGGCCTTTATCATCCTGGTCTTGGTCCTCCAGGTCCTGTTTGTGTTTCCATATATCCTGGAGTCATGATCCTGATCCTGCCGGTTCCTGGTCTGGTCCTGTTTTTGCTCCCCTCTTGCTCCTCCTGGTACTCTTAATCCTAATGCTCCTGATGCCAGTATTGTGGGTGCTAGTCCCATGGTACAGTTGGTCTTGATCCTCCTAAAACTGCTCATCTTGGCACTGATCCACCTGGTCTGATTGTTCTGGTTCCCTGGTTCTGATCCTCTCACCCTGGTCATTCTGGCCCTGGTCTGGTGGTCCTTATCCTCCTGTTCCTGTGCACTTAGATCTCCCAGTTAATTTGGTCCTCATCTTTTTTTATCATCATCTTCTGGTCTTACCCTTTTCTTTAGTCTTAGTTACCTTTGTCCTCCTGATGGTTTGAGTCCTGCTGGTAATTCTGGTCCTCCTGCTGGTGGTCCTCCTTCCCTTTGGTCAGCTAGGAGCCATCTCAAAAACTGTCTCTCAGTTTTTTACTTTCATTTCGTTAGCAGCTTTTAGATTTCAAAGCTGGGAGTGGGAGGCCAAGAGGGAGTTTTCTCAGCATATTTTTTTCCTTTACAGTTACTGACCCTCAACAGGACCTGCTCCCTAAAAACAATGGATAAAGGCACCCGCTGCAGAGATCTATGTTTATCCACTGAGTGTCAAGGCATAGCAGTGGCTAGTTAACTCTGGTGGTTAATGCACTCGCTGTAGAGCTATATATGTTTTCTCTGGTAACAGCTTATAAGCAGCGGAAAATAACTTGCTTCAGAGGTTAGCCTGTAGGGATTATGGGCCTCATTTATAAGGAAATAACACAGTGTAACGCTGCAAGACAGCTTGCTGAGTCACGCTGCTTCATTCTGAAAGTGCACGGTTTTGTTGTATTTACATACATTTGACACATTCCTTTACTTTCCTCAGCGCTGGCGCACATACTGCTGCCTAGCATCAACGCAGGCACCCTTGCAACATGGTGCAAGGGTGCCTGCGTTGCAGGGATGATTGTTTATGTGAAAGTAGAGACACTTTCCTGCACATAAACAATCAGTAATGGCGTTTTCCTCTTTCTGCAGCACACATAGAAGGGAGAAATAATGTTATTTCGCCTCATTGCACCAATTTAAAGCCACCCCTGAGGTGGTGTAGGAATCTGACGCATTCCCAGCCTTGTAAATCTGGGAATGCATCAGATTCCATCAGGTTCCATGAGTGTTGCATTGGAACACATACCGCAACACCCATGGAAAACCCCTTTCACACAGCATTGTGTGTGAAAGGGGGCAATATTTACCAGGCCATGAAAAGCCACGCAAGGTGGCTCTGCGTGGTCTTGTAAATATGGGCCAGCACACTGCGGCACCGGAGTGTATAAAAAAGTCATGCTCCGGTGCCGCAGTGTGCCAACAGGGTCTTGTAAATTAGCCCCTATGTCTTTTATCGGCTAGCTCAGTGGGTTCATGTTTTTGTTTCAGAGATCCTTGAGCTCCCTGCAGGGGATGAGAGACAGTTCCAATATTATAGTTCAGTGAGTTATGGCCTGTATCAAAGAGCTACATGTAACCTACAAGACATAAGCCCAGAACCTTGTTGTCTTTTTCTCAGCCTGTCCTTATCCTAATGTTGTCAAAGGATTTCCTATCGCTAGCAATAAACACTTAAACAAAGGGCTTTTGGCGTTATTACACAGACAAATACACCTTTGATCCTTATACCCAAGACCTTCTTACACACAGAGCTTGAGCATGGCACACTGGCTTTTAAACCCTAGTTTGTCTCTATATAACTTGTGATGTGAGAGGCTTTGTTTACTCTGATGGCCGAAAAAATGGCGCAAAAAAATCTAACGGATTTCTTGGAGTCATTTCTTTCGGCACTTTTAATGCCTGCTATGAGCGGGCGTTAAAAGGAGGCTCTCATTGGTTTCAATGGGCCTCTGGGTGCTTTGCAGGATTAACGTAAAAATGTTTACGCTAATCCTGCAAAGCGCCTAACTAGCGTCAAAAATTTTGATGCTAGTTCCCTAACTACTGCCCTGGTGGCATTAGGGAGGCACTAAGGAGCACAAGAAAAGTGGCACTGCACAAAGTGCCAAGCCACTTTTCATAAATATGCGCCTCAATACTGCAGTTCATACACCAACGTTTCTCTACCTGTGGTCCGGGGACCCCTGGGGGTCCAAGACGCCTTCCCAGGAGGTCCACAACTGTGTAGAAAATTAAATAACATTAACAGAGTTATAAAGTGTATATAACTAAAGAAGAAAAAAATGTAAATGAAAATGTTTTAATGTTCTGTAAATTTGTTTGAGAAGTAAATAAAACATTTCATTTGTGTGGTTATTTGATGATGCTTGCTTCTGTATTTTTGTGTATTGTTTTTGTGGTTGAAGTCATCGGCATTGCTTATGTCACCGTCCCCAGCTTCCAGTAAAGAATCAGTGAGGGTCCCAGGGTTCCAATAATTATTCAGTGGGTGGTCCCTAGATTCCAGTAGTGATTATGGGAGGTTCACAGAAGGCAAAAGATTAAGAACAACCGATCTACATCTTATTTTTCAACACCATGGCACCAGCTGCTCTGTGCCACAAGATGGCCCTCAGGTCTTTGAACTGTCATGTCGGAAGCAGACCTGGGAGTCTAAAGGATACCTATTCATTTGAATTTCTAGCTACAGTGAAAGCATTAATTGATGGAAACAAATAAAAAAATCAAACTATATGTTATATTTGCTTCTCCTCAAAAAACCAAGTTAGGGAAAATTAGTAATTTTTAATAATAAATCATCTTGATATGGAGCTTCATAGCGCAATCTGCATATTTAAGTGTTGCAAATTCCATTCAATGCTATAACACAAACTAATGGCGCTCAATTTACTAATCTCGGATGAAAAGAATTCTAATTTGATGTTGCCAACACTTACGGGGTCATTACTAGTTTGGTGCTCTCATGACCGCCATGTTGGCAGTGGCAGTCATACCGCCAACAGGTTTGCGGAGAAGACTGCCAAATTATGACCATGGCAGTCTTTCCAACAGAATACAGCCAATCCACTGCCAGCACTGCCAGTGCGATTTGGCTGCCACGGACAGCGGCAGGCACCTTCAGGCCATTGGCGACCATGTTTCTGCTGGACAGTTTATGAGGCTGAACACCGCCAAGGCTCCTGCCGAGGTCGCACCACCATGGAAACCCTGGCAGAAACCAACTCTGTAAAAGGAGACACTCACCTTCAGGAACACATACCTGTCTGGAGCCGCCATTGAACCTGAACTACACGTCTTCCCGCTGCTCCTGCTCACCCAGTGACTTCGGAACCAGTGACAACGAAGACAGCAACCATGAGTAAACACTTTGCTGACACCCTTGCATAATGTCAATGTTTAGACATGAACTCACATACACATCCTGAATGGGTGCCGATGGCGAAACACACACATACCCTCACACTAACATGCACACTCACAGACAGCCACATACACTGACGCACATACATAGTACATACACTACGGCCAAAACACACACTTTCAAAACACACACAACACCCAGATACACAGCACCGGCACAGCTTAGCACTACAACGCAACCAAATGACACAACACCACAACCTCTTACACCTCAAAATCGCCATCATACATCCACAATACACACCTCCACTTGAAAATCATACATACACCACAACCTAAAAACACCAGTGAAACAACACACACTATCAGACATCCATACAACAAGCCATACGTCATATCACATCAATGCATATCACAAAGGATCAGACATAACAATCAACACACACACTCATACACACAGTACAACCACACAAGGGTACACAACACTCGAAATAACACATCAACACATTCACTAAACACAATATAGACATAAATCCATGTCCCTAACTCATACATGCCCATCACACTATACACAGCCATCACAGTGGGACAAATGCAATGCACACACCCACACATGCTGGCCACACACAACTGGTAGCACTATCAACACACACACAAAATGTACTCACACACAAATCTTAAGCAGGTAAGACCAAAACAGCTAAAAGGAACAAAAAAGTAACCTTAGAACCAACAACTGATTGTCTCAGATGTATGAGAATAAATAAACTAATAAAAACATAACTAAGTACATTAGGCCTATGACCAGTACAATACAACATGTGCAGCATGCAGAGGTGGCACATTCCTGTGCCCCTACTTGACTCCTGACTGCCATACAACCTGCACAGATAGGGGCATCAAGGGGGCAGGCAAGCATCTCAGGGGATAAGGGGTGGGGGGGAAGTGGGGGTTTGGGTGGTGGATCCTTGGGCTTGGGTTTGGGAGGGAGAGGCTTAGGTTGAGACTTAGGGGAGGGCTGAGAACTCTGGGGAGGGGTTGACTTCTTAGCGGGTGGAGGGGCATTGGTACCTGCAGGGGGGCCAGGGGAGGACTTGGATGTGGACAGGTTGGACACGGGGAGGGACACAGATTTTCGGGGGGTCACACGGGGTGGGAGAGGAGTAGGGAAAAGGTTCAACTCCAAGAGGAAAGATTTCTTAAAACACAGGGACGGTCATGGCAAAAGGGTTTGGGGGAGGAGGTAGAGGGAGTAGCTGTAGGAGGTGTCGGTGGATGTTTTGGGTACAAGTGTGTGCGACAAATGCTTGTGTGTGCTGTGTGTCTGTGGAGTGGGTGAGTGTGGATGTTTGTGTGTCTTGGGAGGAGGGGGAGGAGGTGCTGGGAGATGCTGTAGTGCAGTGTTCCCCAACCCCCGGGCCGCGGACCGGTGCCGGTCCGTGAATCAATCGGCACCGGGCCACCCCACTGTGGCGGGCGGTAAATGTTTGATAATTATTCCGTGGCCCGCTTGTCACACAATGGGACAAGCGGGCCACGGAAAAATTATCAAACATTTACCGGTCTGCGGCGATAAAAAGGTTGGACAACACTAGTGGATAGGTGACTGTTGGGGTGGTGACTTGCGGGTATGGTGGATGTGCTGTATGTGGGTGTGTCTGTGGTTGTGGTGTCTGCAGATGTGGTGACGGGTGGATGTCTGCAGTTCTGCTATTGTGCAGACTGTGGGAAGGATTGGAGTAGTGGCTGTATCGGTAAATGTGGGTGTAGTGTCTGCAGGTCCGGTCAAGTGTCTGTGAAGGTAGGGGTGGGGGGGAGTCTGAGCAGGGTGTGGGTGTTGGTGTGTCTGCAGGTGGGTGTTGTTTGTGTATATGCAGGAGGTGGGTCTTGTGGTGCTTATGTTTGTCAGCGGTACCCTTGGATATTGAGGTGGGTGCATGCTTGTCTGTCTGTGTGCTTTGGCTGGGACGGGTAAGAGTAGAATGGGATTGGGAAGAGGTAGGTGGAGGGAGGAAGGAAGACAAAGGGTGACTGGCTGCCGTCAGTGCAGAGGCAAGAGCCTGAAAGGATCTCTGTAGGCCAGCCAGTGCACCGTGAATGGGAAAACATCACTTACAACGCGGTGCATGCAACGAAATTCATTTACCACGATGCATTTACAACAAATATGCGTTTACCATGCATGGTTTTACCACGAATATACCTTTACCATGCATGCCTTTACAACTAATTTCATTGTAAAGGCATGAATGGTAAAGGTTTATGCTTGTTAAAGGTTTATAGGTAAGTACAGGTAAGTATTAAGTGGGTTGAGTGAGATATATATATATATATATATATATATATATATATATATATATATATATATATAGTGTTTAGAGTGGGTAACAGTTATTGGTGGCAATTGCATTTTTACGTTTTAGGGTGGGTATGGGTTTTGGGGTGGTAAGGGCATTTTTAGGTTTAAGGGTGGGCATGGGTTTTGTGGTGTAACGGTATTTTTAGGTGTTAGGCTGGATATGGGTTTTGGGGTGGTAAGGGCATTTTTAGGTTTTAGGGTGGGTATGGATTTTGGGGTGGTAAGTGAATTTTTTAGGTTTTAGGGTGGGTGTGGGTTCTGGGGTGGTAATGACATTTTTAGGTTTTAGGGTGGATATGGGCTTTTGGGTGGCAATGACATTTTTGGGTTTTAGGGTGGGTATGGGTTTTTGGGTGGTAAGGGCATTTTTAGGTTTTAGGGTGGGCATAGGTTTTTGGGTGGTAAGGTTATTTTTAGTTGTTTTTGGGTGGGCATGGGTTTTGGGGTGGTAAGGGCATTTTTGCGGGTATGGATTTAGGGTAGTAATGGCATTTTTAGGTTTTAGGGTGGGTATGGGTTTTGGGGTGGGAAGGGCATTTTTAGGCTTCGGTTGGGTGTGGGTTTTTGGGTAGTAAGGGCTTTTTTAGGTTTTAAGGTAGGTATGGGTTTTGGGTTGGTAATGGCATTTTTTTAATTTTACGGTGGGTATAGGATAAGGGGTGGTAAGGGTATTTTCAGATTTAAGGCTGGGTATGGGTTTTGGGGTGGTAAGAGCATTTTTAGGCTTGAGGGTGGGCATGGTTTTTGGGGTGGTAAGGTTTTTTTTTAGGTTTAGGGTGGGTATGGGTTTTGGGGTGGTAAGGACATTTTTAGGTTTTAGGGTGGGTATGGGTTTTGGGGTGATAAGGGCTTTTTTAGGTTTTAGGATGGGTATGGGTTTTGGGGTTGTTAAGGTAATTTTTAGGGTTTGGGGTAGGTAGGGTTTTTCGGTGGAAAGGTGTGTGTATATATATATATATATATATATATATATATATATATATATATATATACACATATATATAGAAATATTAGAAATATATATATTTCATATATATATATATATATATATATATATATATATATATATAGGTTTATACACACACACACACACATATATATATATATATATATATATATATAATGTATGTTAGAATGACCTCTACTTTTTATCATACATATACCTTTACCAACTATGCCTTAAATGTTTGTGGTATAGACATGCATGGTAAAAGCATATACGTGGTAAAAACAAATTGTGGTAAGTGCATGCGTGGAAATGACCATGCTTTGTACTTACCGCGTTGTAAAGGCATGCTTTGTAAGTGCATGTGTTGTTCCATCATACATCCCAGTGAATGCCCTTCAGGAAAGCATTGCTCTGTTGGACTTGAGTTGCTAGTCCCTGGATGGCATTCACACTGGCAGACTGACCCACAGAGATCAACCTCAAGAGGTCAATAGCCTCCTCACTGAGGGCAGCAGGACTGACAGCGACAGGGGCAGAGGTGCCTGCGGCAAAGGAGACACCCACCCTCCTGGGTGAGCGGACATGGACAACTGGGTTGGGAGCTAGAGGGAGGGCGGTGGTAGGAAGGCAGGTGGCGTAGAAAGATGGTGCTGGGATCGTTCCAGAAGGGTCTGCCACCACCAGGGAGTATCCACTGGAGAAGGATTCCGAAGATGATGAGGCGGAAGATCCGGTCTCCCCCATGGCACTCCCCTCACTCTCCGGGCCACTGGGTCCCTCACTGTCGGTGGTCGCAGCACTCCAGGTCCCGTAGCCAGCAGCATCCCCACTCACCCTTGCCCCATCTCCTTCGCTTGCCGATGCTGATGCACACAAATAGAATGACAGGGAGGGAGAGAAAGTTAACATATTCCACGCATAAACACATGTAAACACGCACAGCTGTATATAAACATCTCCTGGCTAGGCTATCTCTGTTGGCAATGCACATATCCTACATCATGTCACAACATATTACTACTATCCACCCCTTTATGCCATCCCTCATACCCACACCAAAATCCAAGTAAGTTAGCACGACTGGAGTAATCCTAATGATCACCAGTAAAGCCATGTCAGCATGCTCATTATGCCCTGGCTGACGTAGAAATATCTAGCATAATCCTGATCATACCTCTCCACACTCCTATCACCTATAAGAAGAGCAGAGGACTGATCACAACACATCAGGCATGTCCTGAAACTACACCTGACCAGTCCATCTCCATTAGTAAAGTCCCTTGATAGTGAAGGCTACTCTATTCACAGACCACACAGCACCTGCCAGTCATATCACATGGCTTGCTGTAGGAAGCTGGCTATGTATATACTATATCAAAACGGGATATAGTGTACACAGAGTACAGTAGTTCCCCAAGAGGTTTGACAGAGGCAATACTAGATAATACTAATATTCTACTTGTGGTAGTGTGGTCAAGCAGTTAGACTTATCAGAGGGTAGTGTTAAGCATTTGTCGTACACACACAAGCAATAGAAGAAACACACACTTAACGACTTAACTCCAGACCAATAGGATTTTATATAGAAAAATATATTTTTGTTACTTTATTAATACAACCACAAGACTCAGTTCAGAAGTAAATACTGTTGCAAGTAAGTACTTAGCATAGACATCAATGTAACTTTGTTTCACTTTAGTCAAGTAAACACTTTTTAAGGAAACAGATAATATCCATTTTAAAAGTGGACACTGTAGGAGGCTGGACTGGCTTGTAGTGAGTACCAAGGGGTACTTGCACCTTGCACCAGGCCCAGTTATCCCTTATTAGTGTATAGGGTGTCTAGCAGCTTAGGCTGATAGATAATGGTAGCTTAGCAGAGCAGCTTAGGCTGAACTAGGAGACGTGTGAAGCTACTACAGTACCACTTAGTGTCATATGCACAATATCATAAGAAAACACAATACACAGTTATACTAAAAATAAAGGTACTTTATTTTTATGACAATATGCCAAAGTATCTTAGAGTGTACCCTCAGTGAGAGGATAGGAAATATACACAAGATATATATACACAATAGCAAAAATATGCAGTATAGTCTTAGAAAACAGTGCAAACAATGTATAGTTACAATAGGATGCAATGGGGAAACATAGGGATAGGGGCAACACAAACCATATACTCCAAAAGTGGAATGCGAACCACGAATGGACCCCAAACCTAGGTGACCTTGTAGAGGGTCGCTGGGACTATTAGAAAATAGTGAGAGTTAGAAAAATAACCCTCCCCAAGACTCTGAAAAGTGAGTGCAAAGTGCACTAAAGTTCCCCTAAGGACAAAGAAGTTGTGTTAGAGGAATAATGCAGAAAAGACACAAACCAACAATGCAACAACTGTGGATTTCCAATCTAGGGTACCTGTGGAACAAGGGGACCAAGTCCAAAAGTCACAAGCAAGTCGGAGATGAGCAGATGCCCAGGAAATGCCAGCTGCGGGTGCAAAGAAGCTTCTACTGTACAGAAGAAGCTGAGGTTTCTGCAGGAACGAAAAGGGCTAGAGACTTCCCCTTTGGTGGACGGATCCCTCTCGCCGTGGAGAGTCGTGCAGAAGTGTTTTCCCGCCGAAAGAACGCCAACAAGCCTTGCTAGCTGCAAATCGTGCGGTTAGCGTTTTTGGATGCTGCTGTGGCCCTGGAGGGACCAGGAGGTCGCAAATTGGACCAGGAGAGAGAGGGGACGTCGAGCAAGACAAGGAGCCCTCTCAGCAGCAGGTAGCGCCCGGAGAAGTGCCAGAAACAGGCACTACGAGGATGCGTGAAACGGTGCTCACCCAAAGTCGCACAAAGGAGTCCCACGTCGCCGGAGACCAACTTAGAAAGTCGTGCAATGCAGGTTAGAGTGCCGTGGACCCAGGCTTGGCTGTGCACGAAGGATTTCCGCCGGAAGTGCACGGGGGCCGGAGTAGCTGCAAAAGTCACGGTTCCCAGCAATGCTGCCCAGCGAGGTGAGGCAAGGACTTACCTCCACCAAACTTGGACTGAAGAGTCACTGGACTGTGGGGGTCACTTGGACAGAGTCGCTGGATTCGAGGGACCTCGCTCGTCGTGCTGAGAGGAGACCCAAGGGACTGGTAATGCAGATTTTTGGTGCCTGCGGTTGCAGGGGGAAGATTCCGTCGACCCACGGGAGATTTCTTCGGAGCTTCTGGTGCAGAGAGGAGGCAGACTACCCCCACAGCATGCACAAGCAGGAAAACAGTCGAGAAGGCGGCAGGATCAGCGTTACAGAGTTGCAGTAGTCGTCTTTGCTACTATGTTGCAGGTTTGCAGGCTTCCAGCGCGGTCAGCAGTCGATTCCTTGGCAGAAGGTGAAGAGAGAGATGCAGAGGAACTCGGATGAGCTCTTGCATTCGTTATCTAAAGTTTCCCCAGAGACAGAGACCCTAAATAGCCAGAAAAGAGGGTTTGGCTACCTAGGAGAGAGGATAGGCTTGCAACACCTGAAGGAGCCTATCACAAGGAGTCTCTGACGTCACCTGGTGGCACTGGCCACTCAGAGCAGTCCAGTGTGCCAGCAGCACCTCTGTTTCCAAGATGGCAGAGGTCTGGAGCACACTGGAGGAGCTCTGGACACCTCCCAGGGGAGGTGCAGGTCAGGGGGGTGGTCACTCCCATTTCCTTTGTCCAGTTTTGCGCCAGAGCAGGGCTAAGGGGTCCCCTGAACCGGTGTAGACTGGCTTATGCAGAATTGGGCACATCTGTGCCCAACAAAGCATTTCCAGAGGCTGGGGGAGGCTACTCCTCCCCTGCCTTCACACCATTTTCCAAAGGGAGAGGGTGTAACACCCTCTCTCAGAGGAAGTTCTTTGTTCTGCCATCCTGGGCCAGGCCTGGCTGGACCCCAGGAGGGCAGATGCCTGTCTGAGGGGTTGGCAGCAGCAGCAGCTGCAGTGAAACCCCAGGAAGGGCAGTTTGGCAGTACCAGGGTCTGTGCTACAGACCACTGGGATCATGGGATTGTGCCAACTATGCCAGGATGGCATAGAGGGGGCAATTCCATGATCATAGACATGTTACATGGCCATATTCGGAGTTACCATTGTGAAGCTACATATAGGTAGCGACCTATATGTAGTGCACGCGTGTAATGGTGTCCCCGCACTCACAAAGTTCAGGGAATTGGCTCTGAACAATGTGGGGGCACCTTGGCTAGTGCCAGGGTGCCCTCACACTAAGTAACTTTGCACCTAACCTTTACCAGGTAAAGGTTAGACATATAGGTGACTTATAAGTTACTTAAGTGCAGTGTAAAATGGCTGTGAGATAACGTGGACGTTATTTCACTCAGGCTGCAGTGGCAGGCCTGTGTAAGAATTGTCAGAGCTCCCTATGGGTGGCAAAAGAAATGCTGCAGCCCATAGGGATCTCCTGGAACCCCAATACCCTGGGTACCTCAGTACCATATACTAGGGAATTATAAGGGTGTTCCAGTAAGCCAATGTAAATTGGTAAAATGGTCACTAGCCTGTTAGTGACAATTTGGAAAGAAATGAGAGAGCATAACCACTGAGGTTCTGATTAGCAGAGCCTCAGTGAGACAGTTAGTCACTACACAGGTAACACATTCAGGCACACTTATGAGCACTGGGGCCCTGGGTTACCAGGGTCCCAGTGACACATACAACTAAAACAACATATATACAGTGAAAAATGGGGGTAACATGCCAGGCAAGATGGTACTTTCCTACAGACACTGCATTTTCAGAACAGTTCCTAGGGGAAGAAAATAAAGTACACTTTTAGAGGTAAGTACATGACTTACAGTTCCAGTCTCCGGGTTATAGGTAGTCCACCGTAGGGGGTTCAAGTCAACCTCAAACTCCCACCACCATCAACACGGGGCCGGTCGGGTGCAGAGGTCAAAGTTGAGCAATTGGAGACCTGGAGCTCCATATGAGCGTTGGCTCCTATGGAGACAGAGGGTACTATGAATTTGACTGCCAGCATGTAAGTACCCGCGGCTCGGAAGCAGACCAAGAAGAATTAGAGGAGCACTGGAGGGGCCCCAAGTAGGCACCAATCCCATACCCTCAGCGGCACTGGGGTGGCAGGGTGCAGGGTGCGAACAGGGTGTCTGGTTTCCAATTAAACTCTGCAAGGGGATCCCGGGGATCACTCAAGCGCCGCAGGCGAGGTCCGGGGGTTGTCTCAGGCACATCACCGGTCAGACAGGGAAGAGGGCCGCCTGTTGATCGTTGCTGCACCGGGTGTCGATTTCTCCAAGGCCTGGGGGCTGCAGTTGCAGTGGGTCCTTTGGAGTCGGTTATCTTCGTACAGGGCAGTCGCTGTCGGGGGGGCCCTTGGGATTCCCTCTGCAGGCATCGTCATGGAGGGGTGGCAAGGTCAATCCAGGGTGGGAACTTGGTTGCCGTTGCCTGGTGGGTTGGGCCACTTAGACTCAGGCCGTGGTCATTGGGTGCAGAGTGGTTAGGACTCTAGCTTCTGGAGTGAGGTGGGAGTCCTTCAGAAGGTTTCTTCTTTGGACTGCCTGCTGTGGTAGAGTGGGGGGTTGCAACCTCTTGTAACACCCTTCTTCCACTCTTTCTTCTGTTATCTCAGGAGCCACCCACTCATGCTTAACAGTTGTCTGACTAGTCATGACTTCTTGTGGGTCAGGTTGGATTTTACCAGCGCCACTGTTGGAGTTTTCAGCTACTGGAACAGAATCTCCTGGGCTTACTGGAACCTTGGCTAAAGGTTGTCCACCTTTCCTGCACTGTTATCTCTTTTTTCTCTTCTGGGGCCTACCTTTAGACACTGCAGGGGCGGTACCTCCAGAATCCTTTGGATAGGGCTGGTACTGGACGATTTCCTCTTTTGGGCTCTGACTAACCTCTGGGTGGTCATTTCCAAGGAGACAATCAAAGGGGAGGTCTCTATTGACTACCACACTTCTCCAGCTAAAAGTCCCACCCACTTCTAGGGACACTAAAGCCACAGGCCTATTAGTGACATTGTCTCGGCTAACCCTTACTCTGGCAGTCTCACCTGGGATGTACTGGTTTGAGAGCACCAGCCTATCATGCACAATAGTGTGACTGTCATAAGTGTCTCTCAGCACAGTGGCTGGGATTCCATTCACCAGTAGTTGGAGGAAGTGTCTACTTCCCTCTGGAATCTCCACCTCACCTGTTGGGCCCATTTGCCAGTTGAAGACTATGAGGACCTCCTCATCTGAGGAATCATCCCCCATGGCTACACTGATCACCCCTGGGGTTTTGCTAGGGGGTTTGTTTTTGGGATAAGAAGTGTCCTTGGAGTGGTGCCCTGTCTGTCTACAGTTGTGGCATCACAGTTCTTAACCTGGTACCCACTTTTGTTTTTAGATGTGCCTGGGGGCCCACCCACTTGGACAGGTTTTTGGGGGCCTACGGAGGAATCTTTTCTTTATTTTTAGGAGTGTCACCCACTTTCTCCTGGGGAGGCTTTGTAACCTCTTTCTTGTGGTCACCCCCAGTAGAAGTCTTGGTCACCCTAGTCTTAACCCAGTGGTCTGCCTTCTTTCCCAATTCTTGGGGAGAAATTGGACCAAGGTCTACCAGATATCGATGCAACTTTTCATTGAAGCAGTTACTTAAAATATGTTCATAAACAAATTATAAGGCCCATCATAGTCATGCACTTCATTTCCAGTTACCCAACCATCCAGTGTTTTCACTGAGTAATCTACAAAATCAACCCAGGACTGGCTCAATGTTTTGTGAGCCCCCTGAACCTAATTTTATACTACTCAGCAGAGAATCCAAAGCCTTCAATCAAGGTAGCCTTCATGTGGTTATAGGATTCTGTATTTTTACCAGAGAATGTAAGGAGTCTATCCCTACACTTACCAGTGAACAGTTCCCAAAGGAGAGCTCCCCAGTAAGATCTGTTTATCTTTCTGGTTGACAAGCCCTCTCACAAGCTGTGAACCATTTGGTGATATCATCACCCTCTTCATATGTTGAGACAATCCCTTTGGGGATTTTGATGATGTCAGTATTCTCTCTGACCCTATTTATGTTGCTGCCACCATATATGAGTGTTAAACTCATTTCTGCTCTCTCACTTTCTATAGCCAGGAGCTGTTTCTCCAAAGCTAATATTTTGGCCATCCTTCCTAGAAGAATGTCCTCTTCATTGAGGCTGCCCTCAATGTTCTCATAGGAGCTGGACTAACCTGTGGAAGATCCAGATCCTGTGAGTACTATCTTTGGAAATAGGGATCTTGGAACCCTGGTCTCCCTTGTTAGGTTAGATGGGGGGAGTTCTTCCTGCTGATCCCTAACTGCTTCCCCATCTGAGGGGAGGTCTTCCTTCTCAACAGGGTGGTCCCTTGCATACTCTGCACGAGCTCCTGGAGCTTTACCTTAATAGGGTTGGAACCGGTTTTGATTTTGTTGAGGCTGCAGTGATTCCTTAACTCTCTCATCCCAAGATGGAGGTAATGGGTGAGGTTGAGTTCCATCATCATGTCCTCTGAGCTACTCATTTTGTTTCTAAAGCTGGGGATTACTTTAAGGAACTAAAACTACTTCTAGTTACTAAATCCCTAACTTACAATGACTTTTAAATCTAAAAAGAAATGCTAAGATGACTTAACCAAGGCCTTAGCAGGACTTTTAAAAATGTAGAAAAAATAGTCATATTCAAAAATCAGTTTTCTAAAGGCAATTTTGGAATTTAGTCATGTGATCAGCGATTGGCTGAGTAGTCCAGCAAATGCAAAGTCGTGGACCCCAACGCTGATCCACCAATGTAGGAAGCTGGTTCTGTATATATTATATCAAAATGAGATATAGTGTACAGAGTCCAGGAGTTCTCCAAGACGTTTGACAGAGGCAATAATAGATAATACTAATGCTCTATTTGTGGTACTGTGGTCCAGCAGTTAGTCTTATCAGAGGATAGTGTTAAGCATTTGTTGTTCACATACAGGCAATAGAAGACGCACACACTCAATGAATTAACTCCAGACCAACTTTATTACAAGAACCACAAGACTCAGTTCAGAAATAAATACTGTTGCAGTTAAGTACTTAGCATAGACGTCTATGTAACTTTATTTCACTTTAGTCAAGTAAACAGCTTTTAAGAAAACAGAGAATATATTTCAAAAGTGGACATAGTGCATTTTCATAACTGTTCCTGGGGGAAGAAAATAAAGTACAGTTTCAGAGGTAAGTCCATGACTTACAGTTCCAGTGTCTGGGTTATAGGTAGTCCTCCATTGGGGGTGCAAGTCAACCCCAAACACCCACCACCAGCAACATGAGACTGGTCAGGTGCAGAGGTCAAATTGAGCAAATGTAACGTGGGCTCCTATGGAGACGGGGGGTACTCAGAATTCGGTCTGCCAGCAGGCAAGTACCCACGGTTTGGAGGGCAGAACAGGGAGGATTAAAGGAGCACTGAAGGGGCACCAAGTAGGCACCAATCCCACACCCTCAGTGGCAATGGAGCACCTGGGTTCAGGGTGCAAACAGGGCGTCGGGTTTCTAATGAAACTCTATGAGGGGACCCCGTGGGTTACTCAGGCGCTGCAGGCGAGGTCTGGGGGGATGGCTCAGGCACACCAATGGTCAGACAGGGAAGAGGGTCGCCTGTTGATCATCGCTGCACTGGGTCTCAATTTCTCAAAGGCCTGGGGGCTGCGGGTGCAGTGGGTCCTTTGGCGTCGGTTATCTTCGTCCAGGACAGTCGCTGTCAGGGGGGCCCTCTGGATTCCCTCTGCAGGCATTGTCGTGGAGGAGTGGAGAGGTCAACCCAGGGTGGGCACTTGGTCGCCGTCACTGGGGGTCCTCTCTGGTCAGTTGGGCCACCTGGACTCGGGCCGTGGTCATCGGGTGCAGAGTGGTTAGGACTCTCACTTCTGGAGTGAGGTGGGAGTCCTTCAGAAGGTTTCTTCTTTGACAGGGATGCTTTCCACAGGAGTTCTTGATCCTCTGTGATGCAGGCAGTCCTCTGGAAGTTTTTTAGAGGTCGCTGGAACTGCAGGAAGTCCCGCTTTTCTTCTGCTGGTTCTTTGAAGCAGGACACAGGCCGGTAGGGCTGGATCCAAGACAGCCGTTGTCTCCTTCTCTTCACTGTGGGGTTTTCAGCTCAGAAGTCCTTCTTTCTTGAGGTCATCAGGATTCTGACTCTCTGGGTTCAGGGAGCCCTTAAATACAAGACTTATGGGTGTTTTTAGGGGTATAGATGCAGTAGCCAATGGCTACTGGCCCTGAGGGTGGCTACACCCTCCTGGTGCTCACTCCCTTTGCGGGTGGGAGCACATTCCTATCCCTATTGGACCTGATCCTCCAAACCAAGATGGAGGATTCTACAATGAGAGAGTCACTTCAGCTCTGGACACCTTAGGGGTGGTCCTGGCTGAGGTGGTGACTCTCCCTTGTTTTATCCTCTGGACTTGGTGCCAGAAGTGGGGGCTTTGTCCGGGGGCTGGACATCTCTACTAGCTGAAGTGCCCTGGTGCATTGTAAAACAAAGCCTGAGCCTTTGAGGCTCACCGCTAGGTGTTACATTTCCTGAAGGGGGAGGTGTGAAGTACCTCCACCCAGTGCAGGCTTTGTTTCTGGCCCCAGAGAGCACAAAAGCTTTCACCCCATGGGGTCAGAAACTTGTCTCTCAGTGACAGGTTGGCACAGACCAGTCAGTCCTGCACTGAAGGATTGGGTAAAATACAGGGGGCATCTCTAAGATGCCCTATGTGTGCATTTTTTAATAGATCCAACACTGGCATCAGTGTAGGTTTATTATTCTGAGAAGTTTGATACAAAACTTCCCAGTATTCAGTGTAGCCATTATGGAACTGTGGCATTTGTTTAGTTAAGAGCATCAGACACTTATTTGCCCAAATATCAGTGTAACCCTATGTTGTGCCATCAAGGCTGTGCAACATAGTGCAACAATCGTGACACAATGACATGTTGAGGCTGTATATATGTTGAAAGCTCTCTTGAGCTAATCGGAGAAAGATAGGTGAGGGGTAAATATAGATAGATTAAAAACATATATATGTGTGATCAGTGCAGGACTACTCAGTCACCCACACATGTTCGATTCCATGTGTTGCACATGTCCTAACCAACTTACATGCTTGCCAGTGTACAGCAATGAGGGAGTAACATTAGCATATCCATGGTATGTATTGTGTATGTCAGCAGTGCTACGCATCCCCTACAGATGTTAGGTGAAAGCTAATATATCACGTGCTGCAGGTGTGTGCCTACTCCATGACTCATTGTATATTCTCTCCTCTCAACATAGATATCCTGCAATGAGGATAGAGAGGGATAATCACCAGTGTACCATCCACTAGTTGACTTGGAAACCATGGAGGACAGGCATGCCATTCAGACATATCCTCTGAATCGTCAAACCATAATGGATCTATGTAGACTGTTGGAGCCAGATCTGATGCCAGCCATTCACAATCCCTATTGCATATCACCCATAGTACAAGTATTCTCAGTGCTACACTACCTGCCCACAGGCTCATTTCAGAATACTGTCACCTAACTAGCAGGGATAGCTCAGCCTATGTTCAGTCTGGTGTTGAAGGATGTACTGTGTGCTTTGTTTTACTCATTGAGGCACATTGCAGCCAACTACATTGTCTTTAAAACAATTTTATTCTCAACTTCTAAGAGCAAGAAATTAGACAACATCACATTAAACTCATGCACCCTGATCGAGAATAAAAGCGGGGGATGTTCGAACAAACAACCGATGCTCTGATGTGCAGAGCTATTACATTTCCCAGATTGCCGGGTGAGCTGCATGCGCGCACAAAGTTTTTCTCTTTGCACTCTGATACTTGTCGTTTTGATTTTACAACCAAATAGGCCTACGAGTCCCAGAACGGAAAAAAATACAACTGAATAAGTATCTTGCAAATGAGCTTGGGGAACTTCAGAGCTCTGGCAGTGGACTGGCCTATGAGGCAATTGGGGGTAGGATAAACGGCCAGTGCCTATTAAATGGCCTGCACCAGGTGTCTAGGTATCACTGTAGGCCAGCACGTCACTGTGTTTGTCTGTTTAATAATCTCTGCATGTTTCCTCACAGGACTCCCTGTTTCGTTCTCTGTTTGTGAGATAGAATAGGATGTGTGGAATTTACTGCTATTTATTCTGTCGGTTTTTTGTTATATAATGTGTGTGTACATGCTACAAGAAATTGTAAATTGCTCGACTCAAAACAGAAAATTACCTCCAAGCAGTCTTCCAGACATCGAAGATAGCCTATTATTCTGGCAGAATATAATAATTTACTCTACCACGGGATGGCCCACTAAGGATGCATGCTATCTTACCTGTCCTTCGCGAAGTGGCGGTACCTGCCAGGTGAATCATGTCAGGAGACGGCCTTATGTGTAGCAGCAGCGCACTGCATGCTGGGACTTTTAACCCGACACGTCAACAATGACAACAATGTGAAAGATGAAATACACGTTCCGCATTACAAAGAGCCAGTGACTAAAAAGCCAGGGCTGGCTGAAAGCACCGCACACGGTATCGTAATCATTATATTCAGTGTATTTATTGTGCGGCCCTAGCAACAAAGGGCACGTGGCTGTGTACTTGACATAGGTCAAGAAGCGCTGTACAGAGCAGGGCAGGTTGCAGAGCTACGGAGGGACACTTACAAAAGTGCAAAGTCCCAGGGAGTTCCATTAGTCCGTGACTAGGTGTGAAGCTTGCACTCACCCATGTACACATCAAGGAATTATGCTATCCAGGCAGTGCTTTGAGGGTTGGACACACCCACATTCCACTCTTCCACATAGATTTATACCATTGTACACCTTTGCCCTGCTTGGATAAACCCAATAGAGATAGAGAGAAAGAGAGAGCAACCCTGCCAAGTTCCCCTGGTCCATGCGTGATGTGCTGCTCCAGTCGGGGGTTTTCCTTCAAATTCTGGGACTTGCAGCTTTGTTTACTGCATTATAAAACAGGACAAGCACCAGAAATGCACTGAATGAACTGGAGCCGCACATCACGCATGGACATGGGGGGGTGAGGAAGGAGGGCGGGGTTGAAAGAGAGAGAGACACAGACAAGCTGAGAGACATCCAGCTTGGGCAAGTGGATGTGTGAATGTGTGTGCACATTTGCGCACTTGCATGAACATATTTTTGTGTATGAGGCCCTCATCTATAGTACAATTGTTATAGAGAGACACCGACTTTCACACTAAGGGAAACATTTACATACATAACACAACTGACACACCAAGTGCTTAATTTGTAAATAAGAACGTGCCCAGAGCTCTCCTCTGAAACAGAGGCTGTTGCAATTAAATGTGCGAGCACAGATTATTGAGGCAGCGTAATTCTGAAGCCATCTCGGGCCTCTTTAATCCAATTACAGACAGTCACTGCCCTTTCAGCTCACTCTTGCAGCATTCTGCTTTCTCCCTGTGTGACGCTTTTTTATTTTTCTCTTCCTCCCTCTTTCCCATATGTGTCTTTTGCTCGCAGTAAATGCTTGAGGCAGAAAAATAAGTGTCGGCCCTCGAAAATAAGTACCGGTGCCCCACATCGGAAAGCACCGGTTTAAATTAAGCACTGGATGCGCCTCTCCTACTGATCACACTCACGTGCATCTTGTGGAAGATCGCAACGCAGATCAGTGAGCAAATCCCATTGACAACGCCAACAAAAACCAGAAAATAGTTTGCTGACAGAGGAACCAAAAGGCGACAAAAGTCAATTTAGGTGTGGATACTGCGCTACAGAAAAAAGCACTGGCAGATCCAGTAGGTCTCGCCTACAAGACCAATTGACTTTGTTAATGTTCTAGCCATGATGAACAGCATCACAGTTGCTGTGCACCATGACAAAAATCGAAGACTTACTGATGAGACATGTCATTTTGTAGTCAATGTAAAAAAGTAGTGCAAAAACGTGTTTTAAAATGGAGCTCAAAGAGCTTTTTACAACAAGATAATAATGGATGAGCTGGCTGCAGGAGTGGATGGTGTGAAGCAATACAGCGGGTGGAGAGAAGCAACAAGAAGGGGAGACAGGGGTGAAGGAGAGAACCGTGGAGTGTGGGGGCAGAAGCAAAAACATGAGAGAGCAACATGTGTGGATAGTGGAAGAGAAACAAATAGGCAGAGAGCAAGGGGGTTAAGGCACACAAGAAGACAGATTGAAATCGCATACACTCTTGTGGAGTGCTTAAAAGAAAAAAGTAGTTCCCTTATACCAAGCAAAGCGTGAGTTTGGCTGTTTGTGGGGTGGGGGTTGACTGCTGCGCAGGGCCAAAGGTCCCGAGCAGTTAGGTTTGGTGACACTGTGGCCAACCCTCTGCTGTGAACAGCCAGGGGCTGTGTGGGGTTGGCTGCCTGCCAGGGGTTTAACCACAGGGCCTGGCCACTGGCCAGCCTCAGCTTTACTTATGGTAATAAAATATTGCATTATGTTAAAAAAGCCTAGAAATTAAAAAATGGTTAAAGTAACATTATAGTTAGATGAAATGTTCAGTAACAACGTAACATGTTGAACTCTAAAAACACAGTAATTCACCAGTTATATTTATCTCAAGTAACTATAAATCGTGTCCTAAGGTAACTAAAACGTGCACTTTCGTCATGCATTGCTAATTACTCCACATATTACATCACTCGTGACATCTTCTGTGACATCACCGATAATATCACTGCAGCATTTGCAATGAAATTATTGATGAGAAAACTGCATGGCAGGGGTGCAAGTAGTTATATAAATGTCATAAGTGATGTCATATGTGAGATCCCAGTGCATGGCAGGGCGCAAGTTATAGTTAGCTCTGCCATGACTGGTGAATTTCTGTAGTTTGTTTTTTTTAGTTCAAAATGTTAATTTTGTCACTGACAAACTCACCTAACTATAACGTTACCCTAACCTTTGATTTTTTCAGTGAATTTCATCATCATCATCATCATCATGTTTTACAGAGCACATGGCTGCCCACAGGCTTCCTAGCAATGAAGTGTACTGCAAGTGCCGCTAAATATGCAGGAAATGCAGAAAAGCAATCCCTACAAAGATGTAGGCTAATTCAGAGGGCTTGGGTAAACAGCCAGGCAGAATGTAGCACAAAGGGATACAAAGTGGTGCATTGCATGCATTGCACCACTTTGTAAATATGGTACAGCGTTTTTGGCCCTCTAACGCCAAATTAGCATTAAAAATGACGCTAATGTGGCATTAGAATGGCGCTAGGGGCTCTTAAATATGCCCTTATATTTTATGTCGCTAGCTGTGTGGATTAGTAAAGCCAACCTTTACAAGTGCTTTAAAACACATGAATGTAGGTGAAAAGGGAGTGATGGAGAGATGAGGGGCATATTTGCCGGGTTGTAGTGGGTGGAACCGAGGAGGTCATGGGATTGGGGGGGCGCCACAATAAACTGTCGCACAGGGAGCCACCAGCCTTAAATCCAGCCCTGTTGCCAACACGTGTTAAACTCTCAAGTTAAGAGCTTAATCTATGAACAGTGCTTAATAAGGTAAAATAGAAATGCAGGTAGCCTGTACGTAAGTGTCGACTCTAGTTGTTCCTGAGAAGGGCAGTACTCTCCAGTTAAAAGTTTGCACCTCTGCTGAGAAGTGCAGGTACGCTCCCGCTCAAAACGAAGAAATGCAGGTACTCGGTGCCCGACTGTACCGGACCATTTAAAGACGTGACTATGCAGCAGTCTGGTTGGTCATAGCTGCAGGTTCCCAGCCCGTCTGTTGCTTCTTGGTGGGTTGCAGTCGGCAATGAGGTAAAGACCGAGGTGTGAACTCAGTGCAGTCTAACAAGCGGCGAAATTGGAGGCAGAATATGTGCAGATATTTGAGCTAGACCCATGCGCCTCTAAATCCATTGTTGTTTACCTTCACGTATGAACCATCATGGTGTCTACACTCTGGCTGTAAGACATCGTCAATAGTGTATCTTACCAAATAGTCACCTATGCAAAGCTAGCTGCTATAATCAGGAGGTTTATTTATATAATTTACCTTTTTGAAATACAGCAAACATACCAGTTTTTTTTTTTTTTTTACAGATTTTTTTTTTGTCTTTTAACATACATCGATATTGGCGATTACCCATCATACATTTAAACAGCAACAGTACAATTGTCATTGTACTCAAACGATGTAGGCACATCATAGCAAAATACAGAGCATATCAAAATTAGCAATCATATGCAAATGATGTACCACTATGCATAGTAAGTGTGCTCAGGAGGACACCTCTCACATACCAAAGGACCTAGAGCTGCCACGTAAGGTTTCCCATAGAATCATCTAACAACCCAATCAACCAGACAAATTGCAACCCCCCAATCCTCCCCACCCAGTGGCGAAATGAAACTTAAGGAAGGCCCCCTGCAAAGTACCTAGAAGGGCCCTCCACTGAACTCACTCAGGAGCTCTCAGGCCAGGGTTCTGTGCTGAGCGGGCCATTGAAGCCTGTGGGCTGTGGAGGTCTTTGTTACACCTCGTTACCCACCCGGATAGAGCAAATATATCTGTGTACCACCTTGTCCCATCAGAAACCTGGTACATAGGGAACACAAACATTTGTGAATGCTCCCCACTCTTCTTTGGCACCAGGGACCACACAACATGGTAAGATAATAATTAGAGGTGGCACCATTTATATTGTTGCCTATGTAGTTGGGCATTTTAAAGAAACAGTATTCTCTAAATTTATCTGAGATTGAATAGTTAACCCCTTCGCTGCCTGTCCTTTTCCCCCTCCTGTGCCAGGCATTTTTTTGGCTATTTGGGGCAGTTCGCGCTTAGGCCCTCATAACTTTTGGTCCACATAAGCTAGCCAAGCCAAATTTGCGTCCTTTTTTTCCAACATCCTAGGGATTCTAGAGGTACCCAAACTTTGTGGGTTCTCCTGAAGGAGGCCAACAAATTAGCCAAAATACAGTGAAAATGTCGTTTGGGAAAAAGGGGCTGCAGAAGAAGGCTTGTGTTTTTTTCCCTGAAAATGGCATCAACAAAGAGTTTGTGGTGATAAAATCACCAGCTTCCCAGCTTTCAGGAACGGGCAGACTTGAATCAGAAAACCCAATTTTTCAACACAAATTTGGCATTTTACTGGGACATACAACCATTTTTGCAATTTTTTGTGCTTTCAGCCTCCTTCCAGTCAGTGACAGAAATGGGCGTGAAACCAATGCTGGATCCCAGACACCTAAACATTTCTGAAAAGTAGATAAAATTCTGAATTCAGCAAGGGGTCACTCGTGTAGATCCTACAAGGGTTTCCTACAGAAAATAACAACTGAAAAAGAAAATTATTGAAATTGAGGTGAAAAAAACATCAATTTTTCTCTACATTTTACTCTGTAACTTTTTCCTGCAATGTCAGATTTTTAAAAGCAATATACCGTTACGTCTGCTGGACTCCTCTGGTTGCGGGGATATATAGGGCTTATAGGTTCATCAAGAACCCTATGTACCCAGAGCCAATAAATGAGCTGCACCCTGCAGTGCGTTTTCATTCTATCCCGGGTATACAGCAATTCATTTGCTGAAATATAAAGAGTAAAAAATAGCTATCAAGAAAACCTTTGTATTTCCAAAATGGGCACAAGATAAGGTGTTGAGGAGCAGTGGTTATTTGCACATCTCTGAATTCCGGGGTGACCATACTAGCATGTGAATTTCAAGGCATTTCTCAAATAGATGTCTTTTTTACACACTCTTATATATTTGGAAGGGAAAAATTTAGAGAAAGACAAGAGGCAATAACACTTGCTTTGCTAATCTATGTTCCCCCAAGTCTCCCGATAAAAATGATACCTCACTTGTGTGGGTAGGCCTAGCGCCCGCGACAGGAAACGCCCCAAAACGCAACGTGGACACATCACATTTTTTGAAAGAAAACAGAGGTGTTTTTTGCAAAGTGCCTACCTGTAGATTTTGGCCTCCAGCTCAGCCGGCACCTAGGGAAACCTACCAAAGCTGTGCATTTTTGAAAGCTAGAGACCTAGGGGAATCCAAGATGGGTTGACTTGTTGGGCTCTGGCCAGGTTCTGTTACCCAAAATCCTTTGCAAACCTCAAAATTTGGCTAAAAAAAAAAACATATTTTCCTCACATTTTGGTGACAGAAAGTTCTGGAATCAGAGAGGAGCCACAAATGTCCTTCCACCCAGCGTTCCCCCAAGTCTCCCGATAAAAATGATACCTCACTTGTGTGGGTAGGCCTAGCGGCCGCAACAGGAATTCCCCAATACGCAACGTGGACACATCACATTTTTTTAAAGAAAACAGAGGTGTTTTTTGCAAAGTGCCTACCTGTAGATTTTGGCCTCTAGCTCAGCTGGCACCAAGGGAAACCTACCAAACCTGTGCATTTTTGAAAACTAGAGACCTAGGGGAATCCAAGATAGGGTTACTTGTGGGGCTCTGACCAGGTTCTGTTACCCAGAATCCTTTGCAAACCTCAATATTTGGCTAAAAAAACACATTTTCCTCACATTTTGGTGACAGAAAGTTCTGGAATCAGAGAGGAGCCACAAATTTCCTTCCACCCAGCGTTCCTCCAAGTCTCCCGATAAAAATGATACCTCACTTGTTTGGGTAGGCCTAGCGCCCGCAACAGGAAATGCCCCAAAACGCAACGTGGACACATCACATTTTTTGAAAGAAAACAGAGGTGTTTTTGGCAAAGTGCCTACCTGTAGATTTTGGCCTCTAGCTCAGCCGGCACCTAGGGAAACCTACCAAAGCTGTGCATTTTTGAAAGCTAGAGACCTAGGGGAATCCAAGATGGGTTGACTTGTGGGGGTCTGACCAGGTTCTGTTACCCAGAATCCTTTGCAAACCTCCAAATTTGGCTAAAAAAAAAACACAGTTTCCTCACATTTTGGTGACAGAAAGTTCTGGAATCAGAGAGGAGCCACAAATTTCCTTCCACCCAGCGTTTCCCCAAGTCTCATGATAAAAATGATACATCACTTGTGTGGGTAGGCCTAGCGCCCGCGACAGGAAATGCCCCAAAACGCTATGTGGATACATCACATTTTTTTAAAGAAAACAGAGGTGTTTTTTGCAAAGTGCCTACCTGTAGATTTTGTCTAGTTCAGCCGGCACCTAGGGAAACCTACCAATCCTGTGCATTTTTGAAAACTAGAGACCTAGGGGTATCCAATATGGGGTTACTTGTGGGGCTCTGACCAGGTTCTGTTACCCAGAATCCTTTGCAAACCTCAAAATGTGGCTAAAAAAACACGTTTTCCACTCATTTCGGTGACAGAAAGTTGTGGAATTTGAGAGGAGCCACAAATTTCCTTCTACCCAGCATTCCCCCAAGTCTCCCGATAAAAATGGTACCTCACTTGTGTGAGTAGGCCTAGCGCCCACGAAAGGAAATGGCCCAAAACATAACGTGGACACATCACATTTTTTCACAGAAAACAGAGGTGTTTTTTGCAAAGTGCCTACCTGTGGATTTTGGCCTCTAGCTCAGCCGGCCCCAGGGGGGGGCAGAAATGGCCTAAAATAAATTTGCCCCCCCCCAACCCTTCCCCTGGAGCGACCCTTGCCTACGGGATCGCTCCCCCGCGTGACATTGGCGCCAAAAAAAAAATCCCCGGTGCCTAGTGGTTTCTGCCCCCTTGGGGGCAGATTGACCTAAAATCTGCCAATCTGCCAATCTGCCCCCAAGGGGGACAGAAATGGTCTAAATGCAATTTGCCCCCCAGGGGAGCGACCCTTGCCTAATGGGTCGCTCCCCATCTCTAAAACAACAAACAAACAAAAAAAAACACAAAAAAAGAAAATTGCCCTGGCGCCTAGAGGTTTCTGCCCCCCCCGGGGGCAGATCGGCCTAATAACAATAGGCCGATCTGCCAAAATGGCCTAAAATAAATTTGCCCCCCTAACCCCCCAAACCCCCCCCCCCCCGGTGCGACCCTTGCCTACGGGGTCGCTCCCCCTGCGTGACATTGGTGCCATAAAAAAAAAACTCCCTGGTGTCTACTGGTTTCTGACCCCCTTGGGGGCAGATTGGCCTCATCAAAATAGGCCAATCTGCCCCCAAGGGGGGCAGAAATGGCCTAAATATAATTTGCCCGCTAGGGCAGCGACCCTTGCCTAAGGGGTCGCTCCCCACCTAAAAAAAAAAAAAAAAAAAAAAAAAAAGAAACTAAAAAAGTGATCACTGGTGCCTAGAGGTCCTTCACAGCAAAGCAGTCCATTGGTCATCCAGGCAGTTCCTCTTGATAGGTTGCAGGTTCAGGTCCAGAAGTGTCTGATTTGATGGGGTCAGAAACCCAGTTTATATACCCAAAAATGCCTCGAAAGTGGAGGAGACTTCAAAGAGTGGTTTTGAAGTGCACAAGGTCCCCTTTCAGTACAGGTCTGTCTGTCAGGGTCCCAGTAGGAGGTTTGGCCATCCATTGTGTGAGGGCAGGCCACTAACCTTTGAAATGTAAGTGTCAGACCTTACACTCTTCCAGCCCAGGAAGACCCATTCAGTATGCAGATGAGTGCAGGTGTGACTGAGTGTCCTGTGTTTGTGGTAGTCAGGGTGAAATGCACAAGGAAGCTGTCAACCAGCCCAGCCCATATGTTGATTGGAGACAGGCTGTAGGGGCACAGATGGATTTGAGTGTAGAGAACTGCTCACTTTCTAAAAGTGGCATTTCTAAAATAGTAATATAAAATCCAACCTCACCAGAAGCAGGATCTTCTATTACTATTCTGGCCATACTAAATATGACCTGATTACCCCTTTCTGATCAGGACCTACCACTAAAAGTATATGAGGGTAGCCCTAGTGCTATCCTATGAAAGAAGCAGGCTTCACATTAGTGGAAAAGGAATTTAGGAGTTTTCCACTACCAGGACATGTAAAACACACATGTGCATGTCCTGCCCTTTACCTATATAGCACCCTGCCCTATGGGTTACCTAGGAGCTAACTTAGGGGTGACATATATGTAGAAGAAGGGGAGTTTAGGTCTTGGCAAGTACTTTTAAATGCCAAGTCACAGTGGCAGTGAAACTGCCCGCACAGGACTTGCACTGGGAGGCCTGAGACAGGGTTAAGGGGCTACTTATATGGGTGGCACAATCAGTGTTTCAGGCCCACTAGTAGCATTTAATTTACACACCCTGGGTACATGTAGTGCACTTTACTGGGGACTTACAAGTAAATTAAAATGCCAATTGGGTATGAGCCCATATGGTCATGTTTTTAGGGAGAGAGCACTGCACGTTGGCACTGGTTAGCAGTGGTAAAGTGTCCAGAGTCCTAAAGCCAGCAAAAATTAGGTCAGAAAAAAAGGAGGAGGAAGGAAAAAGGTTTGAGGGTGACCCTGCTGAGAGGCCATGTCCAACAGTGTACATTAAACTACATACTGACAAGTGCTCCTTCAAAATCCAGCAGTGGAACACAAAACATCTTGCCTCCTCCGGTGCTTAGTCATCCATCTCTGTAAAACTGAGGTGCTAACTTTACTGCAATCTGCTGGGACAGATGGTAAAAATCTGGAACTGCCCCAGAAAATAAGCGAGGCCTGATGATCCTCATCATGGGACAAGGCAACCAACCCTGCATCTCTCTCAGACCTAAATGCTTTTCACTGTAATCACCATAATCAAAACTGTAAGATGAAAACAACACACATTTCATCCCCATGTTACTGAGACAGATACAGTGTTTGCTCCCTAATGAGCCTATTCAGATGCCTATGTTAGGTGTACAAGAGATGACTTGCTATTCCTCTTCACGTGTTTAATAGGTTTGGGGGGCAGATATCTTCATCTGTTTGGCCACCCTTCTTCCTCTTTCTTCAACTAGAGGCCAATTTCCTTAAGTTTTGGCAAGGCCTGAACAACAGCCAGAATATTTCTAAAATACCAGTGACTACTTTGACCCTAGCCCTCAAGCCCCATTATTACTCTCACCGACTGCAAGTGCTTCTCCTGCTGGTAAGACATGCAGCATTGTCCGTCAGATTATACTTGTAATAGGGCAACCATCTGAATATTGTGGTTTTCTCAAACTAAGGCACCCATCAAGCCATCAAACACAAGAATGATGGCTCATTGAAGTGGAAGACAACATACAACACCTGCCAGGCCTAATACTGGATCACTACTGACAACAGACAACACTGGCCAGGCCTAACACTCTATATTTATTGCCAGCAAACTATACCTGCCAGTCTTAACACTGGATCTCTACTGCCAACAGACTTCACCTGCCAGGCCTCACGCTCAATGTCTATTGAAAACAAACAACACCTGATAGGCTTCACACTGGATGTCAGTTTCTTACAGATTACACTGGCCAGGCATAACACTGGATCTGTGTTGCCGAGAGAGCACACCTGCCCTGCCTAATACTGAATCTCTCTTGAAAACACACACCTGTCAGGATTAACACTGGATCTCTTTTACGAACATATTGCAGCGGACAGGCCTAACACTGGATCTCTGTTGCTGTAGACCAGACCTCCCAGGTGTAAACACTGAATCTCTATTGAAAACAGACAACTGCCAGGCCTTACACTGAATCTCTCTTGCTGAGAGATTACACTGGGCATGACTAACACTAAGGGCCCGATTCACAAAGAGGCATATGTGTATTAAAGATACAAATATGGACTGTCCACACTTGTGGTGACGTCTATGCACTCGTGTTGGAACCTCCACACCTGGGGCAGAATTTCCGCACGGCACACTTCAGAGAGTGTGCTGTGTGGATGTCCCGCCCCAAGTGCGGAGATTCCGCCATTAGTGCATAGACTCCACCACGGGAACGAAGACTCCACACTCGTAACTTTAGCATGCGTAAGTCTCTTTGTGAATCGGGCCCTAGATCTCCATTGAAAATAGACAGCACCTGTCTGACATAACACTGGATCTCTTGCCAGCACAACACACCTACTCAATTTACTGCTGCTAAAACTGGATCTTTTCTTAAACAGGACCAAGCAGTTCTGTGTACCATAACCCTGGCCTATACCTCCAACACAAAAATGTTTTGAGAGAGTGTGAGGGTTATATATAGCACTTTAAAATAATCCATAATAAACATATTTTCCATTACTTCACTTGGCCTTTATATAGAGTTATGTTTGTCACCTCTTTTGCCCCATAACCAACAATATTTTAGTTTAATGGAATTCAATGTTTTTGCCTTTCCTTTCACAGAGATCTCCATCTGAGTACTTGAAAGTAGGAGGTAATGACTTCCCGCAAAGGTGTGGGCCAGTCTGAGGGTAATACAAAATTACATAACCTATTTGGAAGGTAATAAATATATTGATAATACATAGTACAGATAGCAGCACCTTTGCTTGCTGCAGCACAATAGAGTATACCTAATCTACAACTCTATCTTTGCTTTCTCGTAAAGTCACTCATGTGTGTCTGTCTCTTCTGAACTGTAATATTTTTGGCCTAGAGTCAGCACCCACATCAGGCACTTCAACAAGCTGCTGCTTCCTCACAGCAGACTGTAAAGAATATCACATCCCTCCAGTGTTCATCCCCTTGCAAAAGTCAAAGTCAACTTCATCTACTCAATGTGATCCCAAGAAATTCAGAAGATCATAAGCATCCAGACACCCGACATGGTCGTTTGTAGGTCAACAACGCTACCATATTCCCCCAGATCAATGTCTGTGTCTCAGTGACAGACACAGCTCCAGTAAGTAACTCAATTTCATTTTAGACAAGCCAAATGACTTTGATTGGTGCAAACTGAAGAAGTAGCTAGCACTCTTGATTTGGTATGCGGTATGTCTGGCATTGCCCTTTCAAACTCTGGTGTTGGGGTAATAAATTGTAACAAAACGTAGACAGAACAGTAAGAGCCATGTTTGCTTCTGTAGTTTCTGCTCCTTCTACACCTGCCACCCGGGGTCATTTTATGGGTTTCTGGTACCCAGGCCACACGTAATTTGGGGCCGCCTGTTTGGAACAGCCTTGAATTTATGATCCGGTTTCAGCTCTTTCATGCCCTCTTTGGCCAGGTCACTGAGAGTGACACACACGCCCAAATTCTAAATGTGTTTAAATCTAATTTTAGGGGATAGTGATGGGTGTTTTCAATGTTGTAGCACAGCTGCAGTGAACTAATCTGTGCTTAATTTGTAAATAAAAATGTGCCGGTGCTCAAAGCTCTCCTCTGAAACATGCAGCTGCCTCAATTAAATGTATGAGTACTGAGGCAGCATAATCCTAAAGCCATCTTGGGCCGCCTTAATACATTTACAGCCACTCCCTGCCCCTTCAGCTCACTCTTGCAGCTTTCTCCTCTCCCCCTTTGTGAATTTGCCATCTTTCTCTTCCTCCGTCTTTTCCATTTATGTCTTTTGCTCATAGGAAATGATGTAGAAAAATAAATGCCCCCAAAAATAAGTGCCTGTGCTCCCCACCGGCAACCACCAGCTCAAATTAAGATCTGTAACTAATATTACTCTAAATAATCTCTGTGACACCCTACCATTTCTCTTATGTGAGGTCCCGTTTTGATCCAAAAGAAACTTATTTTTCTAGATGTTGCATGAAATAAGCATAACCTTTCTCTTCAAAAGGCTGAAATAGACTTTCACACATCACCCACATTGTTAAAAGTAGATTAAAGGAAAACAGTATTTAAAACAATCTGGTTAAGAATTATTCAGGTTCACCAGGGCAACGCTCTGCAGAACAGAGCTGGCTCTTTCAAGGGACCCCTACAAAAGGCTGGGGCCTGGGGTGGAGCCCATTTTGCACATGCCTTAAAACGTCTCTGCTGCCACGCTCCTCATACCGGACCCGGGGTTGCGTTTGTGAATTGGGACCTGCAAACACGAGCCTGAAATTCTCACCTCTTGACCGATGGCATGAGTGAAACTTAAAAACCAAAACAGGACACTAGAAATGCGCCAGACCGCAGGAAGATCCAACATGGCACCGCTGCCAAAATATTGCCCTCTTTAGAACTGGACACCCACAGAGTCAGAAAACAGAAACTATGGCCTCGATGTTTGTGGACATTTAGGCGATACCTGCCTGACGTGTGGCTGGTTGCTTGTGTTTTTCTTGTGAGATATTGTGGTCCCACGTCTGGGAGTGTACCTCCATCACGCCACTAGGCTGATGGGGACGTTTCTCGCCTTTCGAGACATTTGGGAATCCCAGGATTACTTAATCCGCTTTGTGGGTTCGTCCAGGCCTTTAGGCTCGCACCTGCCAGCGAGTAGTTTCTGCGCTCGGGTTTTGGGTCTGAGCAGGAAGTTTATTCTCTGGATCCCAGGAATGTCTCCCTGGCTACTTTGCATGTGGTGATGTGACTGGACATGCCCGGCCAACGCTTAAAATTCCTGACTCGTCTCCCGCATTCTCGGAAACCCGTCAGCCCATCCCTGGGCCCGGCTCTCCCGAGAGGTGGCATGCAGGCCAGAGAAACCTGACATCTCCCACGCGGGGGTTCTTTTATTTCCGCCTCATAGCTTCTGGCCCAATGCTGTGAGTGGCAGAGGCGAGTCCCTTCACACGGTTCCCCCGCTGCATTGCACTGTACCACTTCTCACATCTGAAGAGTTTTACATAGTCTGCGTAAACGAGGGCTAGCCACCTTCAGTTCCCTCTTCAAACACGTAAAATAGCTTAGTGGGTTGAGTGTCTACTGCAGAGCAGAGAGTATTCCTAAGATCATTGGTTCGACTTCCTCCAGCCAGAGATGGTCTTTGCTCAGTTTGGCGCCCATCTCCCACTCGTCATCTCTCACTGTCATTGTGTTGGGAAAACGGGGTGGGGTATGTGGAAAGTGAGGGGAAAAAGAGACAGGAGAAAAACAGACTTCATAACAATGGTTAATACACTTTTCTTTAGAGCCAGGTGAGAGGGAGACTACTCACAGGCTACTTCGACGCGCAGGGGTGGCCCCTCTGCTATGGCGGAGGAGCGTCGCCTCGTTGCTGAAAGCAGAAAAATAAAGGGATATTGTATTATCCCTTTATTTTTCTGCTTTCGTAGGGTACTCTTTGCAAGAGATCTTTTATCTAAAATGCCATATGTGAAGTAAGGGTGTGGGGCTAATGGTGTAGATTGGAGATACAAAGTTGTGAGTGTTAAGGAATGTGCAAGATACAATAGACTAAGTGGTCTTCAGAGGAATTTTTATAGCCGCGTCCAACTGTCTAATAAAAAGAATGTTCTTTATAGAGGAAATGATCTTCCATAGCTCAGTGGATAAACATTTTTCTTGCCATTCAGTAAATACAGATCTTATGGCAATTCTTCAATACCAATTGTTGTAATCTACACATTGGTTGGCATCTAAACTTATGTTTCCAATATTTAACAATCACAAATCAACACAACTTGATGGAAGGTTATTATCTTGTTATTATTACGGAACAGGCCGATGATGGAGAGACCAAACACCATCAATATAACAGTTTGCATGTATCACAGTTCAGAGTCAAGAAAAAAACAAGGAGAGTAAAAATCCCATTGTTGTTGCACTCACATATAACCATAAGTGTACATGCATCAAACAAAATGAAACCTTAAACGTATAGTAGCACCCACGTCAAAAAGCACACATGACATTACAATGGGAAATCATATTGCACAGATTGCACACACTGTATTGAGAAGGGTATACTCACCCCATTTGGTACCAATGGTGTCCCCTCAAGTGAAGGTAATGCAAACACTACTCAGGCTGCTATGAAAGACAAGTAAATAGCCATTAGTGATAGAAATGGGGGCTTTTTACAGCCAGAGTGCCCAAGGCGGCTCTTACCAGTTCTGAAAACAGTAATACTCACAGGAATGCAGAGTGGTGTCCAGTGGTCAACCTACCAACGCTCTGCTTCCTCTGAAACGAAGAAACAGGCTGGGAGGCTGCCATTCAGGTGTAGAGCTGAGGGCGGCCAATTGACCGCAACTGCGGCAGCCACCGTGTGTCAGGCTGGCGCGTGTCTGAGATCAGAAGCTCAAAAAATCACGGATGGCATGTTGGAAGTACAAAGTGGCCCGAAACAAGGGTGGGGGGGACAGAGTGGGCCACTCAACGTATTGCTGGGGAGAGTCCCACAAGTAAAATGGGCAAGGAAGCTTGAACACTTCCAAAAAAGGAGGAGAAGAGGGAATAAAATGGGGAATGGCTGCCATTTTGGAACTGAAAATCTGTTCACATACAATAGATAAAAGGTGCTAAGTGTAAGAATACCGGTTCACACACCGGAAAGGTTAATGTGATAGACATTCACCAAGTGTCATGTGATGGAAGCCATGATGGATCAGAATACGATTCTTTGTTATGGTAATGTCATAAATTCAGAGAAGATACGAAATACAAAATGAATACATCCCCCTGTCAGTGCCATCACATAGTTAAATCAAAAATGTAGGGAGCCCTAGACCTGCTGTGGGAATTGTTAAGGGTCCAATTCACTCCAGGGAATGTCATCATTCAGGCCATCCATCTGTGTGGACAGACAGAAAACCAATTTTTGTTCCCTTCTGAATAAATTGTTCTTACTGAGATGTTGGTGAGCCTCTAGTATTGTGCAGCATAAATCATCATTTCAATGACCTTCAGTAAGATAGTGTGTGCACATTCTCGTGCTGGCTTTTTTACAATATATGCTACTGTGGTGTTAACATATTCATACTTTGACTGGGCTAGTAGTCATACCTATGTATGTTTTATAGCATAGCCATATGATCACGTGGATGCAATTTTTGGCATTGCATCGCACTAGAGGCACACAGAAGGGAACAAATATGGACTTTTCGGCTATACACACACAGATGGCCTAAATGATGACATTTCCTTCAGTGAACTGGACAATTCCCACAGCAGCTCAAGGGCCTCCTACATTGCCGACTTAACTATGTGATGGCCCAGACCGAGGGATGTATTCTTATGTATTTTGTGTCTTCTCTGAATGTTTGATTTACCATGACATATGATTATAAATGACCAGAGCTTCCATTACTTGACATTCAGTGAATGTCTTTCGCATTAACCTTTCTAGTGTGTGAATGTAGGAGGCAGGCCTGGCTTGTAGTGGGTACCAGAGGTACTTACACCTTGTGCCAGGTCCAGTTATCCCTTATTAGTGTAGAAGAGGTGTTTCTAGCAGCTTAGGCTGATAGAAGGTAGCTATGGCAAAGCAGCTTAGGGTGAACTAGGAGACATGTAAAGCTCCTACTATACCACTGGTGTCATATGCACAATATCATAAGAAAACACAATACATAGAAGTACTAAAAATAAAGGTACTTTATTTTTATGACAATATGCCAAAAGTATCTCAGTGAGTACCCTCAGTATGAGGATAAGATATATACACAAGATATATGGACACAAACCAAAATTATGCAGATAATAGCAAAAGGAAGTAATGCAAGCAATGTAAAGTTACAGTAGATTGCAATAGGAGCACATAGGTATAGGTGCAACACAAACCATATACTACAAAAGTGGAATGCAAACCACGAATGGACCCCAAACCTATGTGAGCTTGTAGAGGGTTGCTGGGACTGCAAGAAAACAGTGAGGGTTAGAAAAATAGCCCACTCCAAGACCCTGAAAGGTAGGTGTAAAGTGCACCTACTACCTCCAGAGAGCACAGAAGTCGTGATAGGGGGATTCTGCAGGAAGAACAAACACCAGCAATGCAACAACAGTGGATTTACGGACCTGAGTACCGGTAAGACAAGGGGACCAAGTCCAATAGTCACGACAGTGTCGAGAGTGGGCAGGAGCCCAGAAAATGCCAGCTGAGGGTGCAAGGAAGCTACCACCTGTTGGAAGAAGCTTGGAGTTCTGCAAGGACGAAGAGGACTAGGAACTTCCCCTTTGGAGGATGGATGTCCCATGTTGTGCAGAAGCTTGCAGAGGTGTTCCCACGCAGAAAGACCGCAAACAAGCCTTGCTAGCTGCAAGGGTCACAGTTAGGGTTTTTGGGTGCTGCTGTGGCCCAGGAGGGACCAGGATGTCGCCACTTGGATGAGGAGACAGAGGGGGCACCCAGCACAGTAGGGAGGCTAGAAGAGGCTACTTTCTCAAAGTGAACTGGTTATTCTTACACTTAGCTCCTTTTATCTAGTGTTTGTAAGCGTGTTTGCAGTTTCAAGATGGTGACCATTACCTGTTTTATTCTCTCTTCTCCTCCTTCTTTGGAAGGGTTCGAGCTTCCTTGCCTGGTTTACTTGTGGGGCTCTCCCCAACAAGTCATTACCTATGATAAATTTTGCCAGCAATATGCTGTGTGGCTCACTGTATACCCCCGTCTTAGATCTTTTTTCAGGCTGCCTTGTGCTTCCAACATTGTTAGAAATGGGGTCTTTGGTTGACAGTCAGGTTACCCCCTGTTGAAGCAAGGACCCTCACTCTTGTCAGGGTAAAATAGAATCACCCTCAGATAACCCCTGTTTACCCCCTTGGTAGCTTGGCAGAGCAGTAGGCTTAACTTCAGAGTGCTAGGTGTAAAGTATTTGTACCAACACACACAGTAAATGAAAACACTACAAAATGACACAACACCAGTTTAAAATAATAGGAAAAATGTATCTAAACAAAACAAGACCAAAATGACAAAAGTCCAACATACACAAGTCAAGTTATGAGTTTCTAAAGATTAAACTCAAAAAAGAGCTTAGAAACAAAAAATGCTTCAATGAGGTGTTAACACGGCATCGTAACGGAGTCGTTCCCAACAATCTGACACCAGCGGCGCTGGACACGGAGTCGCGGGGACCCTCAGGTACAGTACCTTGGTAAAGAAAACGAGCTGATGCGTGAAGTTGGGGATCGTGGCGTCTGTGCAAAATGTCGAATCCACGCACTTCGAGCGGCGTCGGTTACGACGTGGTGCAGTGACTTCTACGGAGTCGCGGACTTCAGCGGGGCTGCAGCGATGTCGGGCCTGCGAAGGTCGTCGTGTTCCAGCAAAGATCACGGAGTTGGATGCAGGTGGTGTCACCGGATTCAGCAGCGGCATCGGTCCGAAGTTGTCCGAAGTCGATTTCCTTGAATTTCCACCAGCTTTCCTCTCAAGGGCCCAGGGACTGGATAGGGCACCACTTGTCAGAGTAGGAGTCTCTCCAGAGACTCCAGGTGCTGGCAGAGAGAAGTCTTTGCTGTCCCTGAGATTCTAAACAACAGGAGGCAAGCCCTAAATCAAGCCCTTGGAGATTTATTCCAAGATGGAAGGCACAGAAAGTCCAGTCTTTGCCCTCTTACTCTGGCAGAAGCAGCAACTGCAGGATAGCTCCACAAAGCACAGTCACAGGCAGGGGCAGCACTTCTCCTCAGCTCTTCAGCTCATCTCCTTGGCAGAGGTTCCTCTTGAATCCTTGAAGAAATCTAAAAATGTTGGGTTTTGGGTCCACTACTTATAATCCTTTCTGCCTCTGAAGTTGGCAAACTTCAAAGGAAAGTCTCTGTTTTTCACAAGATCCTGCCTTTCCCAGGCCAGGCTCCACGCTCACACCAGGGGGTTGGAGACTGCATTTTGTGAGGGCAGGCACAGTTCATTCAGGTGTAAGTGCCTACTCCTCCCTCCACTCTTGGTCATTTGGCTCATCAGGATATGCAGGCTACTCCCCAGCTCCCTTTGTCTAACTGTCTAGAGGGAATTCACACCAGCCCCACTGCCATCTGACCTAGACAGGGAATCCACAAACAGGCAGAGTCACAGAATGGTTTACGCATGAATAGGCCCACTTTCTAAAGGTGGTATTTTCACACTGACAATTTAAAAAACAACATTACAAATAGATGTATTTTTAAATTGGGAGTTCATAGACTCTAAACTCCATATTTTTAACTACTCCCAAAGGGAATCAGCACTTGAATATTATTTAAAGGCAGCCCCTATGTTAGCCTATGAGAGAGATACGCCTTGCAACAGTGAAAGCTGAGTTTAGCAGTATTTCACTGTTACGACATGTAAAACACACCAGTACATGTCCTACCTTAAACATACACTGCACCCTGCCCATGGTGCTACCAAGGGCCTACTTTAGAGGTGCCTTACATGTAGAAAAAGGGAAGGTTTAGGCCTGGCAAGTGGGTACACAGGCCAGGTCAAATTGGCAGGTTAAAACTGCACACACAAACACTGCAGTGGCAGGTCTGAGCTATGCTTACAGGGCTACTCGTGTGTGGCACAACCAGTGCTTCAGGCCTTCTAGTAGCATTTGATTTACAGGCCCTGGGCACCTCTTGTGCACTTTATTAGGGACTGACCAGTAACTCAAGCATGCCAATCAGGGACAAGCTAATTACACAGATAATTTACACAGGAACACTTGCACTTTAGCACTGTTCAGCAGTGATTAGGTGCTCAGAGTACAAAAAACAGCAAAAGCAGAGTCCAGCACACAGTCAAAACATGGGAAGCAGAGGCAAAAAACACAGGGGAGACCATACCAATGATGCAAGGTCTAACATATGGGGATTCACTTTCACTAAACATTAGCCCCAAAGTAATGCAAAGTGGGTCTAAGCACTACCTTTGCTACTTTGCATCAAGGAGGCATACCATGGATGATATCTGGGTGATACAATGCATTCACCCAGGAGTCTTAATGCAAATCTCTATCTACTAATATTGGTAGACAGGGAATAGCACAATAAATGTATGGTTCCTTGAGACTGGTGTAACCTAAGTTAAACGTTTATTTTCTCAATTTTGCAGGTGTCCTGCACTGTACAACACACATACAAAGTTATAAGTGTTAAACTATATTAAAGCATAGCATCTTGTACAGAAGTACAAAACCTATGTTTGACATCACACAACGACCCTTGCATTATGGTGCAAGAGTGTGTGTGTTGGCACAAGGTAGCCTAAAGTGTTCTAGGTCAAGGAGAGAGACTAAAACATCACCATAACTTAATAGATATGATGTTGTTCTGCTCTTCCCTTTAACACAACTGTGTCACGGTTTACACGCTTATTACCGCTGCAGTCTGCCAGTCTCGGGGCACCACCTGGTTTCCTGCTTGTCCTGGACTGACCAAGGTAAGGGCAACCCTTTCCAGTAGCCACGGTGCTGCTGACAATACAATGCCTAGCAGGCCGTAACCTCCAGAAGGAGTCCCAGAGGAAAAACCCAAAATTGGGGAAAAAAACTCAGATTACAGGAACTTTTGAAAAGAGGCAAAACAAAAAGCTGACAAGAATAAAGAATCAGGAACAATAAAACTGCAGGCAAAAAATAGGATAGGTCCAAAAACACAGGAAGCAGGAGCGAGGAGCACCACCAGGACGGAAGTGTTTGCAACGCAAGGAAAAGAAGACCTTCTGAGCTTAAATACCGACAAACAGAAAGTGACATGCAGGAAGAACTCAAGGTACCATCTTGGATTGGGAAAGCCATATACAGGTGAATGGAAAAAATGCCATTGTAGAAAAGGTAGTGCAATGCATGCAGGGAAGGAAACACAGACACCTGGGAAGAAGAAAATATGGCCACAAGTAGAAAAAGAAAAAAGAAGACGAGAAAAAAGGAGTCCAGCAAGCAGGTAAGAAAAATGATAGGGACCGCATGCGAATGCGGCATGACCCAGAGCCCAAGAGAGGACTCCCAAGCCACACCGCGGTTGGGAAAACAAGTTGTGGCCCAAAAAGTGGCCCGCAGCAGGACCAGCCACACGAAACGCGGACCGCCGATCCGACCGTGGCCCACGAGGAGGATGCCGCGGGTACCCACGGAGTCACAAACTGTGGTGACTGTGCTGCACTTTCTGGGTTCTTTGTAAACTGTCCCCTTGTTTTTTCTTCTCTTTCATGGCAATTTGGAAGCATGTGGGATTTGTAAAACAGGGGTTTGTATGAGACAAATAAAATATGCCAGTAGAGCTTTAATATTACAGTTATACTTGTCAATTCATTTTGGAGCAGAGTTTATAGTAACAATACATATGTTATATTGGCTGCCATTGACTGCACCACTTCTGACACTGCCATGCCTGATTCCGCCACCTTGATGCCCTGCGCTGCCCCCGACCTTCACTTTTAATCCTGCCAGCACAGTCTCCCTGTCAGGGCTGGCTTATTGGAGGTGCTACAGGTGCAGTCCCACCTGGCGCTGACTCCAGGGAGTGGGGAGAACTGTGTTTAGAAATAACTTATAAGTTGAAAAGCACCAGCTACAGACTTGTTGTGTGTCCACAGTTTTCAGGCAACAATAAACATCAAGATAAACTGAGATTGGAGTTTTCTCTAGTGACAGCTTTGAGTCGTCAAAGTAGTGCAAAGTGTTAATGTGCTTGCTACAAAGAACAAGTATCATGCAGATCAAAGAACTGTTTTTTATGTGGATAGCTCAGTGGGTTACTGCGTCTGTCACAGAGATCCTTTTGTTACTTGCAGTTCATAAATTGCAATCTGAATATATCACATTGACCTATGAACTGTCATCAAATAACTGCATTCAAACTGCGTTGTATAAGTTAGAACATTATGTTTTTTACTCCAGTCTTTCATTATCCTAATGCTTCTAAAAAGTGTTTGGGGTAGAAATACATTTTTATTAGTAAAGCCAAGCCCAACCAATGTGATGTGCTTTAAATACTAAGTTTGTGCTTCTCTGGAGCAGACACAACCTAAAATATGCTGCCCACTAGTATGGATGATACATAGGGCCAGATGTAGAAAAAGTCTGGATGGCGACTCACAAATTGCGAGTCGCAATCCAGAATGTAGGATGGTGTCCCTGACACCATCTGTGACTCACAAGGGGGTTGCAAAGGCCCACCTCATTAATATTAATGAGGTGGGTCGCAATTTGCGACCCCCTTACGAATGGCGGCACTCACAGGGATGGTGGCCTGCTGGAGACATCAGACCACCATGTCTGTGACTGCTTTTAAATAAAGCAGTTTTTTTTTTTTGTAATGCAGACCATTCTCCATAAAGGAAAAGGAGATGCATTACAAAACAAAAAAAATGAAACGTTTTCGTTTAATTTTTTCAGAGCAGGCAATGGTCCTTAGGACCACTGCCTGCTCTGAAAAAATGTTTTTCATGCCATTCACAAAGGGAAAGGGGTCCCATTGGGACCCCTTCCCTTTTGCGAAATGGTTACCACCAGTGTGACACTGGTGGTAACTGCGATTGCTTTGCGACCATGTTCGCAGTCACAAAACAACACAGCATCACGCTGTAACTCGCAATTAGGAAGGGGAACACCCCTTCCTAATTGCGGCTCACAGTCCCGTTTTGCGAGTCGGTAACCAGGTTACTGACTCGCAAAACGGGGATTGGGAATCGCAATGTGCTTTTTGCACATCGCAAACAGCAAAATTAGCTGTTTGCGACGTGCAAAAAGGTTTGTACATCTGGCCCATAATTCCTACACTTTGTAATCTTTATTGTTTTATGTAACATTTCCTACAGACTGATTTACGCATGTATGATTTTTTCGTCTCTGTATAATGCGTGTGTGATTTAAAGTGCTTTGACACGCTACATTGGACGGAGTAGCTAGCGCTATGAAGCAAATGAAATGCATGTGAGAGGGCTATGGAGTGATAAGGGGCACTGTTGGAAGATGGTAGTGAGGAAATCTATGGAGAAGGAGATCAGAAAGGGAAGGCGCCAAAAGAAATTATCGTACCAGCGGGCGGTCCTGGTCCCTGTTAGAGGATGGGTTACTTTTCCAATTCCAGCACTGGTCCCCTCACATATACTTTGGAATTAACCTTACGCTCTTCCAACGGACTAAAGATCAAGCAACCGACTTCAGACCTCAGCCATTTCCTTCACTCCCACACAAAATGTAAGGAAAGACGGCGGGATAACTGATGAATGATTAGAAAGATGAATGTGACCGCAGTGCAGCGAAAGTAATAGATGAAACAAGACGAAATTATAGATTCCTGCCACAAGATGGCGGTCACTGCCCTGCTAATTTGTTTTTTCGGTTGCAAAGCAAATTTGAATCAACTCTAGAAACAGAAATAGTGGAAAGAAGATACTAGGTCCATTGTGATTAAATGTGGCCACTTACCATGTGAAGTTTAACAAGAAAGCAGTCCTGCCCCGCACATGGGTTTTACAGCTTCAATGGCCATTTGCGTGGTTAGAGATAAAATAAAAGTGTCGCATGCCATGGCTTTAAAAAAGGCAATACAGGCAAGAGTTGCTGTTTTTCAAGACAGGCTGAAATGCCCTTGGAAGAACTGGAGCCTTTAAAAGCAAGTATGAGAATAAATAATTAATTTCATCTGGTCTAAGCAGCTATATTAGCTCTGTCGCAGTACCTTATTCATTACTTTCATGCTGTACACTTCGTTCATTTTTGTTATTGCTGTAGGGTTTTTTACACTTTTTTCAGTGCTTAGGTGCGAGCCTGACACTGAGATGGTCATCTGGCTAGAGGTTGTCGAACCAGCAAACAAACAGGGCGAGGTGAGCCAAAGCCGAGCCAAGGGTCTGCGTGGCTCTTAGAGCCCTCGTGCGAGCAGAGCACTGAAAATACCACGTAAATCAAACAACAAACATCACGTAAAATATAAAAAAATCTTTTCAAAATTCAAACAGGCATTTGAAATGCAATGGGTCTCACATTTGCTCAAGGTAGAGCTATTAGCAACGTAAATTCGTAACTGGACTTTTCTTGCCACACAAACTGAAAATAAAAAGTAAAACAGTTGACATAAGTAAGCCGATTCAAAGTGCCGCCATAAGCACGAAGAGAGAGACAAAAGGAAAAAATAAGTTTACTTGCAGTCATAGTTATCAGCAAAAGTGCAATTATCCATGTAACAGGGTCAATGGCCAATGCGGTAACAAAACTGCCCTAAGGAGGGACAAATGTAAAGCAGTTACCAACGAAAACAAAGGATTTTTGAAAGGTAAGCCCATGAATGAGTGATAGAGATGGTCGTGCAGTGGGCGTGGTTAAAAGCCCAGATACATACCAACACGTCAGAAAAGCAGCACGCAACTCGACCTAAAAAGTGTATTTCTTTAACATGTGGAAGCTTTGACACTAAATATGTTACCTTATAACACTGCACTTAGAAGTACAAAGTAAAAGTAATAGTTTGTGAACATAAACTTAAAACAATTCCTGCCACTCCCCCCACCCTGAGAACAGTGCCATTGGTGAACTAGGGGCAAAACAGCTGTCATTTAAACCCAGTATGTGGTCCATGTTCTTATAGATGGTGCAATATTATAGCCTATTAAATCAAACACAAGAAGTTTTTGTATAGCTGGTATTCGGAAGTCAGATTTTTGAAAGTGCTTCATATGCAATAAAGAAGAAACAAAGGAGGGTCATGAAAAAAATATTTGCCCAAGATCACACAGTTTAAGTGAGGAAGCATCAATTAATCTAGGTTTTCTGGTTTCACTTTGTCACTAAATGGGTATCTATTTGTCTCTCCTTTCACCTCAAATGTTAATGCTTTGCTTTTGCAGGGTGGCAGGCATTGCCCAGATAAAAGCTCAGTTTGTTATGGACTTAAGGATCCAGCAGGACCTTGATCTGAGCCGGGCTTTAACTCGAGCCTTGTTTGAGCTTTTGGGGTTGAGGGGGAATGTCTGCTGCTGCCTCTCATACTCTCATATACCTGTACTCTGCTGCAAACTATGCTGTATTTTTGAGTTGTTAAATGCATGTGAGTAGATATTTAAGAGTGGGGGAATCTTTCTCTGTGGCTACCTTTGCTGTATCTTTTCTGTGGGTGTGGTGAAAGTGTAAACTGCAACTCCTCATGATGTACCTGTGTGCTTGCAATCAGAACTCAAACTGCTGTTACCATTTTGTATTCCTCCTAAATATATTCTCAAAAATGTAATCAGCCCATAATACTGTGGTCAAAATATTGTGAAGAGCAAAATGTAGTGGGCTGAAATATCGAAGGTAAGTATTTTTTAACTGCTTAAATGTAATATTGAAATTAAAGCTATTGTTCAGTTTAATGTCAGTATTTATTATGGTGTGGTATGATTATATATTTTGCTGTAAAACATATTTTTTAAATTATGATATACTAATGTTTATGTTTTTTCAGGTTAATGTGTTTATTGGGGGAATTGACAGCCCTCAGTATATAGCTCTCAACTACAATATGCCTCACAAGAAATATTGAATACCTTCTGGATCTATAACATCCCACTTGTACCACAACTGCAGTGCATATATATTACATATATCATCTCATGATTGTATGCTATGCCTTACTAGGTGACCATACGAAAGAAGTGTCATCTTATAGATCACCAAATAGATTAAAACTACAGTGTTGTGTTGCACACCTTTGAAAGTGTTTGGCTGTGTTGTGTTATTTTCCCCCTTCTAAAAAAAGCAAAGTGAAAACCTGCCTGATTTAAATCACGACACATCAAGCAGGGAGAAGTACTCTTCAAGTTGCCCCTACAAGTTGGGTTTAGTACGGAACTGTAAGGAATGTACAATGGAACAACGAATGCTGGAACCATGCATGCCTGAACAACGAGGTTGGAACAACAACTGTGTTGTTATCACGCATGCCTTTACCATGCATGCCTTTACAAGATTTTTTCATTGTAAAAGCATGCCTGGTAAAGGCATGTGTGGGAACAGCATTTGAGGTTCTAGCACGCAACCCCCACCTGCAGTAAGGATCAGAAGTACCCCACCCCTAATACTAAAACTACTCCGACCCCCCAGCCCCTAAAACAAAACTACCCCGGATACCTCCAACCCAGAGCCCTAAACCCTTTCCCGACCTCCCCCACCAGCCCTAAAAACAACCGACCCCCCACCCTGCCCCTAAAAGCATAACTACTCCGAACCTTCCACTCCCACCTTCAAAAACCAAACTACCCTGATCCCCCACCCCCAAAACCAAACTACTCCGCCCCAACCCCAAAAACCAAACTACCCTGATCCCCCACCCCCAAAACCCAAATTACCCTGACCCCCACCCCAAAAACCAAACTACTCTGCCCCCATCCCTAAAAACAAAACTATCCCGACCACTCACCCCCCAAAAACCTAACCACCTCGATCCCCTCACTCCCCACCCCCAAAAACCAAACTACCTCGATCCCTCACTCCCCACCTCCCAAAAACCAAACTACCTCGACCTCCCACTCCCTACCCCCAAAAACCAAACAACCTCAATTCCCCATTCCTGTCCCCCAAAAACAAAACTACCCCGATCCCCCGCCCCACCCGTAAAAACGAAACTACCCCAATTGCCCCACCCACAATAACCATACAACCCCGATCCTCCCACCCCAAAAAACAAACCCCCCCAACTCCCCACCCCGAAAATACCCAAACTACCCCACCCCCAAAGACAAAAGTACCTCAACCCAAAACAAAACTACCCCGCCCCTGAAAACAGAACTACCCAGATTCCCCCACCCTCAGCCCCTAAAAACCAGAACTGCCTCAATCCTTCCACCCCCGCCCTAAAAATCCAAACTACCTGGACCACTCTACCCCCCACCCCAAGCCCTTAACCCACCCCACCCCTAAAACTACCCCCAACTCTGCCCCAGCCGACTTACCTGACCGCATTCTCTCCCGATGCACTCTGCATTTTCCTCTGCCTTAACCACACGTGTGTTGTTCAGCACATGCGTGGTTAAGGCAGAGAAAAAGGGACTTGTTAACGCAACCGTGGTTCCACTTGCATTAACAACGTAATTGTTGTTCTGCAGTCGTTGTTCCAGCCGTTGTTCAGGATGTTTCCCACTGTATGGACTGCTATTGCATTCATATACTGCTTACTACCCCTGAGAAGGCGCTTAAGTGCTTTATGGCGCTTAGCACCCGCCTCCATAAACTAAAATAACTAATTAAGCCATTGCTTATTAGTTATTGATGTAAATGTGTTGGTTATTGGGGTGCTTTGAGGAAACTGGAGAATTTCATCCAGTTTCTAGCAGTGGATTAAGTTAATAGATGTTAGGTGTAATTGTAAGGGCGAGTTCATACTAAGGGAAAATGATTAAGTGAATAGGATGGACAAGTTTAGATATTGGAAGATTGCAAATAGAAGTTACACAAATGGAGAAAAAGTAGTTTATGGGAGTGGGATGCATAAATAGGTTACAAGTGATTAGGTATTGCAGTAAATGTTATTCAGATGGATACTTTATGATTTGTAAAGAGGTGTACCAGAAGTTTACTTAGATATAGTAGAGAATAAGGCAGCAGGTGTGTGAAAGAGCAGGGTACACTCAGAGGCACTAAGGCTGGCAGAGAATAGAGTATAAGGAGAGTATCAATCAAATAGAAAGGTAGAGGAGAGAATAATCCCTGCCTAGAGAGCTGGCTAATTTGCATGCAGGGGCTTGTTTTGTTGCAAGATTACAATAGGATGCAATCCAGGAACTAGAAAGAGTGGAAAGAAAGGTTGAAAGTTGATTACATGAGGGAATGTAATATAAATTGTCACATTGTCTTACGTTGTTTTGTTTGGCTGTAGTTGGTGGTGATACAGTCTGTCCATATTTTATATTGATACTGAACATTAATGAAATTGTTTGACTTTGTACTATTTACACATGGGTTACTGAGTGACGTGATATGTCTGGATAACAGACTGTTTAGGATATGCCAAACTATAATACTTTAGACTATATTATGCTGTTCCATGTTGAATTGTGTTGTGTTGTGCTGGGAAGCTCTGAATTATTTCACCCTGCATTGTGCTACTGTACAATGTGTTGTACAGTGTTATGTTAGGTTACCATGTTTGGTTAGAGTATGTCATGATGTGTTGTATTTTACTTTCTTTACTGTGTCACCGTATCTTGTGCTGTACTTTGTTAAACAGCATTATCCCATTCTTTGAAGGCAAGCCCTGACCAGGATGATTGGATGATGGCAACTGTAGCACGCAAACTTCCGTAAAAAAAGGTCAGGGCAAGTTGTTGAATGCTGGTGGTAAAATGAATTTGTGCCACTGACTGGAGGTGGTGGGCAGCAGCAGTCATTTTGGGGCACCAGAACTTATTTATCACACTTTGACGAACAGAATGGTACAAAAGGAAGAAAGGAAGAGGAAGGGAACGATGGATAACAGCGGTAAAGAGAGGATGCAGTCATCATAAAGAACTCACAAGAGTGACCTAAAAACAAGAAATGTAGGGTGGTTGAAAGAAGAGGAATGAGGAAGAATAAAACTAGGCAGCCTTGGTATTCGGCAACCCCAGCATTTGGCAATACCAACAGCCACCACCTATAAGAACAATTAATATTTTTTATGAATGAAGACGTGGCTAAGACCATGATCACTGTTACCTTGGGCAGCTCGTGCAGCACACGGCAAATGCTTGACGCAGTGGTTAGATTTGTGTAGGGTAGGACACTGCAGCCATCGTAATATTGTGGTCTGGGTGGCGTTGGGGGTCTAGCTTGTTCTACTCAGGCCTACATTTCAAAAACCCCTCTAAGGTAGAGTTGCCATTTTGCTTCATGTCATCAAGAAAACGTGTACCCTATCCAGAACGTGCACTGAACTAACTGATGTTTCTGGAACTTGTGGTCTTCGTTTGCCCTTTTTAAACGGTTCCGCTGATAAATATGACACCGATTTGTAACAGGAAAACCCTGCAACTAAACTTGTGGTGTCCTTGTGATATGGCGAATGAGGCAATTATACAAAGATGCAGAGAACTGGCTGATTCATAATAACCTAAAACCGGGAAGGTGTCTTTTTAGGGGCAAGCGCAAAGCGCTCCGTCACGTCATTCTCTTTCATTGGTTCGTGAGCTTGCCTTTTACAATCTGCTTGCTTTTATTAGTGAAAGGAATGCATAAGTCATGCCTTTTCCGGGGTTTAGCCCTCCTCGAGAGCAGTGACCAAGTACTGAAAACATACGAGGCTCCACGTTTTCCGTCCGGTTTCTGGACTACTTCTCGCTGGGCTTAAGTCGAACACTTTGCATGACATCGACCCTGTTACATAGTTAATTGCACTTTGCCAGTTATGTAGATAGTTGCGCTTTTGCCGGTTACATGGATAATTGCACTTTTGCCAACAGGTTTCACTATGAGTGAACTTTTATTTCCCTGTGTGTGTCTGCTTTGCACTGATGGCGGCCGTCAGCTTGCTTATGTGAAACTTTTACTTTTGAGTTAATATGGCAACAAAAGTCCAGTTAGTTATGTGAAATTGTTTTATTTTCATTTTCAATTTATGTGGCAAGAAAAATCCGGTTAGAAGTTCACAATGCTAACTGCCCTAGCTCAAGCAAACGGGAGACCCATTGCATTGCAAATGTTTGTTTTCTATATGGCCCACTGCCAAAGGGAAGGCGTGCTCCTGTCACATTCTTATATAAGGTATCACATACTTAGAAAGCTTCAGCTGCTGTTAGACACGTTTGAACACTTGTCTGCTCTGGCTGCGCCGTGGCACGAGCTGTCAAACAGGACAATCAAGTTAGAATATTTTTAAAGGAGAAAAAAAAAACGTATTAAGCAGCTGATTTTGGATTGTGATTTCTTTGCTCTTGGAACTGTAAGCTACATCCTCAAACATTGGCCAAGTGCGACGATGACCCCAGACTTAAACATGGCAGACGATTGACGGAGTCCGCCAATTGCAACACTGTGTTTTGAGGTGATGTCCGAAGCCCAGGGCGTTTCTGCTTTGTTCCTGCTCAGTGGCTTCAAAACATCTCTTGGAAAATTCCAGACCTCCTGCCTCTGGGCCCCCAGGAAAGCAAAATGCCGGTAAATTCTAGAAGGCCCCACTTAGGGTCACTGTCCTTGCAGGGAGGCACGCCCTCTGCTTACCAACCCCCCAGGTTACATTTCTCAGCTTACTTAATGAGAGAATGTAAATTGTGGACTGGTGAGCACGGGGGCCCGAAGCGTTCTACAGTTCAGACTTTCCGCTACAGGGACCTGGTACAGGACAGGCTGCTGTACTGCAAGCGCCCTTCTTGTAAACGGGACAGGCTGCAGCAGTGCAAGCGCCCTTCTTGTAAACGGGACAGGCTGCAGCAGTGCAAGCGCCCTTCTTGTAAACGGGACAGGCTGCAGCAGTTCACGCGCCCTTCTTATAGACAGGACATGCTGCAGCAGTGCAAGCATCCTTCTGGTAAACAGGACATGCTGCAGCCGTGCATACTCAGTACAACCGCCCTTCTTGTAAACGGAACAGGCTGCAGCAGTGCACGCGCCCTTCTTGTAAACAAGACAGGCTGCAGCAGTGCAGGTTCAGTGCAAGCGTCCTTCTCGTAAACGGAACAGGCTGCAGCAGTGCAAGCGCCTTCTTGTAAACTGGACAGGCTGCAGCCGTGCAAGCGCCCGTCTTGTTAACAGGACAGGCTAAAGCAGTGCAAGCTTCCTTCTTTTCTTCTAAACAGGACCGGCTGCAGCAGTGCAGGTTCAGTGCAAGCGTCCTTCTCGTAAACTGAACAGGCTGCAGCAGTGCAAGCGCCCTTCTTGTAAACAGGAGATGCTGCAGCCGTGCATTCCAGTACAAGCGTCCTTCTTGTAAACTGAACAGGCTGCAGCAGTGCACGCGCCCTTCTTGTAAACGGGACAGGCTGCAGCAGTGCACGCGCCCATCTTGTAAACAGGACAGGCTGCAGCAGTGCACGTGCCCATCTTGTAAACAGGACAGGCTGCAGCAGTGCAGGTTCAGTGCAAGCGTCGTTCTCGTAAACCGAACAGGCTGCAGCAGTGCAAGCGCCCTTCTTGTAAACGGGACAGGCTGCAGCAGTGCAAGCGTCCTTCTTGTAATGCAAGTGTCCTTCTTGTAAACAGGACATGCTGCAGCAGTGCAGGCTTCCTTCTTGTAAACAGGACAGGCTGTAGCAGTGCACACTTCCTGCCTGTAAACAACAGGCACAGCATAGTGGCAGCAGTCCAAAACTCACGCACATTCCAAAATTGGAAGTAGCTATCACTCACACATATAAACTGTGCTGTTCTGGCATCAGCAGTGCAAGCTTCCCTCATACACACACACCTGGTAAAACACAACGCAGCTATAGGTAAAAGTACGGCAAGACAGCAGCAGTGAACGCTTCCACCACGTACACAATACAGATCCAGGACACTTCTAGCTTCCTACACCGACAGCCATCAAACAACGAATAAGTGCAGCTTACATATGTCAATAGTCCGCACATCTCCCACGCCCAGAACAGGCACGCAGGAGACAGAAGCAGGTGCACGCGTCACTAACAAACTCATAGGACAGGTAGGCACCACTGGCAGTGGATTACGTTTCTGTCATTAGAGTGCGCACGAGCGCAGTGCAGTGCAAGATTTTCTTTCACAAAACGGTGCTGGCAGCTGAACAAGCACAGCACAATTCCACGCTTCTCTTTCCACCCCGCCCCCCATCACACACACACTGATTCATGCATACAAGTGCACGCGACTCTCAAAAAATAGATACAGCACTCACTTCGTACCGTAACTGCTCAAAGCCCTGTTGTGAATAATGAAAACTATTGAAAGCGCAGGGCTACTCTGTTCTCCAGGCCGCACGGGGACTTGTGATGCGCGATGGTTGACCTACTTCCGGGCTTTTTTTGTTGATGGAGAAACCGCGTCCATTGATACCGACTGACTGGTGAGTAAAGGCGCATTATGGGTAGTTCACTGCATCTGAATGCAAGGAGAACTGAAGTTCAGTCATCGGGGGAGTGTGGTATCTTTAGGGACAATGACTGCCTGATCTGTCAGAGGCTGCGGCTCAGGCCAGGCCAAAACGCGTGTTTCTAAAGATCAAAGGCGTGCGGCCAGGGACAGAATACTCTGGGCTGCAAAATGGCTGTCATCAGAACAACCAGCTTCATAAAACAGAAGACCCCAGTATACTACCTTTGAGGGTCTCACAGTAGTGACACACACACTCTGACAAACCTAAAACCAGGCAACTAAGCGCTCTCAAAATGTGCAATATGGTGGCAGACCTGTAGATCATTCATCTTGGAAACCACACAAACAAGCATTGGCAAAGCCATTAGCTCTTGTAGGCATGACTTTTAGCTATGTTGTATAGAATGGGTACTCGCAAACATTTTCCCAGGGGCCAAAAAGTTTGGTCTGTGACGTGCCTGGGGGCCGCATTGATGACAGGGCGGTGGCGGTTGGGTGGGGTGACTAGGGGGATTGGTGGCAAGGTAGGTGTAGGGAGAGCAAAGGATATACATCTAGTGGCTGAAATAAACAATGGGAAACCAGAAAACCTGGAATTAATCCCGGCTTACCCACTTTTCAAATTGTGTGATCCTAGGCAATTGTTTAGTGTCACTTTCCCTCCTTTGTCTGCATTATCACATTTAAGATGACCTTGAAATACATGATTCATGGTGTGCGCTGCACAAAACTTGCTTCTATGCTTGATTTAATAAACCATAATGTTGTTTATGTATGATAGGAACCCAGGCCACCCATAAAGTGCACATACCAAGTGACTTGCCTCTTTAATTTACTATTAGTGGTGTTCTCAGGGTAAGGGAAATAATTAATGTTTCCAAATTTATGTTTGAAAACTATCACTTTACAATGAATACATCTCAATGCACTGATAAAATAAATTGTACTAAGGCAAAAAGGTTCTGCATGTTAACTAAATACACTTAATTAATTTTGAAGAGTTTGTCTTAGTTTTACACTTATACTGCAAGATGTCTTTAAAAATGAAGGCGTTTTTAAAGTGCAGGAGTCCCTAGTTACTTCCTTTCTTTAATACCAATTAAGTTTGAAATAAATGATTGTGTGTGTATTTAATATTTTTGTTAGTGTGGAGTCGAGCAAACAGCTGCCCAGTGCTCCTGTTGCCCCAGGGGCCGCATGTAAAGGTCAGAGGGGCCGCATGAGGCCCGCGGGCCGTACTTTGAGTATCCCTGTTGTATAGTGAGACTGAAAATTAGGGAAAAAACACTGAGATGTGGCCAGGGTTGGCTGTGTCATAGTGCTTCTTTTTTGGCCGGTGGGACGTGAAGGAGAGTGGATGGTGCAAACAACAAAACAATGCAGGTTGAGGTGGCAAGCAACAAACAATGCGATATAGGGGACAAAACAACAAATAATGTGGGAAAGGGCAGGCAAAAAGCAACATGGGATGGGGCAAGAAACAAATAACGTGACTGGGCAAGCAACAATCTTCGCAGAATGGGGGGCAAGCCACAAACAAAGCGGAATCGGGGAAAGAAACAAAAAATGTGAGACAGCGGCAAGGAGCAAACCAAGTGGGATGAGGCAGGCAACAAATAACTCAATACAGGAGTACAAGCAACAATGTGAGATAGGAGGATAAGTAACAGCATGGAGCACAGCGGAGGGTGGGGGCAATCAGCAAGATGGAACACAACAGAGGGTGGGTGGAGGCAAGCAAAAATACAGAGGGCCAGTAGCAGGTGAGCTTGATCCCCACTGGCTGTAGGGCAAAAGGGGGCAAGCAACAAAACAGAGTAGGAAGGAAGAGTGCATGGGTGCGAGCAACAACGTGGAGCACAACGAAGGGTAGGTGGGTATGGGACAAGCAACATCCAAAAGGGGAAACAGACAAGAAAGAGAGTACAGCACGGAAGGGGGGAGAAGCATATGAGGGAGGCATCTCCTTGTACTTTTATAGAGTGCCTTTGAATAAAAGGAGAACGTAGCTCTGAAAGCGCAAGAAGTAAAAGGATACAAGTACTTGGACCATTCACCAGGTGAGGGACAAATACATGAAGAGGAAGTGAAGCCAGTACATAACGACCAAAGAGAAACAAGGAAATGAGAATGACATTGAAGCCAACCAATGGTAGCAGTGGCGGGCTCTAAGCCAGCTGTAAGCTAACAAAATTTCTCACAAGCGAAGCCCATGCACTGTCTTAGGCCACACCTAAAAACAAATTGTGTGTTAGCCTACATATGTCTTACTGTTCTTGGTTGCATTAGTTTAGTCTGCTTTTGACAGATAAAAACCTGAGTCTGTCCTGTCAAGATTCAGACTGTGAGTTGCATGTTTAACACAATAGGGCAGCATATTCATGAACTCAATGAGCTCTATCATGGTGTAGCCCTCCAACAGGTAGTTAGACAACTACGTGAGCAAAGAATGGGGAATCTATTGGTCCTAAAGTGATCCCTTACAGAACAGCCACTGACCACAAATATGGCATGCCTATCTAGCAGGAGTTCCTTTTAGCTTACCCTTAGCCACCATTGTGTTTGAGAGGCAGATTGTAGGCCTCTGTGACTATTAGTATTCACAAAATTGATGGGTGGAAATCATTGAATTAATCAGGAAATTAGTATTACCTAAGGCAGATTCCATTGCATGATTTTTTGTTTCTCTGTATTATTACAGACAGGGTCTATGCATATGCAAATCAGCTTGTATCTGTATTGTCCAATCCAAACTTCCAGGACAGGTTTCCACTTAACAGAAACTTTAGCAGGTCTGGCCATATCGTGCCCTTGGTGGACATCAGTGAGGTTTAGCTGGATTCCTATTCTATTGCAAGTTTGGGATAAACATCTGGGCATACCAGTGCTATTAATGAGCTACTGATTTCCTTATGGTGGTTATTGCCCTTAGTGCAAGAATCAAGCTGAAAAAGGCTATGACATATAAAGTGACCAGAGTGATAACCCGCAACTCAGAGAGATGCCAGGATTTCTATCCATCACTTTTATCCTATTCAAGAATATCATAATTGACATAGGTATGTCCAGGTTTGGCTTCTGAACTTTGCTATGTAACAGAGACTCAAACTAAAAAATGAGACCAGTGTAGTAAAAGATGCTATGGGCCCTGATGATAGCAAGGGTAATGGGTGCCCCTGCCCACAAGTTTGGTAGTAAAATACTCTCCTAGGGTGCAGTGTGGCCCTCAAGCAATGGAGTCTGATGTCACTGTACATACTGCACCATTAATATATACACCCTATAACTAAGGCCCAACAGGGCCAAAAGATGTCTACCCGAGGAAGCTCAAGTTTCTATCCAGGAGACACATCATAGAATTTTAAACTGGGCTGTCACTTTTAGGTAAGGTCCAAGACTGATTTGCATGTGGTTGGTTGATGGCTGTAATGTCATAGACAATCTCAAAATAATGCAGTATAATGTGTCCTTGATAAAGTGGTTCAGATTAATTCAACCGTTTCAGTCCATAGGTTTTGTACTAAAGTCTGTAAGAGTCTGGGTTGCTGGTGGAGTGTTTGTGTTGAGGAAATGGCTTTGAAGTTTGGGCTAGACTTTATCTCTTTTGCTGGCTCTTCTGGGTTGTCAGTCAACTCACACCTCAGAAAAACTTACTTACACATTTTTGTAGGAAGGTGGCTTTCTTCTAGCATTGTTACCCCCATTTTTGGCCTATTTGTCAGTGTGTTTTTACTGTTTCACTGGGATCCTGCTAGTCAGGACCCCAGTGCTCATAGTTTGTGGCCTATATGTCAGTATGTTTTACTATTTTGTCATTACGCTTGACTGTTCCTGCTAACCGGAACTCCAGTGCTTATGCTCCCTCTGATTCCAAATTTGTACTTACATACTGGTAACCCAGTATTCCACTCCAAATTAGCATACTGGACCCCCATTATAAGTCCCTAGCATTCAGCACATAGGTACCCAGGGCAATGGGGTTCCAGGAGATCGTTATGGACTGCAGCATTTCTTTTGCCACCCATAAGGAGCTCATACAAATACTTCTTCAGGACTGCCATTACAGCCTGAGTGAAATAGTCTAAACACTATTTCACAGCCATTTTCACTGCACCAGGTCACTTATAAGTCACCTACATATCTAATCTTCAGACCCTGAAGGCTAGGTGCGTAGTACTTGTGTATGAGAGCACCCCTGCACTAGCAGACGTGCCCCCACATCATCCAGGCCCATTTTCCTGGACTTCGTGAGTGCGGGGACGCCATTATAAGTGTGCACTACATATAGGTCAATACATATATGTAGCTTCACAGTGGTAACTCCGGATATGGCCATGGGAGGTGTCTAGGAATCGGAAATTGTACCCCCAATCTGATTCTGGTATTGGGGGGGGCAATTCCATGCACCCTGGGGCTCCAACATGGACCCCCAGTACTGCCATACCAGTCTTCTGAAGTTTTCACTGCAGGCCCAGCTGCTGCCACCTCACAGACAGGCTTCTGCCCTCCTTGGGCTTGGGCAGCCCAATCCCAGGAAGGCAGAACAATGCATTGCCTTTGAGACAGGGGTGTTACACCCTCTCCCTCTGGAAATAGGTGTTACAGGCATGGGAGGGGTTTCCTCCCAGAGCCTCTGAAAGTGCTTTGAAGGGCACAGATGGTGCCCTCTTTGCATAATCCAGTCTACACTGGTCCAGGGACCCTCAGCCCCTGCTCTGGCACGAAACTGGACAAAGGAAAGGGGAGTGACCACTCCCCTGCCCATCACCACCCCAGGGGTGGTGAACAGAGCTCATGCAGAGTGTCCCTGGGTTTTGCCATCTCGGATTCCAAGGTGTTGGGATACTCTGGAAGCATCTGATTGGCTAGTGCCAGCAGGTGACACCAGAGACCCCTCCTGAAAGGTCCATACCTGGTTAGGTGAACAATCCCCCTCCAAGGGCTATTAATGGTCTCTTCTGCAGGTGTTTCCTCAGATTCAGATTGCAAGACTTCAGCAGGACTCCTCTGCATCCTTTGCTTCACCTTGTGCTGCAGAACTGCTCCAGGAACTCTACAACTGCAACAAAGTACCCAAGAAGTCTACGGCAACTCTGTAACTTCAGCTCATGCCAGCAACTGCAACAGTTTCCAGGTTGTACACTATCTGAGGACTGCCTGTCTTCATCCTGCATCAGAAGAATTGAAGGAATCTTCAGTGGAGTGACAGAGTCCCTTCCCTGCTTTAGCAGGCACCTCTCTGCAGTGACGACTGGTACTCTGGGTTCCCTCTCCCGACGAAGAGCATGGATCCTGGAACACAGGTAGTGGACTAAAGTGACCCTGACTGTCTGAAGGTCCAGTTGTCCAAATTCGGTAGAGGTAAGAGCTTGCCCCTCTGTGCCAGATAGTACTCCTGTGCAACAAGTGTTTTCCAGCTCCTAGGGCTCCTGTGTGCTTCGCCAAGAAATCTTTTGTGCACAGTGTAGCCCAGGTCCCAAGCACTCTATCCTGCAATGCTCAGTTCCGTGAGTTGTTCCCCGGCAGCGTGGGATCCCTTTGTGTAGCGCTGCAACAACCGCCATTTGCAACTACTTTGTCCCTGTGCTGTGGGACTCTTGTGCATGCTGCCTGATCTTCTGAGGGCTCTCTGCGTTGCTGAGAGACCCCTGTATGTTCCCCTCCTGGGTAGAGTCGACCTGGTCCTTCCTGGGCCTGGGTAGCGCCATTTTTTGCAAAACACAAGTTTTGTGTTTACCAAGTCTTGTTGGCAGAAACCCAGGACGCAAACCAGACTGCATTCATCCATCCAGCGTGGGGCATCTTCTGCATCAACCTGGAACCCGCATCTATCTTCTTTGGTGCAATACTGACTGTGTCTTCTCACTGGTGGTTCTCCTTTTGCACCCTCGTCAGGGTTAGCAGGGGCTCATGTTCTCTTTGGACTCCTCAGTGCTTCTTGGACTTAGTCCCCTTTTTCCACAGGTCTTCAGGTCCAGGAATCCATTGTTGGTGTCTTGCAGTCTCTTCTGGCTCTTGCTCTGTCTTCTACCACAACTTCTAGTGTGTGTTATGAAACTTGCTGTACATTACTCCTGCTTTCCTGGGCTCTGGGTTGGGGTACTTTACTTACCTTTGGTGTTTTCTTACACTTCCAGCACCCCTCTACACACTACACTTGCCTAGGTGGGAAAACGACATTCACATTCCACTATTTTAGTATATGGTTTGTGGTGCCCCTAGGCCCATTGCAACCTATTGTGATTTTCACTGTTTGCACTATTTTATGACTGCTTACTTACCTGATTTTGGTTACTAGTGTATATTTTGTGTATAATACTTACCTCCTAAGGGAGTATAGCCTCTAACATATTTTTGGCCTTGTGTCACTAAAATAAAGTACCTTTATTTTTGGTAACACTGAGTATTGTCTTTCTTGTGTGTAAGTACTGTGTGACTACAGTGCTATCGCAAGAGCTTTGCATGTCTCCTGGTTAAGCCTTGGCTGCTCTGCCTACAGCTACCTCTAGACAGCCTGGCTTCTAGACACTGCCTACATTTCACTAGTAAGGGATAAAGTGGACCTGGGATAAGGCGTAAGTTCCATAGGTACCCACTACAAACCAGGCCAGCCTCCCACAAGTTTGGACTGTGATGCCCTCAATAAAAAAATAAATTAAAAAAAACATGTCTGCGCCCTTTATACAATGTCATAGTGATACTAGCCATTTGGTGTGATTGGTGTATCCCTTTCTCCAGAATCTGAGCCACCTCCACCACACAGCTTTAGCCAAACCCACTGTGAGGCTGACCACGGGACGCCAATGCTGCAGAAGGGCCTATTTTCCTCCTTCAGAACTTCCATAATGTGGCTGGCCACTGGGAGTCACTGCTGAATTGGTATGCCTGTTTCCCTTGAGAGCTTACACAATGCTTGGCCACTCGGTGGCGCTGCTGCACAAGTGTCTGGTTGCTCTCCCAAGGACTACCGCCAGTACAATACTACTGAAGCCAGACATTGCAAAAGCCTGGGTGGCCGCTTGATGTCACTGGTCCACCAGTGTCTGTCACCCCACTTTCCAGAGGCAGAATCTTGTTTTTTGGTGGCAGAATATGTCCAGAGGGCGAACTCTGTGAGACGCCGTGTGTCACAGAGAGGGAACCTCCCTTGCTCATTCATACATGTAAAAATAGCGCACTGCCATCTTAGTAGCAGTATCATTTGAATAGCTCGGTGGGTTTATGCATGTACTACCGACATATAGGTGGAACCTACTCATCACAGGTTTTCATCTCGCAGGAAAGGACTTTATCTCTCATCCTTCCCAGATCAGTAGAATGCGGGCCTTTGAAGTACTCCTAGCCCATCCTTCTGAATTGAATGACACTTAGGCGCTCTAATGTTGAGAATCAAAGGGATGGTGATTAAAGCATGCATCCATAGCCGCTCGCAGCGGAGTATCACGCCTGTTCATAAAACACTGATTAGATTTATAAGAAAGGGACTGTGAGTAAAATGCGACGAGCAGTGAGTAGTATATACAACACAGCCTCATTTCGTGGGGCGGGAACACTGAGGCCCGCCTGGATTCACGAATATGCCTTCTTTTCGTAGGCCCGAAGGCCTTCCCTCTATTACCGAGAATGGCTGGTTGATAAAACTGGAGCCTTGCCATCCCCACCCCCTCCAGCCCGTAAGGCTGGCCTAGGGGCGGGACAAGGGAGGGGCGGGGCTCAGCTAAGTAACCCTTGGGCAGGTACATCCGAGTAGTCTCACATCTCCAGGATAGACGTGATCACTGGAGACGCAGCGAGCAGCAGAGGTGGCGGAACAGAGCGAGCCCCCTTCCGTCATCTACAAGAAAGCTTTGAGTCTGAAAAAGGAGCCACCTGCGGGTTTTAAAAATTACCTCCAGGGAAAGGAACAGCAGAGAACTGCACTTCGCTTCGTTGGAATTCGAGTTTGTGTGTTTTGAAGGCTGTCTCTAAGGAAGACCGGGAGACGTAGGTGGGGGGGGGCGGTTCTTTCAGGAGCCCGCTTGAAGCGCTTTACGCTCTCCGACGCGGAATATAGCACCAGGATTGACAAAAAGCGCGGTGCTCCTGAAAACGCTGGTACTTTTTAATGGCTGATTTCTATATGGATTCTTTAAAATCTTTTCCACGACTTTGATCTCCTGCGATCGCAGCGGAGGGTGGAAACTCTTCTAAGACTTGGTCAGCACCGGTGCGCGTGGGCCACCCGCCCCGGGCAAGCAGGTGAAGCGGTTGCCACTTGGGTCCGCTCGCACCCATCAATATCCATCTGAATCAGGAGGGAGCCCCGGTGGCCTCTGTTCTGCAACAATGCGCTTCTCGGCGAGGGACGTAGCGCTGCTTCTTTTGGGTAAGTTTTAGGATGATAAATCTAGATTTGTCATATACGTATGTATGTGTATTTGTGCAGGGTCTGACCCCATATGTCGTGCTAGTGCAGCGCACTTAAGGCCCTGACCCCCTCCCTGGTGGGGCGGCTCGTATTAACAACAGTGGCCATTCTATCCAGCTGTATAGGGGTCATCAGTAGGGTTGCCAGTGTGTCGTGGGCCCTAGTGCAAGGAAGGAAATACCCTCCCCACCCCCAACCTGCTGTTTGAATTATAAAATTCAGCAATATTTAGGGTCAGTGGCCCCCCGGGTCTTTGGCCCGGTGCCAGTGCACCTGCTGCACCATTGGAAGTTGCGCCCCTGTATGTCACTGATATCCGGACTATGAAATACAGAGATGTACACCGTTGACCTATTAAACAAGGAGCGCTGAAACTCGCCACAACCCACCGTGTCAGAGTGGGCTTTTCTGTGCATTCTTGAGGCATTCTAGGCGCCACCTAACTATTCAGGATCTGGCATTTGGTTTCGATGAGGTGTATTCCTATTCTTTCTTGAACCGCTAAGAAATCATGTTGGTCACTTTAGATCGCACATTGCAGTGCAGTCACTGCTTCCGACTTTAAATGTATACACCCAAGGGTGCACACCATACGAATATCTGCCTTTCTGTTTATGCAGAGATCTCAGAGGCACCATGTGAGGTGTCAGTAGGTATTATTATTATTATCATATTTGTGGATTTGCCTCTCCCACAGTAAACACAGGGCCACAAGTACCAGAATACACGTGTAAAACAACAGTAAGGATAAGATATGCACACGTACCATGAAGGTGAAAGCGCTCTGTATTTGGTGACCTATTTACGTCTGGCATGAAATGACTTGATGGCTCTTCTCTGAACTGGTGAAATTATGTTGGTTTGAGATCCCCCTTCTCGGTGAAAACCTAGCATAACATATTACAGTATTTCTTCTAGGTAAGGTAAGCCAATCGCACCTTACATCAAACACCCTTTACGTTTCTGAACTAGCTGAGTACTTAGACCACATCCCATCAGCTGCAGCGCCGGAACTGGACTTGCAACTCGCACCTGACAAGGGTTGCTCGAGATATCAATTTCTAAGTCTCCTGACATTTTATTCCTTGAATCCACAATATTTGGAGGGTAAATCAACGTCCCAGGACGTTCTGATGACTTCTCCGAGCCTGCCACTTCTATGAGCACAGCATTACACATGATGGAAGTTTCAGAATATCCTAGCTTACAAACGGTGTGATCTTGGGCATATCACTTACGTTCCTGCACCTTTCCTGGGCAGATGGACCCGAATCCTGCTGTCTAGGTAAACAATTGCACTCACGGGTGTTCAGCTTGTACTTCAACGCATCGGTACAGGATCTGGGTCTAACAATGGCTGTAATTTTTAATTCAACCATTGGAATGTTGAGAGCTCCATTGAAGACAATGAAGAGGCTCTGGCTCTATAATGGCTTTTGTAGACCTGCTCCAACATTCGTAGGCTTTCCTTTCATTTTCTCCTTCTTTACTCTATAACAGTGGTTCCCAACCTGTGGTCATGGGACCCCTGGGGGTCCGCAAGGCCTTCTCATTGGTGTCCGCAACTGCTTAGAAATTGAAATAATATTAACAGGTTAGGACACCTAGCTTTCAGTAACGACTCAGTGGGGGGTCCCCAGATTCCAATAATGATTCAGTGGGGGTCCCCATGTTCCAGTAATGATAAAGAGGGGGTCCACAGAAGGCAAAAGGTTGGGAACCACTACTCTATAACATTATGCCTACAGTGGAGTGAGTGTTTTAATAGCACTATAGCCCATCTGTGACTGGCAGAAAGGATGGAGGCTGTGGTGTAAGTAGAACACTCCAGGTTGTTAAATGCTTGTGCCATGATCAGAAACATTGGTGAAGGGCTATCACTCAGGGAGACATTTTTAAAATCCATTATAGCCCTCAGCAGCGGGCATTAATGCTTCATTATTATAATTCTTGGGTTAATTCATTTAGGGTGATGTGGTGGGCTTGGGGTGATAGCTGGAAGAGGAAACATCTACTCACCCGTCACTCATACCGAACCACCTGAACAACATGGACAGCAGAGCCAGGTTTTAAAGGCCTGCAGCCTTTAAACTGTGGCTTCTGGTTTATTTTTAATAGTCTGAAAATTGAACACCTGGCTTTTGGAACTGCCCAGAACCAGGAGAACATGTTTTTCACTTAGTATGGGATGGGAATGCTCTCAAGTTACGCAATGATGGCAGGCAGTCTTCACCACCTTATCTACAGCACTGGGTGTGCTGAGAGACCCAACCACAGAGGTAGCTCTGTTGGGAGTCCCAGGTAGGGTGAGTGCAGTGGGAAACAGCATCTTGGTGGGAATGGGAACCGTGCTGGCCAAGAGAAATAGCGAAAACGTGATCTCTGCCTCCTCCCCTCCCCTCCCCTGGTCCGCTGGAAACAAGCGATGGACTCGTTGGCTAAACGGGAAGAGGCGCTTTATGTATCTAGCGGCTGCCCCAAGAAACATGGGGAAACAATACCAAGGATTGCTGTAGAACAATGCTACTGCGAGGAGTTTCTTGTGATTCATGTCTACATGTTCTATCACAATTAAACACTTACAGGTGACGCCTGATGTGGCGTGCCTGTCACAGTGCATAGCACTCCAAGCCCCTTTAGCTTCTGATCTTTTCGGATTTTCTACACCGATAACCATCAAATACTGTGGGAGCTTCGAAAAGTAACGCGTTGGTGATTCTGTTTTTCTGCACCTCTGTTTTGACTCGTGTACATTCCACAGCTATGCATCAGCCTTGTTTCTGGGGGTACCCCCCTAAACCGCTAGCAACCGCGGGGTGTCTGACGTACACTTGATCAAGAGGAGCGCTTCCTGGTGCTCTTGACAAGTCCCCGGATGCACCCCAGCCCTGTAATAATAATGTTGTGATCTCCCCAGGAAGGAATGCCTAGTGCATACCTGTAATGGCTACGTTAGGGCCTGAGATGGTGAGGTCATGTAATAGTTGTTTTGTTTATCTCTTGAGCCCTTGGATCCCTTCACATTTCCTTTCCCGAACAGACCTCGACTCCCCCGTTGTGTCTATGGTTAAGGAAGAATTAAAAGGTGCGCTCCTTTAATTGTCCAGTTCACCCCAACATTTCAGAATCTCTTTGGGTAAAGGCGGGCAGGCCTGTAACGGGATTTCCTCAGAAAGCCTGAGTGGGCTGAGGCCGGAGACCAGAAGGCTGGGATGGAGTGCGCCTCATGCCGGGAATCATATATTGTCCCTCACATGATGTAACTAACTGCCCCATCTTCCGGCCGGGAGGAAACCTATCAGTAACTGCTGCTTGTCATGAAGTCGACCACTACAAACCACTGTCTGTTGTAGATGTTATTTTGACCCATTTCAGTGGTTTTCTGATTGTTTTCCATAACAAATCAGGTCAGCTGGTTACACACAGACCTCTGCAGCAAGACCGCTATTCCTCTGGGCTGTCTTAGCAACTGTCTTTCTCATCGTTTCTCACAAGGTCAGACTGAAATTCTGTTATATATGCTCTGTCAGGGTGACATGTTGTCCTATAATAACTCGAGAATTTAATATTGACTCTTTGGTCCTGACATACTGACTGATGCATTCTGTCAGACTGACATATCTCTCATACTGACACTTTTGTACTTTCAGAGTGTCAAACCACCTCTCTCAGACTGCGAGTCACAAACTGACTAATATTCTGTAAGACTGACATACTTCATCTCACATGCTATCTGATTGATATATTGACTAGCCCGTACTGTGAAAATAACAAGCTATCTATTCCACACTGTGTGACTGATATACCTACTCTCCCATTACTATCAGACTGGCTGTCACATGGTTAGAATGACATTCTGACTCAGAGGCTGTCAGCCCCCTTGGAAAAAGTATTCCATGTACCTAGCCGAATCTTGGTACCTTCGCAGGTAACTGCTATTATGTACAGTGCTGTGAAATGTCAAGAATTGTGTATTAAGCACTATTAAAAAAGATCTACTAACGGCCCAGTCTGTCCACACTCTCTTGCCCATCTTCCCTCCCACAGGTCATCTTTGTCTCCCCCGCCTTGTGATTCAGATTGTTGGCACTACAACATGTCACCCTCAACCGGAGCAGCCCACCCACTTTACGTACGATTTGCTCCCAAGCCCTGAGCACCTTGATGCACCAGCTTTTCATCTGGAGTAGCCCCGCGCCTCCTCTGACAGGACATCTCAGTGTATGGCATATGTCATGGTCCCTCCCCGGCAGTGTTAACTCTCCAATCGTCTTGTAATATCTGCCGGCTCCTGATCCACCTTATTCCCTATTTCCGTTCACAGGAATCCTTAAGAGAAAACTAACTCTGGACGAGTAGTCCTGCACTATGCTGCCCACCTCATTTCATGAACTTCGAAAGATGAACATTTTGCCACTTAACTGGCTGCCCGTAGAGAAGGGCCACTGGAATCCTGTGGCAAGGAAAAACATAAATCACGCGGCAGCATTTACTAAAGTATGGAGCAAGAAAAGGCAAATAATGTAACACATTTTGTGATAGTATTACTTTCATTATTTTTACACTTGCCAACACTGGCAAAAAAAATCACCTCTTTAGTACTAGATTTCAGTGGGACTGTCCTAAAGGCACTAGGCACTGACCAGACTGCCCTTGTCGCCTGTAAGGCAATGAATGCACAGGGACATCCTAAAATACATGACCCATAAAGTGACCCAAGCTCGGAGGGCAAAGACTTTAGGGCGAAGGCCTCGCTCAGCATCAATCTTTCCCCAGCAAAAGGGAAACTGGGATTACAGTGACCTCTTCATCAAAACCCCAAAAAGTGAATACTCCAACGAACTAGGACTCGCACAGCTTCCGCTTTGTCGGTATTTAAGGCCAATCTAGAAGACTGCCAACTTCGTGGCTGAATACTGTGGGGAAACTGCTTCTGCTGAACATGTCCCTACCTATAAGGCTGGTGGAATGCTGATCCGCAGCCTCTGCATGTTTTATAGCATGTTGTATTTTTTGTTTAAGCATGTGTATCCAGTATGGGCGGTGCACTCAATAAATATATTGATAGAAGTAGGGCATGGTGTTGTAGTAGGTGGTTACGTGAGGTAAAAGTAACGTGGGAATTATTGTGGAGTGCTGTGATTGGTGGGGAGACGTCAGAGCTTGTGCGGGATGCTGTGATAGAAGGAAAGATTATGTAAGAACTTGAGCAACCTGTGGAGGGTGGTGGAGTGGGATGCAGTACAGGTGTGATGGTCGATGTTAGAGGTAGCACAGGGTGCTGTCATTGGTAGACGGGTGATGTAGAGGTACCACAGGATGCTGTGATTGGTGGAGGGGTGGCACTGGAACCAGTGCAGTGTGCATAGATAGTTGTAAGGGGCGATGAAAGAGCTAGCACAGGGCGCTGAAGCCATTAGATGTGGATGCTGGAGCTGTTGTAGTGATAGCTGTACTGGGATGATGTCAGAGGCGATGCAGCGGTGATGGAAATTAATTATGGAGCTATTGCAGTGCACTGTGACGGCTGGGAGAAGGGGCAATACGAGAGGTGGTGCATTCTGTATCTGAGGCAGCGCATGATACTGTGACAAGTTGATGGGTTCTGTAAGAAGCATTGCAGTTTACTGTGGTTGGTGGAGGTGTTGTTATCTGGGACAGCTCAGGGTACTGTGACAGGTTATACTAAAGGCAGTTCAGTTTGCTGTGATTGGTCGATTTCTGAGGCAGCGCAGGTTAGGTACTAAGATAGGCTGAGGGTCAAAGTCAGCGGCAGTGCAGGGTGTTGCGGTGGTCGTCGCGTGAATGACATGTATTGCAAGACTCTTTGTTTGGAGGCGGGTGGTAGAAGCAATGCACTGTGATCTCCAGACGATAGTGCTAGAAGTGGCGCCAGGTGCTGAGGCGATAGGATGGTAGTTCCATGATTACAGCCAGCCTCTTCAGCTCCCTCGCCATCTTTCCTGATAAAGCCCCCCCCCCCTGCTTTGTCCCAGTCGTTGAGTGAGGCAAAAGAAGAGAGACCCTGTCAAGCATCCCTTATTTAGGTCCTGGTTCTTCGGAGAGAGAGAGCATGTGGAACTGCAGGGGCACCCCTACGTCCAACCGTAAGACACCCCCCCCTCCTCACCCCACCCGTCTTGCTGCTGGATGTGTCTTCTGTGATAGTGGTGCTTCTCTGCAGAAGACTATTTCATCCCTTCCAGGGTTAGTATACGAACTCTGGGCTTACTCTAATCTCCCCAAGCATCCCAGAGACCAGGCCTCCAGGCTAGGGTATACTAGCCAAGGTTAAGCCATTACATACACTACTAGTAGGAGGTGAATAACAGGAAATGAGAGGAAACCTTCAGGTGCTGCATCCGTGCATTACAACGGCCTTGTCTACAGAAAAATTCTCAACCCATGCAATTTCCACAGAGTATTTATTCAGCAAGTAGTGTTTTTCTGGGCTGACCTTGAACACTGAGAAGAAGGGTGTCCTAGTTGAGAGGGAGCTCCGGTGATACTGATTAAAACAAGCATTTGCAATGCAATGGGTCTTGCGTTTGCTCGAGTTAGAGCTCTTAACATTGTAAATTCATAACTGGACTTTTCTTGCCACATAAATTGAAAAGGGAAAGTAAACCAGTTGACATAAGCAAGTCAATTCAAAGTCTTGAGCGCGAAGCAGAGACACAAAAGATCAAAAGACGTTCGCTTGCGGTCAAATCTATTGGCAAACATGCAATTATCCTTGTAATGGGGTTGGTCCCCAAGGAGGAAACAAAACTGCCACAAGGAGGGACAAATGTAAAGCATTTACCAATGTCATCAAAGTATTTTTGAAAGGCAAGCCCATGAACGAGTGAAAGTGATGGGCGTGAGGTGGCCGTGGTTAAAAACCCAAATATATACCAACACGTCAGAAAAGAAGCACTTGCACACTGCTATGCTTGACCTAAAAAAAGGCTTATGTTGTGGTTGAGTCTTTCTTGAACTTGGGAAGATTAAAGTTTAGGCCTGAGGTGGAAGGGGCCTAGTGAGGTACAAGTACTCGGGCTAGGGTGCTGTCAGGGTTCCAGTTGAGAGAGTGCCCAGCTTGCAAAAGTTGAGCCTTACCTGGAAGAAAAAACATAACTTGTTCCAGGTCCTTTGCTCAACTGTGCCAACACCAGTTCTACCGCCCAAACACACACAAACATACATTGAATATAGGGAATGCCCCTTTCAGGCCATTTTCTCAATCAAAAAAATGGGCCAGGTGTCTCCTCCATTAAGTGATCTGTCCTAGTTCACTCCATATTACATAATCTGCAAAACATTACGCACGTGAAATCGAGATTAGCTTGAAAACTGGAAGTCTCTGCGGGCCAGAGAGCAGCTGCAGCCATTTTACCCCTGACTTGATCGAGAAAATTATGTATTCTCATGTTATGGGCCAACGTAACCTTGCATATATGAGACTATATTCCCCTCATCATCAATTCCAGAAGGAAGAGAAAAGCATCCCTGTTCCCACAATCCCCCTCCCCTCCACCAGAATGTACAGTTTATACCTACGAGTCTCTGCATCCCTTTTTTTGATCTTTACAATGCTCAACTGCTTATTGGGTCTAGGTTCGCCTTATGTGAATTCTCTTAATACAATACAATAAACTGTCCTGTGTGTTCAGGTGTCACAATGGACAGGACCGTCAGGATTATTCTGAAGACGGTCCAGCATTTTGTGAGGGGTGGTTAATATCACTATGGAGAAGGCCTAGAGCCTTGCCAGAGGAGGCTGACTCTTGTTATTATGCGGCAGAAGACCTCAGGACCTGTGAGAGTAGATGGGTTACTTAACTATGTGATGCACATTAAAGGGTCGTGTCACATAGATCATACTATTTTGAGGAGAACGTTCAAGGGTGCTGTCATTGAGATTTTTGTATTATGAAATTGAGGGACCAGGAAGCTCTCTAATGCGATTGATCTTGTTATATGAGATGGGGAGGTACATTTATGGCCGAGTGGTTTGCGTTGATAAGGAGGAGGGTGGCTTAGGGAGCTGTTTACTTTGGCACTTTGTACTGTTTTGAGCAAGAAATGGCGGTACTCTGTGTTATTTTGAGGATGAAGCCTCAGGGTTCTGTCAAAATAGATGGTTGGTGTTCTTTGAGGAGGATGACACAAGGTGCTTCCACACAATATGGTTGGTGGTGTCACAAAGAGACAGCTCCAGTGTCCTCTCAGAGGAGGTGGTACGAGCTTTTAGAGAGTGGTGCTGTCAGGTGAACGTAAGTGTGTTTATATGGAGGAGGAATGTCTAGTATGCTGTTTGTGAAGAATGTTGTAATTTCGAGAAGGAAGGCAAGGTTTGCTGACTGTAGAGGTACCTGGTGTAATTTTGAGGAGGGAATTCCGGGGTGCTGGCTGTAGAGATGGTTAGTGTTAGTTTGAGGTATTAGACCCAGGGGCCTGTCTGATGAGATGCCACGTGACTTTAATAGGAGAACTGTGCAGAGTGCTGTCAGGGGAGACAGGTGATGTTATTAGAGTTCCATGCATTATTATTCTGGCATTAGGATGACGCAGGCCGGTTGGTGTTATTATGATGAGCTAAAACATTCTTTCAGATGACATGCACATTCCTCGCAGAGGAGGGACAGCTTGTCAGGGACATGGGTGGGGAAAGTAGGGCCTGGCCCTGATCTTTTGTTTTTTTTCTCACACCCATGATGTGCCATCGTTCCCACGGTATACGTCTTGGAGTGCAGCTATTTACCCAGGTATTGCTCTACCCAACAATTACCTCCCTTTATGTCCCCGCCAGCTCAGTGATGACATTGTGGCCTGGATCCAGGAGTGCTGTCAGGTGAGGGAGATCTCTTTAAGACCTAGGAGCGTGAGGATCACTTCAAACAACCAAAGATTTTGAGTGGGACAATCGAGGAACCCCATTAAAGTCAACGGGGCGATTATCGAGGGATCCCATTAAAGTTTATAGAGATGATTGTCAAGGAATCCCACAGACATCTGAGTGTGATCGTCAAGGAACCCTGTTAAAGTATGTGGGATCACTCGTCGAGAGATCCCCCTTGAACTCTGTTGGACTGATCCCCAAGTGCTCATGTTAAATTCTCTGGGAGTGAAGGATGGGTTTGATCTTAGGGAAGTGTGTATTGATATAGGGTCTATTGAAGTGTTTGTGAGTGTTCAATGAGTGGTCCAATTGAAGGCAATAGAGGCACTCAATAATTTCTATCCATTGAACAGCATAGACACAATCATTGTGTGACATCACTAAGGGGAAAAGAAGCATCCATTGACTAGGATGCACTGAGGTATATTTAAGAGTCCAATGAGTGTGACTTCACTTATTTCTTGTAGTTCCTGGAACTCTAAAGTTAGCTGATGTCAAGTGTAAATGTCCGACCAGCTCAGCCTTTTAAAGTCAGTTGCTTTGGATTCTGGTACTTGCCATTTTGCTTTTCCTGTTTTATGTGGAAAACTACAGGTCTACATGGCAAACTAATTGAGCTCAGCTAAAAAGCCAGGCCTAGACAAATGTCTCTCATCTTACATGGATATATTCGAGGTTTGTCAGTTCCTGGTGGTTAGGGCCCAATAAAAGTTAGCAGTTTCAATGCTTTCCTTCTAACCAGGGAACGCAAAAACAAGGGTGCAGCTGTGGCCGCAATAATAAGGAGGAGCAGGCTCCGAATCGGAACACTTCACCGGGTGGGCCCTGTGGTGAGTCTGGGGTCATTCTTACATTTCAATATTTCAGTTTCTAGGTTGAAGCTGAAGTCTCCTCCTTCCCCACCCCCCTTTCCCCAATAGGTTTCCATTTCTCTCTCTCACTGAGCCACTAACTCTTTCTGTAGTCCTGAAGTAAACAAAGTCCCACATACTGGCCTGTCAGTGCCATATAAAGAAATCTCAATTTCTATATAGGTTTACATTTTCTTTACAAAATTATTTTACCAAAAAACAAGTGGGGGGAAATCGTTAATTGCAAACATTATACGGTCACCCGCAGGTTCCATAGGTGTACTGGGCCCTTAAAAATGATGCAAATAAATTGCAAGGCAAAAAGAGAGACTGCTCAAAGTAATGGAAGACTGGGTGTCTGAGTCAACACACAAGGCCTTTGAACTAGGCCCCCGGGTCAGAGAGGGGCCTTCAAGTAGAATAGCTGGAAATTTTGTCACAGGCCAGTCAGTACCTCTAAGGCTAGAATGGCTGGGACAAGTAATTTCATTAATGCCCACCGCTCTCTCCACGCTGGCTAGGACAGGTACTCCTAAGTGTCCACAGACGTAAACAAACGCCATTTTTGGCCTTGTCTGTCAGCGGGCTGGAGGGGCACGGCTCAAAAGAGTGCTTAACTCTGGGCCTCAACAGGTTTTAGTGGCCAGCAATGCGTCAGAAACCAAACTCCATTAAGAGTACAACAGTGGGAGGAACCGACCCTGAGTCCCGGAACTAGTGGGCTATCTAAGAAGCTGAAGATTTAGTATGCATCATTAAAAATAACTATATGAAGTGTGCACTAGAAACAGAATGTCACAAGATGGGCGTTCATACTACCCAACTGATTGGCTCCCATTGCTTCAGCGTCGCCTACCTTACTGGCACACAGTATCTAATTCAGAAACATGACTGGCTTGGTTCCCCTCTCTGGACTCCAGCCAGCGACAAACAGACTTTGCCACAGGTGCCTAACCCACTGAGCTAGGTGAAAGGATTATGAATAAAGGTCACTGTCGTTTGTTTTTGTGTGAGTTATGGGTCAGCTGGCCTCGTCCATAGGTTTAGAAGTCCCAGGTCACCCCTTTACTTGTCGGTTAGTTGCAGTTTCGGAATCCTGGGAGAGGGTGCTTTGCAGGTCCATTCCAAAGAAATGGACGTGTAGGTCACTGCCATTGGTCTGGGGAAGGCCTCTGAATTTTTGCAACTGTGCCGTAGACCTCGGGTCCTAGAGATGACCATGGCAAACCCTTCACAGGGGTTCCCTAAATAAAAACGTAAGGGGGGTTCTTGTAGTGAAGCGCCTGGCTGTCTTTGGGTGGAGTGGGGTCATTATTTTGTGGTTTGATGAATTGTTTGAGTGTTTCATACAATGTTATCAGTCGCTCTAATGTGGCTGTGGCCATTTATGGGGCCCAACGAAGTGTGTCCAGTGCTCAAAACTCAATTGACCAAAAAGGCAGGGGTAGTGGAAGTGACATCAGGATGCACCTTTAATGTACTTGATGATATCAGGTAAACCAGCTTTTCTCCTCACTCTTTGACTGCTAAGGGGCTAGGAGAAGGGCTAGAATTAGAAATGCAGAAAGCAATATGAAGCCTGTTCACTGTTTGCCCTTCCACCTGCCTTTATGACTCATGAACCCAGCATTAGTACGTGAAGTGCCACGGGCTCAAACGGGAAAGTCATGGGTGAAACCTACTACCCGCATATACTGCTAATCTACGTCCTGGCTCAGTTTTGGAATGGCGCAGGTCTTTGGTTCATTCACATTACTCTTCTCGGTGGTGTGCTTTTTGTAGTATGTTTTTTCGTGTGTAAAAGAAATAGCTTCTTCCGCTCTCTTAACCTCATCATCACATTTGTGCGGCACTACGCCAGCAGCAGACCACGTGCATCGCGTGGAGAGTGCTCAGTGGAGAGTGAGCTGGGGTAACGATGTTCGGATTTCTCTTGGGGGCAAATGGGAAGCCTGCCGTCAGGACCTATGCACGCATGATCTCTCTTACCTGCGGCCACGCCGGCACGTTTTGGCCTACACGTGCCCCGGAAGTCAAGCAGTGATTCCGAAGACACGCCCTACTCCTGAATGAAACCCGTCTCTGAGTGCCTGACTCAGCATTGGTTTGGATTCCAGAAAGCACCTGGGGATTAGGCGCATTCTGTGCCACTGCCCCGCCCAGGCTGCCGACATGCCTTGCCGAGGGATAACTTATGACTCCACATTTTTGGGAACACCATGTTTTCAGTCCTAAGCATCCATCAACGGCCTTTTGCCTTCGGGCGGAGGGGAGGTGTGGTTCACTTCATTTCAACCTTTTGAACTAACATACCAGTCATCCTCTTGACCCAAAAATTCGGGTGAAGACAGGTGTCTAAGTGGGTGAGCCCATAAAGGTGAATGGAGGTTAAACATTTTTTGCAGGGTGATATAGGTTCGAAAAGCAGTTGACCCCCTTTAAACTCTCTGTGGTATTTTCTTTGTCACGTGGGCGAATAAAAGCAAAATGAGGGTGACACCATGAGTTGGCCTGCAAGAAGTACCAGATTAGAACGATTAACACAAGTAAGATGGTACCTACCTCACATTATGTAGCTGGTGAAATCGGAGCATTCAGGCAAACGTAAGGGCCACACTATATATTGCCATATCGGACTTGATATTGAATATACTCAAATACTAAATGCCATAGCGAGGGATGTAATTTACAATGTACAAATCTGGCAGAAAAACCTGCGGAATTTCTCCCACCCCCTGTAAAATATGGAATTGTAATTTGCATTGCCTAAAGGAGAATAATAAAGTATTTATAGTCATTTCCTTAAATATGGCTTTGCATGCCAGAAACCAAAATAACATCAGGAACCTAACCAGTACAATTAACCAAGCTCTGTATAATAAAGGCTTTTTAAAATGTTTTACCAATTGATTTTCATACGTGGACTTTAATAATTGTACAGCTTGTCACATAAAAATAGTAAATTACTTGTAGTCTCATCATATATGAAAATTAAGCATTACTAAGTCATATATGCTATCAGATAACATCCAAAATGCATCCACCATAAATTGGAAGCAGGTGTTCAGATCAATGAATATTATGCACATTGAAATTAAAGACAGCCAAGGACATCATGCAGTAATATTGCCAGTAATACCTGCTGCCCCGGTGTTGTTGCTTCTCACTGCTGCAAATTACTTGGCAATCCCTGTGATTTCATTAATCTGACCACAGAAGTAGGTAGAATCAAGACACAAGGTCAAATCATCAAGTACTTTCAAATAAAACACGTTTTTTTTGTGAATGGAAAGCAAAGCTGATAGCCTAAACGTGAAAACAACATATTTTAAATAAATACAAATTTCAATGTGTTTACCTTTTGGCTAGGTTTAGCAGCTGGTTGCCTGTGCTCCTTAACAGCAGAGGATTATTAACATGTTGCAGCATCCGGGTGTAAACTAAATTGGGTCTGATGTTTTGTAATGATACTTCCTGTGACACCATGGGAGGTCAAATGTTTCGTAAAATTACTTCCATTACAGCTTTCATTTTGGTGTAATGAAGTGACTGGGCTGAGATGTCTGTAACTCTGACTTTGGCACTGTAGCTTATAGATTTTTAGCAGCGTTGGGGTCCATCACCATAACTCATTCCTGTAGCCCGCAAAATGACCTCACAGAAAGTTAGAGTGGGACTGGGCTACAATAGCTAGGGATACCAATCTTACCAGGAACTGTATCACTGAGAGCCTAACCATGGCTCCTGTGGGGGATGTTTGCACGGATACAATCGAGGGCTAGTCCTTTAGGCACTTTCTATGAACCCATAAGGAAATTAGTTTTTTAATACAATTGAGGGCCTAGCAGTTAGACCGATGCCCTATGGGGAAGCCTTCACTGACGCGATATATACCCTACCCATGCAGAACTGTGAATAAAAGTTGTACAGAGCGATCTGTGATTGCAGTGCACAAGGGAGCCTGGAGGAACCCAAGTCAGTGGATAGACTAGGCTGAATGAACCCTGGGATCTGGATCTAGTGAATAAGGAAGCCTGGACAAAGCCAATTCCGTGGATACAGCATTCTGGACCTACATGGATCTGTTGATACAGAAGGCTGGACCTACCCAGGTTTGAGGATACAGTGGGAAAAGGAACCTGGACCGACCCATGGGTGTGGATACTGTAGGCCTGGAAGTCTGGACGGACCAGGAATGACAATACATCAAGAAAGGAATCCTGGATGGAGTACTATATATTGATACAGTGGGTGAGTGCTTTTGAGACCAGTCACCATGTCTTAGAAAACACACCTAGAATCCCAACTGGCTCCTGTCTCTGTTAGTCAGAAATCAACTTGAGGCAGTTCAGTTGGTATCCACTAAATTCATCTCGAAGAACTTTGGGATTTTTTTCCATAAACCTGTCTCATTTAAAAAAAATGCATATCCCTTTCCCCATTGGCTTCTATCTCCTTCCAACTTTTCCCCCACTTATCAACAAAACCAAGAACATCGCAGGAAATAATGTCACATAATGCAGAAGTGATGTCACATAGTGGAAATGACAGCTTTAAGTAGCTGAAGAAGTAAAACTGTTATCTCTAGGAAGTGAGTTCTGACGTAGCCTGCAACATGACCTGAATCGAATCGCCTCTCTAAGCCCCCTGTCAACTTCTCACATCCAAATCCCGGTGCCAGCCCTGGATTGCCAAACATTACTCGCATCTCCCGCTGCCCGTCAGTGCGAGCGCCTCACATGGCCAGGCCCACCAGCCCTTATTTTCATACTGCCCACAATCACACATAAAATCCAGCGAGTTGGAAGTTAAACTCCACATACAGTAAACTCATACAATATTTGGTCTTTCGGCTGAGAGCCAGCAACGCAACCAATGATACAGCTGTGAAGTCGGTTGGCACTCGGGCACGATACTGAGCACATTAGGCTTGCAGCGTCAATGGAAGATTATACTGTGTTAATTAAATAATCAAAGTTGTAGAAGGGACAAAATATTGAGTAGCGAAAACACTTTTACCCTGATGAAGCCAGGAGAATCCAATAAGTGATATTTGAGGCCTTGAAGTGCCTTCCTTTCATAGATGTCGGGATAGTGGAAGCGCCCCATATGGCAGAGTCATTTGCCTATATTTCCGCTTACGATGGAGTCGGCGGGGACACAGCCCTTCCTGTGCAGTTAGCCCCTATCCCATTGTGGGCCGAGTGCCAGTGGGAATTCCGGATCGGGCCTTTCAAACGCTGGCCCCCGGGGAATGCTTTGAACATCCCGCCTGTGGAAGCCTCACGCTTCCCCCTTTGTAGACTTAATCACCCTCTATCAGCACGATTCAAAGTGCCACCTGGAGGCAGTTTTGTGCCTGCACAGTTTGTCATCCGTCGGTTTACCACAGGTGTACAATTATCCAGTTCGTCCACCCCCTTTCAGTTATATGTGTTAGACAGCCCGGTCCGCTAATGCGCCTGTTGCAGAAATCTGCAACTGGTTTTAATCCGCGTTGCTTTCCGTCTGAGATCTTTAAACACGTTCCATAACGCTGTGTACATAAAACAGCACCTATTGTTGTGTTGTAGGCTGTGCATATAGCCTATAGTATCTTACTTTATTTTAGGTGAGTGTACATGTTGGGCAGAACCTACTCGAGTTCAATGGTAGAGGGAGGGCTGTGACAACCTCTAGTAGAGGACCAGTGAGGTCTCTTCTATTCCCATCCCCGGACAGTTGTTCTGACGCGAATTCATCTATTCGAAATACTGGGGCAAATATAACGCTAGTCCCCCGTTTCTCGGCCTAATCGCTTGAAAAAAGTACCCCCACAATGTCAGTGTAGCTCTTATGTACTCAATTTCGAAGGTAAGAAAAATTATTTTTATTGTTCAGTCTTCCAATCTCGAGGTCCAAATAGTATGAATACTTTGGATAAACAAAAATATAACATTAAAGTTATGGTTCAATAGTTATTATAGGAGTTACAGCTGACTTGTAAAAACAAGTTTTAACAAAGCACTGACCTACGCAACTATGATAAGATAACAGCAATGTAGGTTTGGAGCTCCATAAACTGTGAAAGCCACATATTATGTCCGGTTCACTTTGGAAGAAAATGTGCTTCTAGCAAATGTAACCCTAAATTAGGACCAGTTCGAGGGACCTTCAGAACTCCTTTTAAAACAACCAGGCAAATATGATCGAGCCTTGCAGCGGGATATGTAGCCATCTCTGCTGTTGTAAGGAGATGGAGCTCACCTTTAATAGAATGACCTGCTGCGGCAATATTGACTGCCATCATGCCCTCGATCAGTGCAATCTCTGTGATGATTACTGCCACAAGTATGCCTTCCCATGGAAATGCCAGGGGTTGGGATGTGAGGCCTTTTGTAATTGAGAAATCTACACAAATCCTGCATCCATCATGTTCCATCCTATTGGCATGCCCTGAAACCTCTTTGGCATCTACAATTTTGTTGAAATACGCAAATGAAAATCATCTCGAATTCCATGATTGTTGGTCATGAACAATAAACATGTTAGAAAGTGGAAGAACCTCCCTGAGGTCTCTCTTAGTGTAGAGACGTTCTCTCTCGCTACAGAAAATTATGCCAACCCCCCCTCCCACCAGCAACAGTTAGGGTCCGGATTTGCCCAGTCTACATAGGAATCACCACTTCTTCTTTCACCCCTAGAAGAAGATTTTGATGTCCTTAGTGTCCGACTTCCAGCATGACGCCTGCTGCTGGACATTTGGAAATGGCTCTGATGGATGCAACACCCTCTTTAGACCCTGCTTTAAGATCTGCTAATGGATCTTTAGTGAGCGTCCAAATAAGTGAGTGATCTAGGGTGGTGTCAATGCAAGCTCGTCCTTGACTCAAATCTCGTAACTGATCTTGATCTGGACTTGCGTTTGGAGCTGTCTGATCCATATTTGGATCCAGAATGAGTGGGTGGAGTCGCTTGCAGATTTACCCTGCGCTTGCACTCCTAAAAGTGGAACCAGACACCTGTTCACGCTTGGATTGGTTGAGCCTGTTGCTCATCTTCCTAAACAGAGCACAAATTGATCACATCCTTGCTCATTCGCTGCAGCACATGCGCTGTTGGGGTGGGCTATCACACCTGCACATGTTTCAATAAATAAATAAGGACAGTGCTCACTTTCTTCAACCTCATTCCCATTGCACATGATCATGAGTTGGTATTTGCATTTGTATTACTCACAAACAGCTATTAATACAGCATTGACGTTTTTTTCAAAGTCTGAAGATTGTGTCCTGAATTGTCTCTCTTAACTTTCCCCTTAGTGTACACTACTACACATTGCTCCTCAGCCTGAATTTTGTGGCTTGCTAATCTTTGATATATAGACATATTTGATATCTTTAGTTAGAAATTGCACCTTTATACCTCATTGGTAGTCATGGATCGCTCTTGGCAAAACTCTCCAGGTGCCTCAGATGTTTCCATGCTCCTACAACTGGGTGACAAACAAAGCCAATAGTCTGAGGTCTGTTTCAGAAAAAAAACACAAACTTAAATAAATCCTGAGTGTCCCTGTGGGGTTAAGGATTGGGCCAGAGATTGTGAAAGTGTCAAGGGTTAGTTAGAGGTGTCCAACGTTGGTCAGCTGGGCTAGATCCATGACACACTGTTAGGGTAACCATTGACTACGAGATTGAGGTTAATTATATGTAAATGTATCTCTTGCACATACCTTGAAAGTCTATCATGGATTTGGCCATTGCTGGCACCCAATCAGTTTTATAATCAGTAGGGCCTATGCTCTACCCCAATTCACCTTCTTAATGGATACAGGCTTCGGTAATCTTAATGGATACAGGCTCCAGTAATGTGCTGGAACATTTGCAGCTCACACTGTATCTCTACAGTAATTCAGATAGAGATGAATTTACAGTTTGAAAATATGAGGATCTTGCATTAATCTGCACTACCAGCCATAACTAGATGTCTACTATTTTTATTATTTTGAAATACAATGCTGAGTTTCGTTTATTAAACTTAAAAAGTTCAGCAGTGGAAACCCAGCTTCAAACACCAAGCAACACAAACCAACAGCACAGGAACAAAAAGGAAGAAAAACAAACACAAAACCTTTACTATAAATCACTCATCAGTAAATAAAACTGACAATAATCAAAAAATGTCCAAGAGAATCAACTAAGAAATTCAGGCGTTTGGGATGTGGTCCAGTATCTACCAGTTGTTGTTTGAGGCTTTTTGCACCAACAGGGCACCTGTCAACCTTTTATCACAAAACGTATTGCCACAATTCAGCAACACTCGGTGTACTTCTCAAATACACCTGGCTAATATCACATGTAACTTCCCCTATTTGTTATTCACTTGTACAAACATGTAGCACTTTAATAGAAAATCATACATTTCATTCACACAATTCATGTCATCAATCGATTGCAAAACTCCCTTTCTTTAATAATAAGACCTAAACTGCAAATTTACTCCCATCAACCCCGATTGTAACAGCAACGCTACAGACAAGGCCAGGGTGCAACATCTGACATCAAGCACACAAACCCTTGTTTGCTGTCCACCACCTCCCGAAGCACAGGGTATAACAACTAGCATGTGTTAAGATTAAGCCCAGTGCCAATTATGTTTGTACCTGGGGGGATTTCCAGGCAGGCTGGCCACTCCTGCTGCCAAACCTTAAAAATATATTTTAAACATGTACAGACCCCACCATATCTTGTATGTTTTCTTATTTTAATCGCTGCACCTTGTGTAAGGGAAGGATTACAAGGTTAAAATAACGCACTTGGAATAGGAAACTGATGAATAACTAGGCACTCACTTTCGCTTGATATGTGTGCAAGCACTCGTGAGATGTTGTATGAAGGAGTGGGGCGCCGGACATAGGTCAAATGTAGACCAGTAACAAGCAAATTGCGAATTTTCTCTGAAATGTAAAGGCTCACATCCCAAACACTTGATTGTATTTGGAACCTTTTAGTGATGGGGCCATGTAGGTGACCTCTGGCCCCTCCTGGAGACATTGGTGTCCAACAGCATCTCTGAGAACCGTATGATTTATCGCCATAATTCTGCTTCCACTTTAAACTTCAGTTCACCATATCCGTACATTATAAAAGGGTTCAAGAGCCAGCTCTGCCAATGAGACTCACTCCACGGACCTAGGGTGCAAGGGTAAATTCCATGAGTTCCCCTAGGGTGGAGCACAGGGTGACTCAGGATTCCTCAAAGCCGGGATTAAAAGAGTTGTGCAGGCTCACCACCAGAGCTCTGTGCTCTGGTCGAGCAACAAAAACATGGAGCATCCTTAGGGACAGTTCTGTGAGACGAAATACGGGGAAAGTCGGAGATAACAGAACAGGAGAAGCGTGACCCAGCTTTTCATACTGTACTACGACCTTAATCCGTACAGTTGTAGAAAAACACACTGGTGTGTGCTGTCCAGTCCTGTCCCATTAGTATGTTTCTGTAATCTGCACCCCATACATTACATTGTTCCCCTCCAGCATCTGGAGGTACTTCTCTTACAATTAAAAAGTGTTCTCATTACAGCATGCCACTGCTCCTAGATGTACACTTTACTGAAGTTAAAATGTGTGTTATATTAGTAAATTGAACATAACAGGAAGGACTTGGATGCATTCTATTGTGGGAAGGAGACCACTTCACTTTATAGTCTCTTTCAAGAATAAGGAGTGATAAAGCCAACAGGTCTCACCTTTCCGCCCTATCGTCTTTTCCATTGTAGTTTGCCAATGTTCTGTAGCATTGATGAAGAGCATGGTGCTTTTAGTCAATGATGCACAGCATCAGGGCGTAGGAGGGCGTTCTGGGGGAAGAAAAAAGGTGCCCTGACAGAACTGCTGTTGCAGATTGCATCATTCTTTAGGCAGTCAAATGCGTCACAGTGCATTCTTGTGTGTGCAGATTGACGTGGGCACCATTTTCTTTTTTATTTACCAATCCAAGATAGCAGACACTACTTCAATCTGTGAGTAAAACGAAAATATAGTTTTTAGTCCAAATCACAAATTGAAAATAAGAAAGGATGGTATTGAGGGGCAAAATAGGAGCAGGTGGGGAAGAAGAGGAAAAGAAGCACACAAGCAAGAAAGCAACATGGAGGATGGGGAGAAACACATAATCCAGAGAGCAATATAGGGGTACAGCGGATTGTGGGGAGAGCACACAAAAGGGAGTTAAGCACACAAGGGAGAGAGCAATGAGACGGTGGAAGAGAAACACAACAAGGAAAAGAGCAAAACAGAGCATGGGGCAGGGTTTGATCAGAGAAGCGCACAAGATAGAGAGCAATCAGCACATGAGGGAGAGTACCACACAGGGATGTGGAATTCCCATCATTCTACGCCTGGGACATATTATTTGGGGTCAAAAGCAAGACATTTTTATGTTTATTTTGTCCTTGGGACAAGTAGGCCCAAAACCCTAACGCACAAACCGTTTGGTTGTCAGTTTACAGAGAAAGGACTGCCTGCAGTTGAGGTAATATATGTGTCCATAATTAATGGTGTTCAAACTAGTATTTATGGTTCATTTTTTTTAAAGCCTTTATTATTAGGGTGAGTGCTGTAAAAAACGTTTTAAGGTTACACTGCACTACTGACAGTGGCTCCAGTAAAACAAAAACAAAAAGAAAGTGTACACACATTTGAAAAGTATGACAATGTGAGGCTAAGTTTAATGCTCCCAGAACGATCTCTGATTATATGCAAATGTTTGCAGAAGCTTGTAAGCAAGAGTGATGATTCTTTACTTTCAAAATAAAATGTTCAGAAAAAATGCAGGTAGTAAACGAAAACCTATTGGTACTATGATATTTTGGGTGCTATTTCTTTGAAGTGTCATTTAGTAAAAGGTGTTGATGCATGCTAGTATTTCCCAAAAATATTCCTAGTGGAAAATCAGTGTGACATTTTCAACAAGATTATGGGAAGCATGAAAATAAACAAGCACTGGCGAAGCTACCCGATCCAACATTTGTTGTGAGTCTTTTGGTTTCGTCAATACATGTCTTGTTTTGATGTGGCTTTTGTAACTCTTTATAGTTGTGGGAGCTGCTAGGCCCACCCCATTGTAACGAACATTGGCAAAAAAATATATTTTGGTCTCAAAAAGCACACGTTGCCACTAGTGGTGTAACAAAGTTCTGGCAGTCCCTGCGGTGCAGGGAGCCCCCTCCAGGGGACCCTCTCAGAACAGCACCTGCCTTGTGAGGGTCTGGAAGTGGGGGGGGGGGCCTCCATGTTCTTTGCAGAGGGGCCCCCTCCAGTTTTGTTACACCACTGATTGCCACAGTAGTTCCTGGCACTAAATACAACTGCACTTTTTTTCCCAATCCTGGAAGAACTTCTACTTCTGCCATTGTCCGGAGTAAATTTCCAGCCTTTCTCAGCATGGAGAAAGATTAGAAAACAGGTAATGAACATCCTTAAAACATGCAAGTTAGTAGCTTTGCAGACTCAAAGGCATTCCAGCCCTGGAACTATTGCTTACTGCTTCCTCCAGCAATGGTACGTAGATCTGCAGAAAGGTAGCAGAATAAAGAAATTGCTACAGTATGGATTGAAATTGCAAGTATTCAAGCCCTACTATAGTATTTGCCCTGGCATGATCAGAGAGGCTATTATCAGAGCTCTTACAGAATGAGATTGCTGCCATAATTTGTTGCCACACTACATGGCACCAGAGGGAAAAGTAGATTTAAGAAGCAACCAGTCCCCTGAACAAGTAGATACTTTATTAAAATCCACACCCCTGAACACAGGTGCAGGAGATGGTACTTGGCGGAAGAGAAGCTCACGGGGTAGAGAGCTGGAAAAAGCATGTCTTCTCATAGAATGCATAACCAAAAAGTAAAAAAGTTTTCTGAAATTGAGCAGTGAAAAGATACAAGTCAGCTAATCAAAAGGATGGTAAAGAGGCTATACTCCAAGGGAGGGATAAACAGCAGAAGAAAAGGGCAAGTCATCAAATGAGAACCATGCAAATGGTGTCAATAAAGCCAACCAGTGATAAGCAATGAGTGTCCTTTAAGCCCATTGTAAGTTCAGAATATGTATTTTCTAACCAAGTAGATGAGACCTAAAGAATTGCAATAGACAATGCTCTTGAAAAAAATTGTTGAATTTCAACCGTTCACTTGATTATTTCTCCCTCTGGATAAACTGCATCCTACACCATCACTTTAATTTACGTCTAAACACTTACTTGACAGTTTTCTAATTGGTTAATTTGTTTTGAATCTTGCTTTGTGTGCTTATTTTATTGTATATTCACTGATCAGAATTAATACAATCTGTCTGTCTTCCAGGGTTTGTAGCAGCTTTGACACATGCGTTGGACAACACAACTAACACAAACACAACGTCGGAGCTCAGTGGTGAGTTTCTACTTTCATTCTCAGTGGCTACTACTGAATTTTATAATTATTTAATTATTTCTCTGGGCCCATATGCCACGTAAAGCTTGCAGGATGGCTCGTTGGCTTGCAGCGAAGAAATGCAGTGATCTGCTTTTCACGCTCAATACAGTGAGTAATAGATGCATCAGATATTTATAGAGCTTAGAAATGGCAGAAGTGTGGCATAAAGCACTGTATAAAAATATAATTGAATGTAAGATGTCAAGGTTGCAGAAACATACTGGAATTTAAAATCAGGATCTTGGGCCAGATGTAGGAAAATTGCAAATTGCGACTCCTTCCGACTCGCAAATTGCAAGTCGCAATTTGCAATGCAGAACGGTGTCTCAGACACCGTCTGCGAGTCGGTATGGGGTCGCAGAGACCCACCTCATTAATATTAATGAGGTGGGTCGCAAATTGCGGCCCCATACCGACTATAGGCACTCGCAAACATGGAGGCCTGCTGTAGTCAGCAGACCTCCATGTTCGTGACTGCTTTTAAATAAAGCAGTTTTTTTTTTTTAAGTGTAGCCTGTTTTCCTTAAAGGAAAACGAGCTGCACTTTAAAAAAAAACGAAACCTTTAGTTTCGGTATTTTTTCAGGGCAGGTAGTGGTCCCTTGGACCACTACCTGCCCTGAGAAAATAGTTTTGGGTCCATTCACAAAGGGGAAGGGGTCCCATGGGGACCCCTTCCAATTTGCGAGTGGGTTACCATCCACTTCAAGTGGATGGTAACTGCGACACCATTTGCGACCGCATATGCGGTCGCAAATGGTATTGCATACCACTACGAATCGCAAATAGGAAGGGAACACCCCTTCCTATTTGCGATTCTGAAATGCATTTTGCGAGTCGGTCCCGACTCGCAAAATGCATTTCTGCATTGGAAACACACATTTGCGAGTCGCAATCGGCAGATTTTGCCATTTGCGACTCGCAAAGTGTTTCCTGCATCTGGCCCCTTGTCCCACAGACTGGTGCGTTTGAAAGCCGAATAGAGGTGGGAAGTGTGTGTCACATTGTCTGGGTACCAATGACATGCATAACTGGTGGAAAGGGGTTTCACTGGAGGCACAATTTGCTTGTGGGTACTAGAAGGAAAAGACATATTTTTTCTACCACTGACTTTCCAGAATAGGCTTTTAATCATGTCCAGCACCTTTGCTGATAAAGTGTCAACTGTCTTGTTAATGCAGCTCATGGGTTAATGTATTTGCTGTGGAAAAGATGTGGAATTTGATGGCCACTTGATTACGCCCTAACTAGGTAGACCTCTTCAGTGCTACTGTGTGTTAAGATGGCAACACCTTTTAGCACAGCTCGAAGAATGACAAAGGAGCTTTCACTCTGTGTACGCATAAGTCACATAAATGGGCCCTGTGCCTTAAAGAAGTATCCTTATAACACTTAAAACAATTGTTTTTAATACTAGTCATCTAAATTATACTAATTTTTTATCTGACCTGGAATTAATTAAATTCCGACTGAAAACACAAATATTTAAACTTGTTTCCTGCAAGTTAGGCACAGATCCTTCGTTTGAATAAGCCGTACTCTTTCCAGTCACTCAGAGTTCTTTAAACTGAGGCCAAGACAGGTGCCTGGATTTTTCTCGATGTCACTAATGTGTCTGACATGGTCAAACGGTTTATCATCTGCAGGGATTTTGCCTTAACGGGAAGGTGTGAGGCGGATGTTGTGCCAACCAGTTAAAACTAGCCTGGACTAATAGTTATGCCTTTGCCAAGTGTTGTGGTAAATGGTCACTGGCAAAGGAGGCGTAGAGTCGCTTTTCCTATTGACTGTGTAAATAATTTATCCTCTAGAAGGATGGGTGTTGATAGAATGCTATGCAAAGCACAAGTTCTGTTAATAAGGAAAGATTTTATATAGCGCTAGATACCACAATTCTGTTTCTAAGCACCCTATAGTAACTGATGCTACTCTTACCCAACTCAGCCTGATAACTCGTGACTTTCAGATGACTGCAGAAGGGAGGGTTAACCCGCTATGCTACCTTGGCAGCATTAATCCCAGTATAGGGCTGCTCCCACACCGTGGGACACAGTGCAGCTTTTGCCGATGGAGTTCGGCCCATGCCAACTCGTGAGCCATCAAATGAATAATGGCAGACACTTCAAAGTCGGAAAGTAATGTTGTGCTGTTCTTGCCTTTGTTTGTTTTGTGCCCTCTCACGGAGGCTAGGAGGATTTCTGTTATTTGCAATTTTACCTAGCCGCAGCAATGTCCCACCTGGACGTTTGTAATACCATCTACAGGGCAGGCTATAAATTACCTATTAAAATTGTCAGGAGCCCAAACCACTCAGCCAGCAGCAGTGTGACAGCAAGATAGCTCAGTGAGTTAATACACGCCTTTGATGTCTACAGAGACCTGAAAGTTTCGAGTTAATCCTGGCAGGGTAGACTCAGTCTTGCATCTTTGGAGGTCTGCATAATGAGCACCTTTGACATTTGCTAATAGCTCTATCCATCTTCTACAGTGCTTATAAACAACAGAAGTATAATATCAAGCGCGATACTTAAAAACGTGTAACTAACTATTGGCTATTAAAATTTACCAACACATTACCCATGCTTGAAAGGGGTGTTTGCTTTCTGTCTGAGGATGAAGACAATTTAAGACTCCCTGTACTGCTTACATTGTGCTGTGGGGTCACAACACCGATCTTTGGAGAATGTCCATACCATGCTACCCGACCACCCACCCAATGCCAGATACCTACACCACATAAGCAGACCAGGCGTGGCAGTAGCAATGCGAGCCCCTGTGGAATCTCCTCCTCTGCCATCTCGGAAAGTGCTGAATATTCTCATCAGCATCCCTGTCCCGTAGAACCTCTAGGGAACAAGGCTTCTTTGGGCCTAGTGACCTGTGATAACTTGAACAGACTTTTCATCTCCCCCTCGGCGAGCACTCCAAGTGACTTGAAGACAGTGCTTCATTTCTGCTAATGGTTGAGGTGGTGAGTAATGGTGCCGCCAAAATTCAGAGTGTTTGAATACCGAGGCTGCCTAGTGTGCATACCACCTGATGTCTCCTTGTACCACTCTGCACTTCCTGTCTCTTTATCTCAGTCATGCAGGTTCTACTGCTACTTTCTCCCTTTCCCGATGTTTTCTTAAATTTTTCTTCATCCTTATTTCTCCTTTTTCTTCTCTCTTTTGCTTTGGTCACAGACTGTAGAAGGAAAGTAAGTCACACTCTCGAAAATAGGGTGCTGGGCCGCACCACTTACATAAATTAAGCATTGCCAGTACTACTTGTTTAAAATGCTTATAAATGAACCATTTCCAGATTATTTTGGACTAGTTCTAGAAAAGAGTTCCCTACTCCACCGTAGTCATTAAAACCTATGGGGTTGTGACCACTCTTTTTGGCCTGGCGTGGTCTGCCAGGAAGAGTAAGAGCTCTGAAAAACAAGCATATGCAATTTAGTGGGTCTCACATATGCTCAAGTTAGAGCTATTAACGTTGTAAATTCATAACTGTACTTTTCTTGCCACATAAATTGAAAATAAAAAGTAAAACAGTTGACATAAGCAAACTGATTCAAAGTGCCACGGCCACCATGAGCAAGAGCGCAAAGGAGAGACACAAAAGGGAAAAGAAGTTTGCTCGCAGTCAAACGTATCTGCATTCATACAATTATCCATGTAACAGGGCTGATGGCCAAGGCGGTAACAAAACTGCCCCAAGGAGGGACAAACGTAAAACATTTACCAATGATAAAAAAAGATTTTTGAAAGACAAGCCCATGAACGAGTGATAGTGATGGGCGTGCATGTTTTAAAGCCCACAGATAGATTACAATAGTCCAGAGCGCTTGCCCGCTCGACCTAAAAATAATTAAGATGCAAATAAAAAATACAAAAGCATAATTTGCTGTTGCATGGCCTTTTAACTCCTCCTGGTGGTACCAGATGCACCCCCTCCCAAATAAACGCATTATGTTTTTTGATTAGGTTTCCCTTTCCCTCTCACCTCTGAGCCTTACACTTCTACCATACCTCTAGGTGCCTTCAAGCATTTTGCAGGCCAGATAAATCATGGCATATTCGATATTGGGCAAGTTAAGGTGGGGGCGCGAGAAGTGCAGGACGGCATGCTTAGTAGTGCAGCAGGTGCAGTGCCACTGGGGCCCAGGGAGTGTTAGGGGCCTACTGCACCCAAATTGAGGAGTGTCTTACTGTCCAGCCAGAGAACAGGGCCTGTGTCCATCGCCTTACACCAGGGACCACAGCACTTTTGCTACGCCATCGGAGAAGTGGGCATGATGCCAATGCTGCATTAAACTCTGTTGCATAACACGGATGTAGAGTTAAATGCTTGACGAGATTCTGGGATTAGCATCCCTGCAGTGTGGGCTCTCCTTGGCAGCAAGTCTCAGAATCACCCAAGATTGCGAGGGACAGATACTTGGATCAACGCGAAAGCAATTGCGTAACATTTCCGCCAAGGTACAAAATTGGCACACTATGTGAGAAGGCAAGGGTAGAGCAGAAGAGCGCACGCAGGGAAGATGAGCAGTGAATTATGTTGGTGCTCCTATGCACAGGACCCATATGTCCCCCAAAGGCCCAGTTGGCTAGGGACAGGCTGAGTGCTATAGTAATCGGGTTGCTGCAAATAGAAGTAAGTTGAGTGACTGGTTAAGGAGGCTCATCAAGTGTAGCACCTCCAATCGAAGTATCCAGAGCAGACGTGTCCAACGCATGTCCAGGAAAGCCAAATCATTACCAAATATTCAGGATAACCAATGATCATATAAATAAAATCCATTTAGTTTAATTATATATACATTCATATTGTATGTGTATTCTTGTCTACAGCAGAGGTGTCCAATGTAAGTCTAGGAAGGCCAAATCCGTTACCAATTATTTTTGTAAATTAGTTTATTTGGAAATCAGTTCAGTTTATATTAAATGCACGTATATTCCTAGTTTGATGTGTATTTTTGTATTTATATAGTACTTTTGATGCCCCTTGAAAGGCCTAAAGTGTTTTCTGGTTGTTCCTAGCATAATTTTTAGGTTTGGCACTAGCCAACAGTGCTAGATTACCAAATAGGCAAAGTAGGCTCTGGCCTATGGGCCCCACTCCTTTTAGGGGCACGGCGACAACGGATCAAAATAATAGTGATTTGATCTTGAAAGAAAATGACAATCAATCTTTCTTAAATTGTTTACAAAAGATAGAAAAAATGAATCAACTCAAAGAAACTGAAAACTTTACATTAAAGAATCTATAGAGAAAATACTGTATTAATGTAATGTACCCATTAACAACTTAAAGTACAAAAACCATAGACATCAACTTCACACAACAGTTTGTCTCTTAAAGGCTCACCTTTTATCAAACTTGTAAAAAAAAATAGTTCAAACTAGTATGTGTTATGTTTAGTATTGTGTAATAAAATTGTTTTATTAAAATTGTTGGTTGGTGAAATTAAAAACGTATTAGGAAATAATTTGTGAGAGGGGCAAAATGTTGTCTACTTAGGGGCCTCCACAGGTTTTAATCTGGCACTGCCAGCCAACCTCTTTTGACTTTACTAAAATCTTAGCTATAATATACTTATAGTAACTTTCAGCCAACCTTCTTCACCCAATGGTCTGTTGTTGCCATTCACATTTTTTTCCACCCACTGGTAAATGTAGCTTGGGGCAGTGGGTGACCCTGTGTTTGCCACTGGCTGGTTTCACTGTGAGTGACACCATTCTACTCTTCCACAAGGAGCTCATACTCCCTTAAAGTATTTTCCTGCAGTACAAGTGGCTACTGTGACAATGTGTGCTTTTTGAGACCAAAACATATTTTTGATTTTAGACATATATATGTTTTAATATTTGCAAAAGTTCAACAACTCTACCAACAATGATGTTTTACAAATATCATGACGAAATAAAAAAGCATTGGCAAAGCCAATGCTGGCAGCCAATGCTAAATGTTAAACTGTTAATGGATAACGCAGGCTGTACCCAAGCATGGGTTTAATCTAGAGTTCGTTGGAAAACACCCCATCGGCTGTTTACCGATTGATCCTCATGGGACACCTGGGCCCCCTAGAATGGCCAAAGTGTTAGGGTTCGGAAACGGGAAATTAGCATGTGCCCAACGTGTGTCAGGCACTGTAAAGACTCTAGACGCTCTCTTGGGTCGTGTGGGTGTAGTTTTACTGTAAAAACAAAATAATCGCTGAAGTGTTTACAGCTGGCGGCTGCGGGGGTTGGAGGGTTAAGGAAATAGCTGCAGGAGATCATACTCCACTCTTATTTTGAGTCACTCTGTAGTTGGACGGCAGAGAGACCAGCCCATTGGGAATGCAGGAGGTTTCCCGACAGGGCGGTGGCTTCTGACGGCCAGCAGGTTTGGGACAACGCTGATCACATGTCTAGTTGAGACACAGGGCTGATATAAAATCGGTAAAATAAACAGAGGTTGAAGGGGAGATCCATATCTGTTGTTACTAAAGATAGGGGATGCCTGTGTGAGGTGTCCATCTTTTCCACCTATCTATGTGCAGGGCCCAGTTTTGCAGGTGGGGCCCATACCGTTCCGGCACACGAGACAAATCAAATGCGTGACTTAGAAGGCTGGGCATCCACTGCGCTCCGCGGAACGCCATGTACGCGGTTGGTAGGCATGGTCTGCGTAGCTGAATGGCCTAAATCATCGCAGCATCCCCATGGTGTGGCAGTAGGCCAAATACCACCCCTCTGTAGGAAGCCAGTCAGCCGCCAAGCGTTGATAACTAATTTGATTTAAGCAGTGGTTTTACTTCTAAGCCCCTAAAACTCCAGAAGCAAGATGGCGTCACTGTTACTCAATACCTGCACAACGCCCGGGATTAGGCAACGGCCACCTACACACGCTCGTGACCTCAACGTAGCAGCCTTGCGCCTGGAGTGCGACGGCAGAGGGTGAGGGCAACCCTCCACGGGCAGAAACCAGTGAGGAGAGAGGATGTGACGTCACGGCTAGAGCTGCCGACTTTGGAACTGACTGAGCATCCTGTGAGTAAATCATTTAATCTCCCGGGGCCTAATAAATAAATGTGACCGTGTTTAATGTAACTGGTGTTCATGTATAGTGCTCCAATACCTTCGCGTCGAACTCACGCTGTATTTAAAAAAAATGCAAAAAGAATAATGCAAGGTCAGCTCACCGCTCAGATGAGACGTTCCACATTGGGATCGCAGGTTCTGCTGTGACCCTACGCACTCGGTTTACTTGTCCTGAAGGCTGCCGAAAAATCCCTGAGGCTATAACATCACCTGAGTGAAAAAGTGTGGACATATAACAAAGCCACAGTCTTTGGAGGTTGGAATTTCCCCTAAGCCCTTCTTGTTCATTCGGTATTGCAATTCGGTTAGTCTTCCTCAAAATCTGTCCTTCTCTTTACAGGCCGGGTCACCACGAAACCTTCGTGTATTCGCCTCTATCCTCTTGTATGTCTCCCCATCACCTCCTATGAATCTGTAATTGCCACGTCCACTCTCTCTCTCTTACTTGGCCCTGCCCACAAGCCAGAATAGATGGGGTCCCTGGTAGCCTTTTGAGTCTTTCTTCCAAGCTTTGTGGTGGCAAAACACGTGTGCAGTGTGGAAGTGTGCCATAGAATGTGCTTCATCGGTGCGGCGGGGCAGATGAAACTGGTGCGATAGTTCAGTGGTCAATCATCAACTGTAGTTGTATTACTGCTGTAGTAGTAGGAGCACATCTTTCTTCCTTGCCTTCCTCCTGTGTGCTAGAGACTTTGGTTGCAGTTCCGAAGCTCTAACACTAAACACCAGTCCTCTGCTCTGTGGTGACAGGCAGTTCAACAAACGAGAACAGCTCAATGGAGGCCAAGGAACAAAACTATTCTACATTGAAAACATATAAGATTGGTCTAGAAGTGATGCTGTGACCCAGGGGCTTTTAATAGGCACGGGAAGGTAAAATAGGTAAATGATTCGGGAATCTTCCGCCTAAACAGAGTGCTGGCATAAGTGAGACCTCATCCTGAAATTTCACTCCGAGCCAAGCTGCTTAAAAAGCTTGCAAGGCATGCCAAGGTTAGGAGGCAGTCTTTTCGTCTGTGGCACAACCCGACCCCCCTCAAACATTTAAGCATTAGGTTAAGCACTGCAACTTTCCTTCTCGCGGTCCTTCTCTTTTTTTTGTTACGTGGAGAGCCACATCGTCGTTGTTAGGTTTTAGTGGTGAGTATAATGTAACCAAGTCCTTGTTACTACTACACTACAATGCCAGTCAATGTACGAATTCCCAGTTGTGGTCATGAAGGGGGTGCGCCAAGTTTATGTGTATATATGTGTGTGTATGTACATATATATATATATATATATCATTAACTCTGGATGTCCTTAAGTGTGGAGGCCTACGTTCGGGACAAAGTATCCATGCTTTTATAGTTGTAAATCTTCCAGAAGTGAGTTTCATGTATGCTCGAGATTTAATGGTTACTCGAAATCATCTTTGAAAAAAATGAGATGCTTGCGCTGGAAAGCCTATTAGCACGATTTTTTTAATAGGACATGAACATTGACGTACCAACGGAGCTTTTCACACTAATCCAGGCAATGGTCTGCTCTGTTACCTGTTTGAGAAAGTCCTCTTTGGAGTTGGTATCACTGCTTGGCTGTGACAGCTGTGCCCTCGTCACCAAGTCGTGAATTATAAAATACCCCATGCAGAGCTCTGTTTATTCACGCTGACTCTGCAGCACCTTAGGCTTCCAAGGGGCCAATTCAGTGTTTCACTTCCGGTTCGAGCGGAAGCCGAAGCACACATAGATAGACGCCTGCCTTTCATGCACACCTGGCCCTTGAAGTCCTAACGTCTCAGGGGGCGCAGGCAGCTGGCGGGGTCGAGCAAGGAAGGCGGGTCACTGTCCGGGTTTTATGGACATCTGTGTAAAGAACAGGTTGTGTCCCCGCAATATGGCGTCGCGCTTTGATGTTAGCGGTTGCCCTTTGATCCGCAGGCATACAGGTAAATATATCCTCCCTTCCTCACTCCCGTCACGCAATCTGTTTGCTTTGGAGTTTGCTGCTCCTCGAAAGTGAACTCCCAGGAGAGGCTTCCAAGTAATTAACTGGTAGGCAGCCAAGTTTAACGTGACACGAAGGGCTTTTGAGGCGAAAGCTGTATTCGTCACTTGTAACATTGCTTAAGATACATGGGTCTAGGGAGTGAGAATCCTCCGCACAATGAGCGTAATTCACAAACGTCTGTGCATAATACAATTTTATTGGAGGGGGTTTCAGATCTAAGCAACCACGAGTCGCACGTCTAGTCCTCCTGGCTTCTTCATCCTTTTTGACATACCTTATCACAATTAGCACAAAATATATGGAAATCTTTGGCTGAAGCAGTTACAAATGGCACTGCTTCCTCGACGCAGACTTTCCTTAAGGATAATTGGGAGATTTGAGCAGCCCAAGGTCCGACCCGAACCTCTCCAGGGCCTGTAGGCCTGGGCAGAGTCAGTTATACATATATAAGGCTACACCCGGAGAAGTGCTTAGTGAGAAGGGTGCCGTACTTACATCGAGGCCTATTAAGTGTTTTGGTGTTGCATGTGTGAACAGAGAAGTGCTTTAAAGGTGTGCTCAGTGCTTCACAGTATGACAGAGAAAATAATAGTTAAAAGTGCACGGAATTTACATTAGTTGGCTTCTACTTTTTTCATATCCCATCTATGACTTTTGGGGTCTACTATCCCTTCAAACCACGCCCTGAATGAAACTGGACAGTCTACCTAACAGTCGTCACTGTTGCAACTTGTTGCTGTATCCAAATATTCTGTGCTGCTTTGTAGTGGACGAAGGTGGTGTGAAGCAAAAATATGCCCCTCCCCCCCCCCACCCCTGCAGAATGCGGCTAGGGCTTCCTGGTTCCCCTATAGTTCATAAATATTAATTGCCCTTGGGCTGCATAGGATCCCACTCAAGAGTAGGGGTCCCCCTGAAGGGTTGTGGCTCCCCACCCACCTGCGCTGCAGGGGCCTGAGTTACGCCCCTGGTGGACGAGAGTGGGACCTGCAGGGGTGAATATAATTTAAATAATCTGGGTTCCTTCCCCTTTGGCCATGCACTTCTTTCTAGTGACACCACACACTGTTTTCATAAAGGCTCGTTTTTTGTTTTTAATCTAGCGCCTCCTTTCACAGTTTTTCCGTTTCAGGAATGACAACATCCCACAAAGCGGTTGCCCACTTCTCCAGCTAAAATGACGTTTAGGGACCGGTTAAGGCCGAGAGGCCATGGAATATGAAGCTCACTGCCAAGATGCCCTCATAGAATCTGTTGAATTGAGGTTTATTTATGAATGGGGGTGGGGGACTTTAAATCGAAGCCAAAAGGAGCAGCACCAAATAAGTCAACACTCAGCTGGCGCCGGCGCCGCGTGTCGAAGCTGGGTCGCCACGAATGTCCATGTGTAAGGGCCTGTCCTTTCAGGTGATGCATGGTCTGGCAGGCTGGCCTGCGAACAAGGACCAGATTTGTCCGCGGGTCCACGGCCTGCCGCCTCAAAGCCCATGGAAGGGGCACCTCTCACTCGACCTTGTTTGCCCAACGGCGGCGTCGAAGAGGGTGGTTGTACCGCTTGGAAGAGCCAAGTCTGTCAATACGGTTCCTGGCATGGGACATAAGACCTCCATTCTGGGCCGCAGGCTTCTGAAGTTCCAGCCGCTGCGGATGAAAGAGGGGGAAGTAATGAGTGTGTGTTCAGAGAGTGTACTGCACACTTGTGATCTCACTGCCAACATAGAGCCAACCAGTCCGCACAGTTCACCCTGAGGTTGGGCGGTCTGCTAGAATTGCAGAGAATCATAGTCCACACGGTGGCAGCAAGTGGCCACCAGGGCCTCTGCAGGCTGCTTAAGTCATGTCCGTTGCAGCTGGTGCTCCCAGGTCTCCAGATTTACCCATGTTACTCTGTGATCACTTCTCCTTGTCTTCAGAATTGACATCGTTTTTGGCTCCACCGGGCCCGATGCACGTTTTTACCAGGAGGCTTGGAAAACAGGCCCGCGCAGCGCAGCTCCCCCCTCCTCCACCCCCCCCCCCCCCACCCCAATCCTCCAAGGGTAGGGTGACCAGACGTCCCGGATTTCCCCGGACAGACCCGGTTTTGCGAGGACTGTCCCGGTGACCCGACGCTTTTGTTCATTTTACCTAAATGTCCCGGTTTTTGCGACAAAGGTCAGGTCAACCTGCGTATCACAAGTGAAAGGTATGCTCTCCTTTCACATGCACCTCTAGAGTCTTAAATACTCCTGCTGCCTGCGCTCGCGCGTGCGTGCTTGTGTATGTGTACATATATATATATATATATACACACACACATACATGCGCGCGGCAGGCCAGATAGAAAAGTGAGACTAAAGGCTTTAGTCCTACTTTTATGTCTAACCTGTCCCGGTTTTTTCTTTAAAAAATCTGGTCACCCTATCCTAGCAGCCCCTACTCCACCTAAATTATATGAGTACTCACGAGATAGGGGGATCTTAGGCGGCCCTCATCACATTCTGAAGGAAGACTCCTATAATTCTGCATTATGCCTTCGTTTGGAATAAGGAAGTTGGGTGGTGCCATAAGGGGTAGCCCAAAAAAAAATGTGGCCTGGTATTTTGTGCCAACATATGTATGTCTTGTAGTAGCCAAGGTGGGCTACGTTTGTCAGTGTTATAGCAAGCTCCCTCCGTGTCTGCAAGCGAAATTTCCACCTTGCCCATTGGTCACTTATTTTCAAAGCCAGCCAGCCAGGTACTTCCAAAACAATGTTCTGCGAAACGTGTCACATCACGATTACACAAGGAGTTCTAGCCTGCTTTTGTCTTAGTCTGGCTCTTAGTGCTTGTTAGTTAACTGACTTAACCCCACCCCTGAAGGCCTTTCAGCAACACCAGCACGTTAAATATTCTGTAAATTTCCTTTTGAGTCTAGTCGGCTTGTGGTTAGCAGAGTTGGACTGTGCTCTCTGCTCTCACTTTCATCTAATATTAACTAGGAGTGAACAAGTCTCCCACTGGAAGGCCCTTCAAAACATGTTATCCCTGAATCCCCATCCCGCTAAACCGCTTGGGCCATCGTGCAGAAAAGTCACGTGTACCGTTACGCCCCCTCCCAGCTCTTGTATTTTGTCCCCTTCCAGTCAATGCCACCGGCTACCACTTAGTCTTTCTTAATTTTAGAGTTAACCCTGCTTTGGGAACTCTGTCAAGTCTTAATAAAATAACTATTTTTTTTTTTCTTGCACGCACATTTAAACAATGGTGCAGAAAATAGACACAAATGCCTGTTGCGCCCTCAATAGGGCGCATATTCTCCTGGTTAACACCTACAAGTAAATACATGACAATAACGCGTAAGCAGCTTTTGCTCCAGCATTGAGCATGCTATAACCGCTTGCACATTTATTAGCAGGGGCAGTTGCTGCAAGTGCAAGTTGATGTAAGTGTTAACTCAGACCAGGCATGCGTCCCTCAAACTCTCCTACCCCCCAAGAGGAGCAAATAACAAGCATCACACCCATTGGTCGGTTAACAAGAGACGTGTTTTATTCCAAACAAAAAACTTTGTTACATAAACAGTCCTTTTGATGGAGAAATCTTCCACAAACCAGACTTTGTATTGCCTGCCCCCTCCACCCTCAGGTCATTCTTCCGCCACGCAAACATGTCAGAAGCTTAAGACCCCACCTGCCTCGATCCTTCAACTCCACTCGCAAGGGAAAAACACAGAATGAAAATAAGCAAACAATGTTATTGAGATGGTGGCTACTCTTTAAATCATTTGCAATTGTTCGTCAGCAAGATCCTAGAGCCATATCCGAATATTGCCAAAATGGCGCCCACACAAAAAAAAAAATGGCGCACTAGGCTTGCAAATCCTTCATTCTGTGATGCGGTCTAGCACCGACATCACTGAGCTCGGGCACAACTTCCGTTCCCAGGCCTCGCATCTCTTGAACCAGGAGTGACCTATAGACAGAGCCACGGCCCCACACAACTTATTGAAGATACGCAGGTATAGTTCTTCCCCCTTCCTCCACTTAAGGGCATCAAGTCAGTGAGATGGCAAGTAGTCGCCATCTACCGCTGCCCTGGCTTTCAGTAAAAAAATTTGCTAAGCTTCTAATACAGTCTGGTGCTATAACAGCCCCAACTTGTGCCTATATTAGCAGTAAGTCATGGGTCCACACTGCCTACCTTAGGAATGCCAATTGGCTACTGAGTCCCTTTCCACGCCTCGTGCAGTCCATCCAATCAGAGAACCACAACACTGTCACCCTTACGGGTTTCTGGGCGACGGGGAAGCCATGTCTCAGTCAAAGAGCCATGTATTGAGTTGTTTCCTGAACACACCCAGGGAGGAGGCCATCCTGAGGTGTAGGGGTAGGTTGTTCCAGGATTTGACAGCAAAGTAGAAGAAGGAGCAGCTGCCACAATGAAAGCAATGGATGCGAGGGACGTGTGCGAGGTGGAGTGAAGCTGTCTTGCTGAGGTGTGAATATTTAGTATGTGGTTGAGGTACTACCGGCCTTGACTGTGTTGTGCTTTGAAGGCCAGCGTGAGGATCTTGAATTGTAACCTCTTTTGGACCAGGAGGCAGTGAAGGGCTCTGAGGTGAGGATTGGTGCTGGCGCATCTGGGGAGATCCAAGATGAGTCTGGCCGCGGCATTGTGCATGGACTGCAGTCTCATGAGTAGCTGGGAGGGGAGACCAGCATTGCTGTAGTTGATGTGGCTAGTGATGAGTGCGTGCATGATTGTTTTTCTTTCACTAGTCTGGATCCACTTGAAAATGCTTTAGAGCATCCGGAGTATGCGGAAGCAGGAGGAGGCCACCGAGTCAACTTGACGTTTCAGCTAGAGTTGACTGTCTGTGATGATGGTGAGGTTGCAAGTGTGGTCCAACGGGGCTGGTGGGGGTCCGAGTTGCTCTGGCCACCAGCTGTGGTCCCATATGTTGGGGTTTTTATCCTAAGATCAGGACTTTTGTCTTGTTGATGTTGAGCTTGAGGCAGTTACCCTTCACCCATGCAGCTATGTCATTCATGGCGTTGTGGAAGTTGGTTTTGACCTTGTTAGGGTCCTTGGTGAGGAAGACTATTAGCTGGGTGTCGTCAGCGTAGGAGAGTATAGTGATGTTGTGGGATCTGATGATGTTGGCAAGAGGGTCATGCAGATGTTGAAGAGGGTGGGGCTGAGGGAGGATCCCTGGGGTACGCTGCAGGAGATGGTTTTGGGTGCAGAGGTGAAGGGTGGGATGCAGATGCTTTGCATGCATCCTGTGAGGAAGGAGGCAACCCACTTCAGGGCGTTATGTTGAATGCTGATGTGGTGAAGACTCCTGAGAGGTGTGTGGTGGGAGACAGTGTCAAAAGCAGCGGAAAGGTCTAGCAGGATAAGTGCCACTTTTTGTTCCTGGTCGAGGGGGGTTCTGATGTCGTCCATGGCTGTGACCTGCACGGTCTCTGTGCTGTGGTTGGCCTGAAACTCCAATTGTGAGTAGTCCAGTAGTTGGTTTCTTTCTAGGTGTTCCATGAGCTGTTGGTTGATGACTTTTTCAATGACCTTGTCAGGGTATGGTAGCAGGGAGATGGGTCTCCAGTTTTTGAGGTTGTTAGGTTTTGCTGAGGGCGTCTTAAGGAGTGGGGTGTTCTGTGCATGTTTCCAGATGTCTGGGAAGGAGGCCCTGGATATGGAGGTGTTGAGGATGTTGGCTAGAACTGGGCTGATTGCCCCGGCCTCAGCGTTTTAGAGGCAGTGGGGTTAGGGGTCGATCGGTGTCCCTGATTGAGTGGAAGCCATGATGCTGGCAGTGGCTTGTGTGGTGGCTGGGGTCCAAGAGGTCAATGTGGATTGAGGCTGCTGCTTGCAGCAGGCAATTCAGATCGGTGGTGTTGAGTTGGGGGGTCGAAGTTGTTGTAGATGGGGGGCAATTTTGCTGTGAAAGCAGTTGGATAGGGAGTCACAGAGTTCCTGTAAGGGGTGAATGGTGGTTTCTATGACTGTTAGGTTGGCAAATTTGTTGCTGATTTTGAAGAGTTCCTGGGAGTGTTTGGCTGTGGTGTTGATGCGGGTGACAGTTGCTGCTTTCTTGGTTGCTTTGAAGTGATTGTGGTAGTTGAAAGCCATTCTGTCGGATGGATCTTTGGTTGATCAGCACTTTTTCTTGAATTGCTGGCAGCTGCGTTTGTTTTTTATTTTTATTTTTAGCTCCAAGGTGTACCAGCTGGCTCGCTTGGGGACGTTGTTGGATTTGGCCAATTTTAGAGGAGCGATTTTGTTGGCTCAGTTGGTGATCCAGTTGGCAAAGTTCTTTACTGCCTGGCTGAGGTCAGTTGTGGATGCTGGCTGTGAAGCATGTAGGGTTTGTATCCAAAGGTCTTCGGTTATGTTGCTCCAGCTGCGGCGGGCGCTTCAGTATTTGGCAGTGGGGTGACGAACATCGTGGATGATGTGGTGGTCTGACCATGTGGGGTCTGAAACATGAGTGAATGAGATCCGGTTGCTGGATGTAAAGATTGCATTGAGCGTGTGTCCTGCTTTGTGGGTGGGTTTGTTGACCAGTTGGGTGAGACCGATATTGTACAGGTACTCCAGGAGGGTGGTGGAGTTGGTGTTGTTGGTATAGACGAGGTGGAAGTTGAGGTCGCTAAGTAGGAGGTAATGTTCGGAGTCAATGGCGAGAGGAGCGATAAGGTTGGTGATGGCTTTGCTGAAGGCTGGTCGAGGGCCCCAGGGTCTGTATAGTAGGGTGCCTCTTCTTGTGGCATTGGCATCAGTCTAGATTTGGAAGTTGCGGTGTTCTATGAGGGGCGTTTGGTCGTCGCCAGTGCAGAGGATGGATTCTTTGAAGATGGTGGCAATGTCCCTGCTGTGCTTGGTGATGCAGTTTCAGTGAAGCATCTTGTATCCGGCCGGGGTGGTTATAGCAATGTCAAGGACCAAGGAGGGGGTCATCCATGTTTCGGTCATGAACGCGATGTCTGGGTCTAAAGGGGTGATGGTATCCCAGATTTCCATTGCTTGTTTGCATAGTGGGCGAGTGTTGAGCAGGAAGCACTGGAGAGGTTGGGGGTTTGTTGTGGTCTTCGGTGTGGATGCTCTGTGGGAATAGGTGACCGATGTCTGGTGTAAGTCTCAGGAGAAACGACACTGAATGCAGCTGAAAGGTCGCTTCATTGAGCATGGGGAGGTCCAAAAACAGCAGTTGTTATTCGATCTGGTGTTGAGGTCCAGGAGTTCCTTGAGGAGTAGCTGTGAATGGTACGAGGACCAGAGATACTGGCACAGATGGGCTTGCATTTGGTGCGCCTTCAGCACTGCGACTGGCATTAAATTTGCTGGCAAGTGGGCAGGGCCTGCTGGGGAGGCGGGAAGGCTGGGTAGCGGGAAACCTTCTGTGGACGTAGGCAGGGCACAGCTGAGAGTACGGGAGCGTGGGAGGCTGGACAGCACTGTGAGTGCTTGCGGAAGGCTCAGGAGAGGCTGGGGAAAAGTGACCTCAAAGGTCAGGGAGCTTCTCAGATGGGATCATGTGTTACTGTAAAAGTCTGAAAGTAACCTGCAGATCTTTAGGTTGGTTTACCCTATGAGCTCAGCCTTCAGCTGCTCTTGGGTTATAAGAGTACTACTCCAGCACCTTACCGGTCACAGGAATCTGACGGTCTAGTTCCAGGCCCATTATCTGGTTGTGGGAAGTCATTTCCAGTCTTCACCCCTTATGAGGTTGTTAGAAAAGGCGAGTCCAGTAATTAGCTCCTCTTTGTATTGTTGAAAGCTATGAATTAAGTCATAAGCCTTTCAGCGATTTGTAGGTGGCTGTTGTGAGTCCAGTGTCACAGGAAGCAGGGAGTTCAGTTCCCAGGCCATGGTCGGGCTGTAGGAAGCGTCAGGTTCAGTCTTCACTCCTTCATGAGGTTCTTAGAAGCTGAGTCCAATCTTCAGCCTCTTGTCAAGTTGTAAAGGGCTGTGAGTTCAGTCTTCGGTAGCTGCGGGTCCGGTTCCTAGCCCCTCACTTCCTAATGTTGGAACCTGGTCGCAAACCACTACACCTGGCTAAATGCCGAGTTAAAAAAGCTCCCTTCTTGAGAGGCCTCATTGTGCCTCAGTCAAGCTGCGGAGCTTCTCTGGTGGAAAGGAAACCCCACGGTGGACGGAAAACTCATTACAGGGCATGAGGCCAACCGCGCTGCACGTGAGTCGGTCGTACCTTCTCTAATTTTCGTTAGGGGAGCAGTATTCCTGGAAAATCCAGATCAGATGTTTCACATAAAAAGCGAGGTTTGAGAGCTAGTGACTAGGCCACGCACTTTAAGACCTCGGCTGTTTCCCAGAGCGGTAAGCCTGTTGTGACTCTGCGGGCGCAGTGACATTGTGCACTTCTGTCACTGAGTGACCATTAACAGAAAAACCTTGCAGCTGAGAGCTCGCACAAAAGGTGCTGTGTCCGCTGTATCGCAGCTTGCTGTGCTCCAATGGTAAGGCTCGCTCTCGAATGCTCGTTCTCTACCTCAAGAAGCCCTTGTCCCTGGAAGGTCATTTGGTCTAACTTGGCCAAGGAAAGGTCACAGCTTGCAGTGATCCAGTGGAAAAGGCTCGCTCTAGAAATCTCGTTCCCTACCCCAGGAAGCACTTGACCCTAGAAGGTAATTTGGTCTAACATGGCCGGGGAAATCGCATTTCAAGCCGAACACATAATACTGAGAATGTTCCTGGTCTGGGGCCCCAAATCCTGGCTGTTGTTAAAGGTCCAGCCCCCATTCTTACAATGTGGCTGAGGATTGGAGCATACTGAGAGGTGGAAATTTGCAGTAGGAAAATTGACCCTGGGACAGTGAGATGCACATTGGGCCATAGAATACGCAGACATTTCGACAGGAGGCAAACACTGTTTCAGGGAAACACACCCTAAGACAGGTAACACACGGACACTTGTGTAGCCAAATCACGTGCAAAATTTTACTTGCATGTGCTGTTGCTCCAACTCCTAAGCAGGCAATAACTACAGCCACACTGCTTACTGACTGTTACTTAGGCATCCAGAGAGATTGTAGAAACAGCACAAGAAGGTGACAGGTTATTATTTCTCACCTTTCAAGGGAGGTGGTATCTGCAGCTACACAAGGGTGACCGGCTGTATTACTACCTAAACTCTAGGGATTCGTGTAGCTACAGCAGACAGGCAGACTTTGTTATTACCCACACACCCAAGCAAGATCTACCTTCATCCACGAAAGGGCGACAGACTGTACATGCAGCCTGCTTGGAGGTACAGGAACGCAGTCACAGAAGGGTGGCAGACTTTATTTCCCACACATTCAGACAGGCTGCACCTCTAGGCACAGAACGGTGACATACTCCATTACCTCCCGGTCCAGGCGACCGGAAGATCCAGGCATCAGAAGGGTGACAGACTTAGCTCCACACCCTGCACGCTACATGTGTTGACACAAAAAGGGGACAAACTCTGTTATTACTCACACAGCCGTGGATGTCCAACCTAGGACTTCACGCCAGGGCCTGTCTTCTTCCGCATACCTGGTGGGGTTGCAGACCACCTTTCCAAGTATTCTTGAAAGGGAAGAGTGTTTGGGGTCTTAAATACCTGGTCACACAAATCTCTCAGGCTGATCCCCTGGATAGTCATAGAAGTTCATATGTTGGTTCTTGATATGTTATGGCGTTTGGGCTCATTAAACGTCAGTTTCATCTTATCAGTCGCAGTGTCTGATGTACTGTTGCATTCAGTCATGTTTTGCTGTGCCCGGTCATGCTGCGTGATGTTGGATTTATAACATGCCACTGTGGTACCGCAGCAGGCTCATTAGTGATTGCAGCACGGGGGAGACAGCCAATCCTAATCTTTTTGGTTTTCTTTCTTTAAGCTCCAGTGGTGGCTGCAGTCCGGTCTCACTTCGATGACTGCCCGGGGTCGCACACAGGCTTCTGCTTGCATGGCACGTGCAGGTTCATCGTACAGGAGAATGTGGCATCTTGTGTGTGAGTACCCCTGACCTGGGAACTGCTGGTGGCAGGGCAGTGAGAACCATGGTGGCACACCAGTGAGGGATGTGTGTACTCATTCTGTGCCTCTATCTCCCTCCTACCCCTTGACACACACATCACCCTTTACTCTCCCCCTCGCTGTCTCTCTCTCCTCCATCCGCACACTATCCTTTTGCCTCCTTTCACAGATCACTCCTTTCTTGCCTAACTCTGCCCTACTTTGACTTGGCAGCCACAGTTATCCCCTTCTGTCCAGTCTCTTTCCCCATCACACACACAAGAGATTTTTTTCCTTTCTCTCTCCCTCGCACCTTCCTTATCATACCGACATCAGGCCTTTTCCTCTTGTATCGTCCATATTCCTTTTCGTCACACGAATCAACCCTTACTCTCCTGTCTCTCTCTCTCTCTAACTTCATCACATACATCTACTCTTCCGCTTCTCCATCAGACAAATGAGTGTCTTATCTCTCTCACCTCGGTCACACACCAGTCTGACCCTTCTCTATTTCCCTCCCTCTTTCCCCAAAGCATACATCAGCCTTCCTCTCTTACCTCTCTTATTCTTTTCCGAACACATAAACACATATCCCCTTTTTCTGTCCTCCATCGTACACAGCAGCCCTTTCTCTCCCTATCACATATTTTTCTCTTCCTCACCACCCACTGTGTCCTTTTCCCACCATGGACCCCGGGCCTCCTCTCTATCTTCTCTGCACAAATTGACCACTGTCATTTTGGGGGCGGGCGAGTTGACTTGGACTTTTCCACCCCCTCACATCCTAGGACCGTGTGTGTGTGTGTGTGGAGGAGGGGGTGGGGGCGAGTCACGAGGGTAGGGGAGAAGCACATGAGGAAGTTAGAGAAGCACACGAGGAAGGGGGAAAGGAATACGTTGGAGAGAGCGCCATGGAGCACAGCGGAATTCCTCGAGGGAAAGAAGCACACATGACAGAGTTTTTGACACACAAGAGAAGCAGTGTGGTGGCCTGGTAGTTGAAGGGCAGAAGGACAAGAGGGAGAGAACAGGAAAAAACGTGCTCTTTCTTGCAGTGCTGAGAGAAAAAGTAGTTCCCTAAAAGTGAACAATAGAAGGTTAGAAGTCAGCCAGTCAGAGAGCTGGGAAAGAGGCGTCGCTGCAGGGGAGGGACAAACACAAGATGGACAAGCTGAGGTAAGAAAATCCATTAAATAGCAAGCAACAGTAAAACCAACTAGTGGTAAGCAATGGGTGAGTTGTAAGCCCTTATAAGCTTTGGTAAGCCTACAGTAGTTCTTTTGCAATCGGATAGCAGCACTCTCTAGTAGACTAGACCTATATGCTGTCCATTAGCTTTCGTTCCAAAGTGGAATAAAAACCTATGTTTTTAAGCCAAAAAAGTAGGAAAATCTTTGTGTCAAATACCCAGATTTTCCCATTAGTTGTAGCCCCTCCTCCTATCACAACTATAGCTGATTGTAACACTTGCCCCTACTCCAGTGCTTAAAATGAAAGTTGTTATTTCACATTCCTACACATTTTAACAAGATGACTGTACTCACAGACATACACATTTTTACAAGATGACTGTACACACACATATACTGACCTACTCAGCAGAAGATCTTTGACTGTCTGAGCTACTGAAGTCTAGCTTCTAGAAGGGGGAGGGTGTGGGCAGGGAGTGGTGGTAACCTTCTGGGAATGCATTAGAAGGCGTGGTGTCGGATGTTGCCTCCATGACGAGTTACTGGGAATCAAGCTGGACAACTCTTTTCACATTCAGCCGCCTCCTCCCTATATATAGCCGTTGTTTGATCCTGCGGTGCCTCAGATGTTGTGGGGTGTGTGTGCACAATCCAGTTTACCTGCAGATTAGCCTCTAACGCTGCTGACACACGTCCCTATAGAAGAGTCTTGCTTCTACTTTTCAGGAAAATTAGTGCACGATTATGGTGGAAGGGAAAGGTGAGACCATACGACATGGCATAGATTCTGACTGGTTATACCCTGATAGGCTGCCACAAACCAGGCTGTCTTCCCCAACAGGTCGTGGGAGGTTGATCACTTGGGGGGAAACAGAAGGGGTCCTTGTTGGTCGCACTAGCCAGCAGCACCAAAGGGCATGGGTGTTGCTGGGTACCAGGCAGGAGAAAGCCACAAACAGCTTTGAGCTTTTGCTATACAGTTTCTATAATTTATCTTCCCCCCCTCTTCATTACTTCCTTCACTCTATCATCTTTCCCCAACTCTTCTTTCCCCGTTTTCCCTAATTCCTCCTTTTCTTCTTTCTCATTCATATCCCCTTATTATGCCTCCCTTTTCTATCTTCCTACTTGTGACTCCTTCGTCTCTCCCGCAGTCTCTCTCCTACCCTCCGTGCTCGCTCTCATCTGCCTCCTTCCCTTGCCTCCTCTCACTCCCTGTCAGACCCTCCATCTGGCACACCCTCCCACCTCGATCTTTTCCTCCACCCGCTTGTCTCTCAACTGCTCTCTCCACCTTCTTTACTCTCTCTTCCACATCGTAACTCACCTCTCTCACACAGCCATTTTGTCTTTGTTGTCACGCACGCCAATTTGGTGGTAGCCCTTTTGTTATGTCTTGCATCAGAGCCAGTCCTGTCTATGCAGTCTATATTAATGCCAACCTGTGAACATATGTATGGAGAGCTACAAACCGTGAGGGTGGTGGCACATGCACTTTCGCTACTCACCTACTTGTTCTCACATCTCTACAGGTGCAGGCCTGGGTTTATTGGCTCACGCTGCGAGCACTACGACCTCCTGGCTGTTGTGGCAGCCAATCAGAAGAAGACAACTATTACCGTGTTGGTGGTGGTGTCAGTGGTAGCTTGCGTGCTGCTCATCGTGGCCTGCGTGCTAATACAGTAAGTGGTTAAATAAATTTAGTGAAATTAAGCAACAAAAATAAACAATCAATTAATGTTTTTTCAAACTTCTACAACACCTTCCACAAATCCAAGTATTTGGCATGAAAGCCAATCTCCATTACTCACCAGTGTGACCTGGTCAGGAAAGTGCCAGAGATCGCAATGCAATAGTGTGAAGAATAGAAAATTGAACCGGACCTCTATGTCCCTTCTTTCACACTAGAGATAGAGGTGATTCTCCTTTAAACTGAGAACCAGTACAATGACCTAATGATCCTTCACCCTTGTCACATCACTGAGGGCCAAACATAATGCAGCTGCAGTATTTTGAAGTAGTTGTATTTAGCTGGTGTACAGTGCATTTATGGAAGTCGTATATGCAATATTGACATAGTCCGTTTGCTAATAGGACCAGTGTTATGATGGTGGTCTTGACTCCTCCGGAGGGTATTCTTTTGATTACAGAATCAGAGTCCCAACACTTTGGATACCCGAGCTTGACAGCTCAGAGTACATTAGGACTCACATGTTTCACTTGATCGACCAGCACTGAGGAGGTGCATAGGTTAGAGTGCAGATGTCCATCAGCCAGGTCGATGCTGCAGCTCTAATTAGGATAATTTCTGTGGTAGAGATTTTTTTTTGTTAAGGCAATCCATACTGCAAAGCAGAGGTCACGACGATTGCTCATTCTTTGACTACTGTTGGGGATGTGTTACAGACAATTGTTTATGTACTTTGCTGGGAAAGCACCTTTTAAACATTTTGAGAGTCTACTGCTCCTTAGTAGTTGGAAAAATTGTTATTGAGTTGAAGGTCAAAAAAGGCTCACAATAGGCATAGCGGGCACTTACATGGGTGAAGCCTCCATCGCTTGGGTGCTAATGTGCACCTGTTCATTAAAAGTGAGTGTTCCTCTGTTGCATCGAGATGGAGCCTTTGCATATGAAGGAATGCATTTGGTCATCTGATTGCCCACAAATTTGCACCCAAGCAACAGAGGCAGTGTGATCCGGAAATAAAATTCTGTTTTACCCAGGTCCTCGAAAATCCTCACACCATTCCTGCTATGGACACCACCAAGCCGCAGACTTTACCCAACTGTTGAGAAATCTTGTCTCCCCTTAAAGGGGTTCTAAATTGTTTGATTCATAGTGCTTTAAATAGGCAGGTACCAGTGACGGCTCCTCCTCCGTTTGGGCAGAGGAGTGTTGCCCCCCGCCAGCAGCGGCAGCTGCACAACCTTTACCAGGTTTGTTTGTTTACAATTGTTTTCTGGTAAAGGGGGTGGGGTCACAGGAGTGGCGTGCACTTGTGCACTGCCCCTCAAAGCGCAGGTGTGTTTGTCCTGCCGTCTCGTTCCGGCCTAACACACATGCGCACAGAGCTTTCTCCAGCCCAGCAACAGGCTCCCAGTCTGCCTCGGAGCATCCACACTGCGTGCTCCAAGCCAATCCTGACGCTGCTCCGAGCAGAGTCAAGCTTCGCGCAAGGCAGGCTGGGAGCCTGTGCCTGCAGAGCCAGCGAGGAAGCAGCAGAGCATATCGGAGCGCGAAGTCGGAGAAGGTACATTTAAAAAATATATATATATATATATATATATATATATTTATTTCTCCCTTATTTTTTCCCCCAACCACCCCTCCCCTTATAATCTCCCCCCCCCCCACGCCGTCCCACCCCTTCCGAGCATGCAAGCCGCTATTGGCAGGTACTGTCTAGTACTGGGTATCTGTGCTCCTTTAATTTAAAATCGAAAGTGTCTTCACTTCCTAGCACTGCTACAATATATTTAATGTGAGAATAGCAGCTATTTTTAAGAAGCAAATAGGTACTCTGGATAGGGAGGCTAGCACTTTTATATTTTAATTTAAAGCACTGTTCATTCCTGAGATGTCCATGGGCTTTCATTTTTCGCTGAGTTGCTTTTTTCTGTATATGTCTTTGTTTATTCAGTATTTTTACGAATTGGGTGAATGGGCACCGTCTATAGGAGGCACACTTAATATGGCCGCAAGCTGGCACAACCAAGATCATGCTTCTACTTTCTAACCCAGCCCAGAAATCATTGCTTACTACCTTTTTCACAAATTGCATTATTTTTTGTGGTATACATTGCTTAATCTCTGTTTTCAAGGAGAACACTTTAATTAGCAGTGGTCCTTGAGCCCTGATCTCTAACTTAATCAGTGCTCCCTGATCAGGCACTGGACATGCCGTGCACATTATCCATTATTGCCCTTGAACTCACACGTGCGTACTGCCGCTCAGCATGTTGACATGGTCTTGAAAAAGGGAGGTTTTCTAACTGTTCATTACTCTGAAAAGCTGGTAGGGTTGTACCAGAGTCTGGAAATTCTTATGTAAAAGAAGAGCACCATTCTGTTGTGGCTTCTGTGAACACGGCATGTGGCATCATCTCTGCAGTGGCATCACTGCTAGTCCCATTTTGGATGCGAGGGAGCATTTTTGCACTAAGAAATACAGAAGTACTCTTTTCACATAATTATACGGGATCTTGCAGAATTATTGAGTATTTCCTCATGATTACGCTACACTGAATTGCACAAGTTACGCCCACCTCTAATCATTACAGGTCTTTAGCTCGCAGTCGATCCTCGGCAATGTGCTATGTTTCAATCATGGATGTTTTTCGCTTCCTGATCTCTAAACCATAATCCTTTAAAACTGGTATAGAGATTGTCTCTGGAAAAAAAACAAAGTTACTGACTTCCGCACGCAACTTACTGACCCTATATGGAATCGAAGTTCAGTGAGAATTTCTGAAAAAATGGGGTCACCATCATCGTCATCCCCGGTCCTGTCTCTGTGGCTATCCCTCCCCCAACCCATGCATCTCTAGAGGGGAGAGTCCATATGGGGCCTGGTCTCGAGCTCAGTCTATCCTGCTCCACTTCCACCACCGTTGTTGACTGTGCCAGGGGGCGACACAGAAAAACAGACTGCACTTTTCCGCACACAATAATTTGTCCACTACCTTTCACTGCAAAGCAGCGTTGTTTGTTTAAAATGTTTTAATTTGACACCGAGTTTATGTGTGGTTATATGTAAAGAGATAAAAAGAATTAAACATGTTACGTAACATTTCTCTCTTTCTCTCTGGCGCCCACGCCCCATCACCCCCACACCAAATTGATCTGTGTAGGTCGCCACATCAGTTTTGCCTTGGTGTAATGTGTGAACCCCCTCCCCTGCTCTAAAATTCAGTTCTAGAGGTGCCTTTGCTGCACAGCAGGCTTTGATAGTCTCTCCTGGAAAAGAGTTATTGAGTCCGAAATAGCTGACCCATCAGGAGTCTTGTAGCATGCCTTGGGCAGTTAAGGTGCAGGCATCAATGTACATACTGCTATTTGCTTAAAATAGGAATATGAGTGAATAAATGAGCAGGGCAGTGAAGTTTGACTAGTTCCATTCGATTTGTTGGACGAGAGAATGTTTTATGGGCAACTTTCGTAAACGTGTGTAAACAAGCCTTTGTTTTGTTTTCAGCTGCTGCAGTCTCAGAAAAAATTGCAACTGGTGCCGTGCCCTCCTCTGCCGGCAGGAAAAGCCATCAGGCCTTTTGAAAGGCGGGACTTCCTGCTGCCAGTCAGAAACAGGTAGGTCTCCTAGACGACTAATCACTTGCTAAAAGTTTTCTGAGCTATTCCTACCACGAGGACATTCCCGTTGATTATGGGGTCCTTGATGGCTTTTCCAGTGGGGTTTAGGGGCTTCCGGGGTGTTGGATAGCGTACGAGGACTGGTCTACAGAGAAATCAGATTTCCCAACAGGTCAGTGTCTCTGAAAAGGTCATAGTCTGGGGCAGAGGCAGTCACGACGTCCTCCTCAACTTCATGCAGTTCTCTTCCCTTTCAATGGAAGTGGTAGGTTTCGGAAAAGTTATCAGCATTTAGTTGGTAAATAATGTAGTAAACATCCTTGACAGGATGTGTAATTTATGTATTTATTTATATATTATAAAGCTTATTTGTGAGCTTTATCCATTTAAAAATATTTTTGTTGTAATTACACAGGGTTTTCCCCCCTCGAAAGTTATTCTTCTCCCTCCCCCCCCCTTTTTCCGTAAAGTCTTTGTATCGGTCCTCCTGCTAAGTGCGCAGAAGGGTGTTGTGGAAAAAGTTAATGACCAAAATAATTCTGATGATAAGATTGCAACAGCTATTTTGTCCGTGAAGTTTCCAATTTATCAACGGATTATGGATTATGTAAAAAAAAAACTATACTTCGTAGTATGTGTTTTGGAATTAAGTATTTACGTTTGCGTCATGCGCAACCAACCCACCTTTTGAGGCTGGTCTAAACCAGTGGTTCTTAACTTTAGGCTTTGAAGGACCTCCACAGAATAACTTCTGGAAGCCGGTGACCCCCACCTGAGCTATTTAAATGATTTGACCCACAAATACGAAAAAATAAAAAATACAGAAACACGTGTACAACAAATAAGCAAATTCACAAACAAAGACACATGCAAAAATCGAAATTTTTGCATATTTAAATTTTAATTGAAAGGAGCGTTTCAAAATGTAGTTTTATTTCTAAAAGACAAAGTGATATGCTGGTCTCCAGAATACCATTTTGTCTTTTTTGCTCCAAATTCATGTTTTCTTTTTGTCAATGTTTACCAGTGCTTCAAGTGGAGGCCATCTATCGTCCTAGCCAGAATACTTTTACTGAAGTTACACCACTCCCTCAAATCAAGACAAGGATACCTGCTTCAGTTTTAGCCTCCAATATTAAACTCTTTCTTACTTACAGAGCGTTTTAAAGTTTTACATTTTGCTTTTTTTCATGTACACTTAGGTAATCTGCTAATATTATTCAGTTTGCTAAATAGTCGCCGACCCCCTTAATAGCGTCACTGACTCCAGGGGACTACAGGTTAAGAATCAGTGTTTTAGACCAGTGGTTCTTAACTGTTTGACATTTGTAGACCACCACTTAATCGTTACTAGAATCCAGGGACCACCCCCAAAGCACTGAGTTCTTATTGGAATCGGGGGACCCCCGGGTTAAGCAGTTTCAATTATATGAACCACTAACAACTACACAAAAATAAACAAACAAGCATTTATCGAACAAATACGCGAATACGTTTTTATTTTTATTTAATTCAACAAAATAAAACAATACAAAAAATTAATTTCAGTGGTAAGGTTGGAGGTTTTAGAGTTTCAGTTGAGGTCACTCATCGTCCATGCCAAATTCTTTTTGTTTGATGCACTTGTACTGCTCCCACGAATAAAGGGGATAGCAATTTAGTTCTTAGCTTCCAATTTCTATTTCTTTCGCATTTAATGTTTTAAAATGTTTAGTTTTACAATTTACCTATTTACATACTCTCACTGTTAGTATTATTTAATTCTCTAAGTAGTCCTGTCTCGGAGCCCTGTGGGTCCCCAGACCGCAGGTTAGGAATCACAGGCACAGGTCAGAGGGGGTACCAAGTGATAGGGAGGGACAGTGAGCTTCCTAATGAACGTAGAGACTCTGTTACTTCCGAGTTGTGATTTTGTGCTTCATTGTGCTATGCCAACAGTCATGACGTTCTAATTTGAATTAACTGCAATAAAAATGTATATATTTTTAAACGAATCACTGGCATAGACTGTAGGTTTCTATTAATTTAAAGGCCACTGTCGACTCTCCGACGAATACTCTAAGGAATTGATTGCAAGCCTGAACTGGTGAAAGATGGACGCTAATATATTTTTTCTTCTTTTTTCCACAGTAGTCTGAAGGAGAATGGATCCAAATCCATGTATCTCTTTAGCATGAACGAAGGACCAGCTCTTCTAGAGCAGGAACTCTCCAGCCATTCACAGAATCACTGCAACACACTCCTATGGAGGAATGCTGCCAGGCGGACGCTGTATGGATGCTTCAGTGTGCTTGTCCACATTCTCTGAACTTGCCGTTTGATTTTTTTCCTCGCCTCAGAACACTTTGCCTGTAAAAGAGCAGAGGATGTGAATGCAGTGTTGGGCCAACACCTGCTGCCAGCTCTTGAGACTTTTCTTGACTTGTGATGCGGCTGGTCCCGCATTCGTGCCGGTGTTGGATATAGGAGGCTTTCGGTGGGATGACTTCATCGTTCCACCGAATGTGGCTGAAGCAGAGACTACTCAGGCCAACAAATCAACATATTGGCATGAACAGCAGCAGACTGAGATAGCAAGGACTGCTCTCGTAAGACAGTGTTGACTGGTTCTGGATTTGTTACATAAGTGTCTCATTTATTTATTATTAATTTTATAAGGCATGAATATATGCCCTCATCCTGCCCTCTTCTAGACTGCTTTTGGGGCATTTTACAGTGATGAACAGTCAGCAGGAGCTGAAAACATGACGTTCAGTGAGAACATTAGGTTTCATTGTGAATATATTTTAATAATAATGATTTATTTAAGAGTTAATGGTGGACGTGTCGTCTCTTGGAGGGGTTGCTAAAGAGTAATACCTTGGCCATGCATAGAGGTGTTACAGGGATTCCTTGTCAGTCACCAAAGGGTTGCTGCGAGCCCCTTGTGTTACTGCTTATCTGCACACTTCATGTATGGAGGGTGGGTTTTGTGGGAACACTGAAACCGCTAGGTTGTGTTGAGTCAGAAAATGTATACTGGTGTTCAAGAAAGAAACGATTTCTGATAGAAATTTCTGGGAAAGGTGATTTCCTTCACTGTCCAACGTTTCAGAGAGACTAATGATAAGTGCAGGTTATGCTAGTTGATAAAGTGCTTCCTTGGTGAGGCATGACATTTCACCAGAATGGGCTACAGTTAACACTCTATGTACGCTCTCACTTTACTCTTTCCTTAACATCTCTCATCCAAAAATGCATCTTAGACAATGCCATACAACTGCCATCATGCCAGTCACTTGTATGTTCAAGCCATCTTGGCTCTCCAGTTGGCGGTGTAAAAAGAAACCACAGTGTAGACTGCCAGCCACATCGGGCAAGAGATGCCTGACCAAAGCCTGTGGTCTCTGCCCATGGTGGAGCTGCCTAAATGCTGTAGCTTTTGGAAAACAGCTCTACTGATCAGTTTGCTCTTGTTGAAATCCGAAATAATGCATACTTGGTGCCTCTTGTCGATGTTTGTGACCAGCTTACTCAATAGATGACACCCATCTTCTAGGCCTAAAATTCAAAACCGTATTTTCATGGCAGTTGTGGCACAGACCACGTTATAGCATATAACAAATCATTGATGTCCATATAGAGTCTGGCTGTGGGCGACTTGTGGAATATTTTGGTTGAATGATAGAAGCCCATGGATACAATTCACTAGGCATCTTCGACATTGGTCTTCGTCAGCAGAAGCCCCAATATGGTCTGGGCTGTTCCATATTAAATGTGGAATCGATCTCAAGCAGGGTGACCTGTTCTTTCATGAAAGATATGTTGTTTCATTTGGGAACTCATAGTGACTAATGGATACAAAGCAAAAGCATGTGCTGTACTTGCAGATAAAAGCTAGTCTGTGCATTTGTAGTGTAGCTTTGGAGGACTCGGCCGCCATGTGGTAAGAAGTGATTTCTGTGTCGCCGGTGGTATGTAGGTGGTTTGACTGCTTCAGTGTGCTTGTCCACTTAATTGGGATTAGTGTGTGGGCACTGATGCTTGTTTTTTCAGAATATTGCATCCAGTTTTTGATCCCAGTATGGTCAGACATGTTGGTGGATAATCACACAGGTTTCATGTTAATGCCCCAAGCATTGATAGTAGGAGCCTAGGTTTAGGAAGGTGCTCCTGTGTTACTGATTGGCAGACCGAGCCATCTGGATTCAAGGAAGCAAAGGACTTAAAAAAAAAAAAAAAAAGGGCTAGAGTAGGGATGTGTGAGTAAAAATATGATCTACTCAGTTGCACACTAATGACCTGAGAAACAGACACTAGTGGAAAGTTGCTGGAATGAGTGGATATTGGTCTCCAAGGCGTGGCTCTGATTGAACATGCCAACATGGTTTAAGTAAAGAGACTTCAAGATCATGGAACAATGCAAGTCCCTTCCATAAAGTGTGATTTGCAGAGCACATCTAGCATCTTGGGGTGTTGGCTTTGCATTGGACTTAATGACGCTTCTGTTGTGAGAATTTATGCTGAAAACTTTCATGATAAATGAAGACGGGTTAAATGGAGGGGGTTAGTGGCGTGAATGTCACCAGAGTTCACCTCTTTCTTTCCTTGGAGAACTGGAACGACCCCCGAAGCTTACAACTCACTATTCAGCCTGATTTCTCTGCTGATACCACGAGAAATGCATATCGTTTTCCATAATCTGCTTTATGTCTGTACAGAGCGTCGAGTCCCTCTGATTTTAGGTTGTGGGTCTACACCATAATCCGAAAGCCAGGAACCCCAGGGTTTTTTTATGCCACCTAAATGGACCCAACTCCTGAGTAGAGAGAGAGCAGGAAAGCACCTGGAAGTGTTATTGTTTTAGTCTGAAGTGTAGCAGTTTCTGGAACGGAGCAGACAGATATGTTTAATGTTGGCTTTGGATGTGCATCAACACTTAAGAGTCCAGGGGGAATTTTACAGACCTGCGGGTGCAGCCTTCTAAAGAATTAGTACTCACACAACAATGTGCCCGAGTCTAAGATCTTGAAGTTAACTTTGAGGGTTCAGCTGATAATTTTTCTGACAAGTGAAAAATTATTTATTTTTAAGGATGAAAACACTCACCCACCATAATACGGCATGCTTCATCTTAGGGTTCCGCCTCACACTACAAAAATACTAGTGGTGTGGGTACATCTCCAAAACTAGAAGAAGCTCATGGATGTTTTATATTGTATCCTGTGTGAAAGGAACGTGTGGGTGGAGATAAACCGAGTGTAGCAGCGTGAAGAGAGTTCTGGGACTTTGACAGCTACGGCTACGCTGATGAAGACGGGCTTGAACTCTGAATTTTTTCCTAGGGTGAACCTCGAGAGAAGTCAATAAAGCCAGATTACTGACGGTCGGGTTTTGCAGCATTCCCCCTTATGGTAAATGAGGGTTTTCGTCCTCAAAAAGAAATCTTTTTTCACTTGCCAGAAACATTGATTAGCAGCTCAACCCTCAAAGCTGACTTCACAATATTAAACTCGGGTACATTGCTGTGTTTGAAGGTGCATCAACACCTTCAAGTATGATATTTCACGGTGGAATGTGATCCCATGAACCAGTGTCTGCATGCAGGATTATCCTGGTTTACGATATCTGCTACTGGTCAGTGACATCTCTGTGCCAGGCACTGGTAAGGGAAATGTGTGAGACTAGGCTCCTGTGTCTGTACTTAGGACATCAGAAAGAGGAACGAGGCAGACTAAGTATATGTGTCTTCATGCAGGATACCGAAAGGTGGATTGTGGCAGACTGGGCAGCCATGCCTGCATGTTGCATACAGAAAAGTGGAATGTGTCAGATCGGCCAGCTGTGTCTGCATGCAGCATTCTGAAAAGTGGAATGTAGTAGAACGTGCATCCGTGTCTGAATGCCAGATATTGACAAGCTGAATGTGCTGGATTAGATAACTACAGATGCAAGCAGGTTGGTGTAAGTTAGATTGTGTTGGAGATGCGTGCAGAATGCTGTAAGACGTGAAGAAAGAGCCTTCACGGCATTGTCTACATGCTGAATGCAGTAAGGTGACAATAGGCTGGTCACGGACATATCCATCCAAATGTTGGAATGGAGGAGATGATGACAGGAGTACCTGCAGGCTTTATTTGTTCATATGTGATATGAGCTATAGGGTAGAGATATTGATCATGAAAATTTAAGGGCTATGGAAAGTGACATTTGCTTAGGAATTAATTCACTGGATTGACAATTTCACCTACATCTAGCCTTGTAACTGTATTTTATTTGATGCTGAGTGACTAAAAGCATGGCTTTAAGTGCAATCTACTTTATTTATCTGCACTGCCCCAGTGGCACATGAGACTAGTGGCAGTAAAGAGGCAAACCAGAGGTAGAAACTCCTATCCATACCTGCTGCTAAATAACGTCAGTGGACGGGGTATCAGAATTGGAATGAACTAAATGAACTATGTTTTCAGAAAGTGTATGATAGACTGACCTGGGTAGGAATTGCCGCATGAACCATGCTTTCAGACCAGCTTGAGTAGTAATAGCTGCATGCACAGTGTTTTAGGTGGGATATGTTAGACTGGGCTGGAATATATGTAGACAGAATATTTCACTAAGAGAAATCCTAGACTGGACAGGAACATCCTCATGCTCTATGGTTTCAGGTGGGATGTGATGGACTGAACTGTCTTGGCTGCAGGATGGAGCCACAATGTGTAAAGTGAGAGATTGGCCAGAAATGTGTGCATACAGAATGCTGTAAGTTGGAATGTGATGACGACATGGACACTTTGGAATATGAAGGACCTTCTGGTCCTGTTGCTGAAATGCTGGGGAATTCCATTGCATTTCCAATAGGAATGAAACAAAATCAAGTTGAGGGCACACACCGACTGTAACATGAAGGTCTGCCACCATTATTCATGGATATTTACAACCAACATGATGCACTTGTCTTTGTTTACTGTGCAGCAAACACTTCATTGCAATGAAGATCCAAATGTGCACTTTAGGAAAGCCAAATTATTGGTGAGTTGCAGTAATTGAAGACCTTGTTGAGAAGAAAAGTAGTATAAACATAGAACTTTTATTTATTATCATCCAGTACCTTCCCCAGCGATCACAAAGGGAACCAAATGACGAAAAAGTGCACCACTAAGGTGCAGTTCTAGCTCCTAAAGCACATGGCTATGATTGGAGTAAACTGATGTTGAATCATTATGTGCCAGGATGATAGCTCAGTAGCGTAAAGACCTGCTCTATAGCCGTGCGTAGTTTGCCTGCCCTGTTTCACATCTCTGCAGGGCTCCAAATCCTTTTCAGGTCAATTATATGCGTACCATTGATGTGTTTTGTGATAAATAGACCTACTATTAAATCGCCAGGAGGCAATTTAATTTGTAGTGTGTGTTTTGTTTAACAGTAAATATTATTCTAATTATTATTATTACATGACCAAGACAACAAAGTTTAACCTCTTTATTTGTTGTACTAAATAAGATATTACATTAATTGTCAAGGTGCTTGATTTTTCTTATTTTCAGCTGAAGGATGAAAAATGCAAGGTAGATAAACAGGAAGGTATTTCTGCAAATCTTTCTGTGGAAAAACATACCTTTATTTATAGATTAGCGGTGTACTACAGCGTCCACTACTATATCTCATCTCCTTTGCTCATGTGTATGTTAAGTGAATCAACTGACGATCACCACAAGAAAGTGTGATTAACTTAATTTATGGTTAATGCAGAAGGCCCTAGACTTCCTAATCATTAGAGCATAGGAATGTTGAGCACTCCATTGAAGAAAATGGAGTGCTCCGGCCTTCTAATAGCTTGGTAGAAGCCTGGAGTATCCACATTCCAATGTTTGCCTTTCACAACTGTTGATGTCAACAAAGGCATCACAGAGCCCGAGGGGATTTCAACTTCTGTTTTACTAATAGAACATTTTGCCCTCTAGGGGTGGAATGTTCTAATAGCCTTATAACCCGCTGTAGCTGAGCTATACTGGTCATTAAAGGCCTGCCTCCTGGTTAAAGGCCCTTGCCTTTGGCCTTTAATGCTGGAGCTGATCTTTAATGGCTGGTATAGCCCGCTACAGCTGGCTATTAGGCTATAGTAGCTTTCAGTATGAAAAACAGTGGGTCAGTAGATAGCTGAATATGTGGGATACTGTTGGTTTTTAATAAGATTATTTTCCCAAACATACATTTGTGAAAATGAAGAGGATTTTGGTAATTCACTCAAAATATTTTGCACTCAAAATAGATATGTTGTTATACACTTGAATGAGTCACTGGCAAGTTAGTTTAAAATAGTACAAAAAATGAAGTTTCTTGTGCTTCTTTGAATACCTACAAATAAACCATCTGGATAACCCCATCTTTCTAGATCAGTTTGCTTTTCCCAGACTATTTTTCATGGGAACACTTTATCTCTATATCTGAAAATTAGGCAAAACATAACAGCTACAAGTTAGGTGTGCAACTGATTGTCTTTAATCAGCCCTTCAGATTCACTCAGCTTTCCCTATTCTCACCCTGTCGTCCCCTTGACCAGACCCAGGCCACAACCAATGTCTTAGGTGTAAATATGGAATCATTAGTTCTTCACCTACATGGTATCTTGGATATTCCTAAATAAATTGCCGATAATTGGGAGCATACATATGTATTAAAGAATCTTCGCATAAAAGCAGAAGTGTTATTGTATCAAATGTATTTCTTACATGTGTTTATGAATTCCAAACATCAATGATCATTAAATGATCTATAATAATGATCCCAAATAACATTGACTCTTTGCCACTGCCAAATCGCCTGTATTCACTATGTCTAGCAGTGGATCATCTGCAAACTTTAATTTTCTGCATGTGTTTTTCTACTATAGCCAAACTATATATTTATATATTGTTTCACTTTGCATAATCCGCCCCTGTCCATTTAAAAGAATCAGTCTTTTTACAATGATTGGGGCAAATACAGAGTATTAGTGCATGGTGTATGAAGTCATTTCTTTCTCTAGTTTTGCTTTTGTCAAATTTTGTTGTTCCCTCTGCCTAAGGCCACTGTAGGCAACATGGCTGTATGAACATGGCTTTGTTCTATTGAGGATGAGCTTATTTAGTTTATGAGAATTCGATTTTTATCCAGTTCTTTCACAATATTCATTTTGATTCCCTGGAGTAGGACTTCTTTGATTACTTTACAACTAGTGTTCTTTTTCCTACATTTGTTCTCACGGTCTTCATGATTTTCATTTTAATTTCTGTATATGTTTATTTATGTTTATACGGATGGCTAGACATTTAGGACTCTTGGACACGGAGTTGTTCAAAAAGTATTTTGAGAAAGATATTGATCATGTACAAAAGTCTTTTTCTCCAGTGTTTACAGAAATATATGTAATTTCCTGAATAGTTCAGGCGAAATGTATAAACATAATTGTGAGTAAGTTAGATATATATTTGGAGTAAGAGTCCATGTTGTCCCTGCATATAAAAAGCAGAAGTAAAAGGAAGGGCACACTAAAAAAAAACTGATAAAGGAGAAGAGAAAGACAGTGTAGGAGGGGCTAGAGGGAGTGGCTGGGCCAGATATATGGCTAACCAGTTTTGCTCATACTTCTTATTGTGTGGTGTTAGCGATGTACAGGTTCTTCAACAATCCCATTACCAATTTGTTTTTTGTTTATGGGGGCTTGGGTGAGTCAATACATTTGAATAGTTTGTCCTGTAAATTTCTTTTGGGCTTGCTTTTGTTTAGATATGACCTGAAGGAATTGTCAGCACATCTTGTAAATTGAATCAAGGCCCCATCACGGGTTGATAGGGTTGTTTGCACAGTTTCCATTCTGACAAAAGGGACTTGATCCCCAAGGTGGTCATGATATCTAACATAGCAATGGCATTTTTGCAGAGAATTGTGTCAGTGGTTATGGGGAGCTTACATCCAGTGACAATGCTATATTTAATATCGAGGTTATACATTTACTAATTGTGTCCCAGAAGCCTTCAGTAAACCAGATTCATGTAACATACACTAAGGTTTCCTTATATTTCCTTGCAACTCCAGTAGATGTTTGTTTCCATTAAGCATAATTTAAGTATACTTATGAGGGTTCAGTGTTAACTGTGAGCTTCCCAGTACCTACAGCCAGCCAATGAGGGGGCACATTTGTCAGCTATTAATCTTCATCTAACCTTATCTCAGAGTTTGGGTTTTTACCTTGTATACATTTTCTCTTTAAGTACATCTTCCCAATTAGATTGTATGTTTTTGGACATTCTTGAGATGTCGTGGGGGAAAAATGTTAAAAGATATTTGGAAGTACCACATCCCCCCTTGTTTGATTTTCTTTATTAATGTTGGTTTCTGGCTTAAGAGCAAATAAAGGTCAAATTGATCTCAGTTGTACTTTGTGTCAACTGAGGTAAATGGTAATGGATCATTCTTTGTGCCAAAGTGTTTTATCAGTTTTGATTCCTTTTCTCTTCAATGCTTCAGCATCAAGGTTTTGCCTTGAATCGTTATTTTTCGATTTTGCCAGAGAGATGCTAGTGTTGAGTGCTTAATTTTGTTTTGATGTTCATTATTTAAAAATCATAGGGGAACACTATTTGTAGCAATGATGGCAGAGTGTTCTGATGGTTTTCATTTTTATTAGTGGCATTAGGTCGAGAGGGTGAACTAAACTTTATTCCATTTTTATTCTAAGTAGGGACAGGTATAGTTATGTTCTGCAGGAGAAAGTTGACCACCCAGTCTTGTTGAAAAAAGCTGTTTAGTATCTAAGGTTCTTTGGAAATCTCCAAGATTTCTTTCACCAGTCTTTCTGCAAGTCTTAGTTTGAGAAGAACTCTTCTTGGATTTTTAGTTTGCCAGATAAATGTCGATATAGGAGTGTCAAAGTTATTAAAAAAGTATTTTAAAAGAAAAATTTAAGACGTTCAAAGTAATTGTTTTTTAACATTTTGCTACTTTCAAGAACTCCTAATCTGTCAGTTAACTTTGGTGCGGGCGCACTGCATGACCCTCCTAATTAATCCCCAAATTGATGCCTCTGCTTCAGGTAATCTTTTCAAGATCTTACCCATTTCACAAAGTAGTTTTTTTTTTTTTTTAGATTTGACACAACAGTGCTGCTATTGACTAGAATAAATAAAAAAAAAAGTGAATTTTACTTGAGGGCTTTTTTTTTTTTACTTTAGAAAAATCTATGGCTGGCTACTAAAAAAATAGTGAAAGGCTTATAAAATATTAAATATTTTTCTTTTATATTAAAACCAGACAAACCCGTTTTAGTAATGGTTGCCCTAACGTCTTCCTACTATGTTGCACTGAGCAAAAACGTTGGTATTTAAAGATATTTATAATTTATTACATGCAGTAAATTAATTTTTTGATTTGTTACATGTTTGTGATTGTTCTTAGTCCTAGAACTCTGCTAATAGTTATTTAAAGATGAGTGCTCTTAAATAAAGCTTTTTTCGAAAATGTTTACTGAATCTGGATTTTATTTAACGTCTCCTATGAAAAAAAAGTGGTCGTTTTTTTCATTCCTTTTAAGGTCTTGCCTACTAGACAGAGCAAGCTATCTAGTTGCAAAAAGACGTACTGTCAGCTTACAGTGGCCTTAAAGACTGCCCTTGCTTTTACCGTTGGTTGGCTTTATTGTTGCTCTCATTTGATTGTCTTTTATTCGTTAGCTTGTGTGGGCTTCCTTCCTCTTCCTATGTTTGTCCCTCCAGTGGAGCATACCTTGATTACTTGTGTCCTTCCGCTGCTCACTTTTCAGGGATCCCTTTTTTAGCTTTTGTACTTACCTTCCTTAGCATTGGCTTACTCCCACGTGGCTCCTACATCACTTTCATTTCCTTGCTTACTATTGGTCAGCACCTCCTCCTCTCTCCGTCTTCCTCTTGGGTCTTAAGTCTTCATCCTGCTGTAGAGCCTGAACCAAGTACTGCTTCCGGTGGCCAGTGTCCTTCCACTGCAAGCTCCTACAATATAACACTCTTTTTTTGTTTTGTTTTGTTTCGTCATGCACTCTTTGAGTGCATGTTTCTGCAGTCCCTCTCCTTCAACCCCAATTAAAGTAAAAAAAAAATAAAAAATCATGCAGCTGGCATTGATTATGCCATAGCGCTTTTTTTTTTTACTCTAAGCCATATTTCTAAGTACACGGTGGTATCACTTCTGAGGGCATTTTATTTTGCAGCCCAGAAATGTTGATGGGCTGTTAACTGGCATATAGAAAGGGATGAGGGTCAGATCTTGATGCCTTTTTTTCTGTCATAGGATTTCCTCTGCATGTTTTCCAGCAAGGCATACTGTATCATAAAGGCTTTGCTGCTTCTGTGCCACAAACGTATGTCGGCTGTGCATCCATGGTGAAACCCGCCCCACTCTACCCCATCCTGCACCATACAAGTGTCATGCAAAGGGGTTTTTACCATCTCTATGATTGCTCTCACAGTCCAAAGTGTGGATGCTATTAAAAATATTTTCCAAGGTTGAGTTTATTCGGCAGTACACTTCTGCCCTAACAGCCTTTTTACAGCCACTCCTCAATCTCAAAATCGTTTTCCTTTACCCACTCTGCTATTCATGCGTTTGCTGACTCCTGCTTCCTTAGCTTTCTCTTCTCTGCCAGGGGTTACAGTTGGGGCTACCGCATTTAACGCCTCCCCAAATTGCTGCTTGCATAGGCCACGTGTGCTTTGTGCCTGGTGAACCCGATCAACAACTGAATGACCATGGGCAAATGGAGGTTTTGCACAGTCTAAAGCCCAAGTTTACTGTATGCACAAAAAACAGATTTTCGCTGCAAAATCTTGGCATGGATATGGGCGAGTAAATACATCCATATACATTGGATAAGCAATGCAAGGCCCCTCCTGGACCCAGAACCCTGGCACCTGATGGCATTTGGTACGTAAAAAGACATTGGCAGGCATCCCTCCCACCACTGTAATAAAAGGAGCCCCTGCTTCTCCACCCTCTCTTGCCCACTCTCCCTTTGGCGAACAATGCACATACTTTAACAAGCATTGGCAAAGCCAATAGGTTTTACGTATGCGAAATCTATTGGCTTTGTCAATGTTTTTTTTTACACATTGCACAGCAGTTGAGATGATGTGCAACATGACAGAAAGAAAAAAACGCTTTGACGCGGCCAGCATTGTCCATGACATAATGCTTTTTCTTTTAACTTCAAACCCTGTTGCACAGCAGTTCAACTGCTGAGCAACATGTAAAAAACATTGACAAAGCTAGTAGATTTTGCACAGGCGAAACCTATTGGCTTCATCTGTGTTTTTATTTCTTTTTTGGTTCACCACTCCCATGAGGGTGCATATGTTGCCACCTGTCTCCCTCATGTACTACTCTTTCCACTCCCCTCCTCTGTGCTCTGTGTTGATGTTTCTCTCTCTCTCCCTCTCTCTCTTTCTCTCCCCCCTCTGTGATTGTCACCTGACACCCTCTGTTTTCTGCTGTTTTCTGCTTGCCCTCATGTGGTTCAGCCCACCCACCGCATTGCTATCTCTTTTGGTGCATCTCCTTTGAGATCTACCTCCCCATCCCACCTGCCTGCTCTTCTCCCTCAAGTGCTGTTTCCTCTGCTCTTCATTGCTGCCCTCTTCTCTTCATTGCTGCCCTCTTCCTACCCTTCTGCTTCTGGTGCTTCTTCCTCCCATTCTCTTACTGCAGACCACTCTCATTCGCCCCATGAATGCTCCCCACCCGCAGCTTTTAAAAAAAATTTATATTACTTTTTGGTTAGTGGCAGAGGAGCAGGAAGCAATTGCTGCCAGTTCAACTGCCTAAAAATCGCCTTTGCACTACCTCTTTCATTTGTTCCATTTCGGATCGGTAAATTAAAAGAAAATGCTCCTGTGTTATTTTGTAATCATGCATGCATAACAGTGCATGCTCTTAACATGACGTTAATTAAATCTATGTGATGGCTTTTCAGAGTCTGTCTCTCTTGAATCTCAAGGAGCATTGGCTTTCATACAAGTGGCCGCTTATGTCACGTACGGGACTTCTACTCTTCCCAGACTGTCCTCCATGAGCCTTATCTGCTGCATTGCACCTGAACCTCTACTCCTACCTCTGAGCTACCCCTGTACCGCTGTTCCCCTAGACCAGTGGTCTCCAAACTTTTTAATGTTGTGCCCCCCCAGTTGAAAAATATAAATCATTGTCGCCCTCAGAACTTTTCACATTGCAGTTAAGTACTGTTACCTTTTTAAAAATGCAATAACATGATTCTGATTAAAACTAAGCCCTGTTATCTGTATAAAGCTTCATTTTACCAGAGCCTGGCGCCCCCCCCTGGGATCACGTGAGGGCCCCTAGGGGGGCCCGCCCCCCAGTTGAAGACCTCTCCCCTAGACCAATATTCTGACTGCTCAGCTCTTTCCTCCAAGAATGACTATGCTTTTGGTTTGGGCTGCTCTACCTTTCCTTCTGGATGTTCTCCTCTCTGAGCTTGGCTTATCTCAATCCTCCTTTGATGCTATTCCTTCCTTTGACCATTGCCTACTCCATCTTTGCTTCTGGCCTTCCATTTCTTTGAGCTTGGACTGTCCTAGTACTCCTTTGGGCCTAATGACCTCCCCATGCCCAGTCGACTCCATTTTTCCTTGGGGTCTACTTTTCTCACCGAGTTTGCCCTCATCTGCTCCTTCTGCTGTACCATTTATTTTACTACACCTGGTCTGCTCTTTTTATTGACCATTCCCCTTAAGAGTGCTTCTGTCCAAGCTCAGGATTCTTCGATCTCCTTATTGGCTGCCCATGGGCACAAGGCCTGGGGTGCACCTTTCCCTTTTCAGATGCACTCACTACTCAGAACCTAGGCCAGATTGACTGTCCTTTTTGGCCTGCTCTCTCCGAAACCAAGATTTATCTCACTGTAGTGCATGCGCACTAGCCCTTTTTTAAGGGTTCTCCTCCACAGTTCATCGCAGGATTTCTCCTTTCTCAGACCAGCATTCATTGTTCCTCCTCATCCCTTCTGGTGACCAGTTTTGCTTCACTCCTTTTCCAGGCCCACAGGTGTGCTTAGTCTCCGGGGCAGGCTCGCATACTGTTCCTCCCCTAGGTGTTAAAAAACCATCAATCTGGAGGCATAGATTTCGAAAGAGTGGCTTCTAGAAACAAGTTCTACAGGGAATTAGTCCTATGAAAGAGACATAGCACCAAGAATAAAACACTTTTTAGCATACTAACCTTAAGGCTTGTATCGGGAAATTTTTAACTGTATTTTTGCGAAATGCTTGGTACACTTACAAGTTTCTGGCTCTGCAATAGGCAGGAGTAAGTGTGTTTTCAAGGACGAAAATACTTTCCCTGTGTTAAAATAAAATTCCTTCACAGACTTGCTGAACTATCCGCCAATACTATCTGGGGGCTGCAGACAGCCACAGGAGTATTTTTACTGTTGATTTTCATGCGTACTCATATTGAGTTTTCAAATCCTCAGAAATTGGAAAATCTACCCAAGTCATTGTCTTAGTAAAAAGTTATAGGTTTCGACGCAAATCATAGTTTAGTTTTTCAACTTATAAACCTTTTAAATCTGTGTGAATCGTGGCTTTAGAGCCCAGCCTCATCCTGTTCTTACTTCCTCTAGGCTATGGCTAGATTTGCTCTTTTTGGCAAAGCATAGATTAAAACATCCCTCCTCCAGTGGCCATCCTACATCAGGAACACACGATAACTCTGATAAACAATATAATTGATCTCAAGACAAGATACCAAAAGCTTGACCTTCGAAGCGGCCACAGCCTCATTTTATACACTTTTTTGGGGAGAACAAAATAAATGAAGTAAAGCCCCCCCAGACTATACGTGAAGCTGTCCACCTTGGTCTTCAGGTCAAAGTCAGCGCTAATTCATGAGATTTAATTTGTTGATCAGAGAGTAAGTTCTTTTCTTCCAGGACATCAGCCCTGAATGAAAGACAATGTTTCAATCACATCTTCTAAGAAACAGGTCATTCTGGAAGATGCTTGATGACCAAGAGTTGTTGACGTTGGTCATAGGTAGGGTTATGGTAGCCAGTGGGAGTAAAATGTTCTTTAAGTTTTGTGGGTGGTGTTCTGGAATCTGTTATTGAGCCTGCTAGCCCACTGACGGTAATGAAAGCATACACTTTGGAGATGAAATATTTTGGAAGGAGGACATGCTTCAGTGTCTTTTGGTCAGCATTATCTTCTTTGTCTTGGCCTCGGAGCGCTGGGTGTCGGGGTTGAACTCCAGCTTTTTGTTTTGCCCACATTTTATTACAATGGAGTTAAAGAAAGTTTGAGAATGGGCTGGTGGTGCACTCGGGATGGTGAAATTTGGTGAGCATCCTATGGAATCCCTTGAAATGACTTTACATATTGGAGATTTGACTGCAATAATGTAATCTTTTTCTCTTTGTGATATATGGTTTTGTGATGCAGGTTGCTGGATTTCTTCCATTGGTGTTGGATGTGCAGCGATTTCTGATATCATAACAATTTTAATGTTTTATTGTTATATTGCTGTCACTTCAGTGGAGAATACCTGCTCCATAATGAAAATATGTAAATGTCCCAGCATGTCCCCACTCATTGTTCAAAGTGCATATTGCCTGCCTGCTGATGCCAAGGTTAACCCTTAGGGTACATGTAAACCCTATGGACCAAAAACGAGCAGGAGCATGAACCACTAGTACTTGCTATTACTAGCTACATTCTCCCAAGGAGGCACTACCTAGCTGTATTATACATTATAAATCAGCACGAATTCAGCCTTTGTGCTTATGACAATATCATGGTTAATGAATAGGCTCCCCAACCTCTCTGTACCAGTGTAGCTTAATGCCCCTGAAATCAAGATCTTCGTATACAGCAGGCCCAGCCAAATTCACTCCAGAACGTTTTTAATGTCTACTATCTAAAAACAAAAAAAATCTAGCTCTCATGTTGTGACACCCATTTCTGAAATCAGATGTGTTTGTTCACCCTACAGCTGACTCATCCTGACGAATTGTTTTGAAATCTAACCATTTCCGCCTGCTTTGGTTGCGAGGTCTGGGCTCATTTCAAGGCAAACCACAAACCGGAAATATTTTTAGTAACTTTCATGCAATTATGTTTGAAAGGTTATCTAGTGTTTCCGTTCAACATTCACTAGGGTCGAGCCTGCGATGGCATGCCCTAGCAAGACACTACTGATTAGAAAAATGGCTTGCAGCCCACCTGTTGCTTACCATTTTTTGGCTTGCGTTGCACTCTTTATAGCCTCGCAATTGGTCACTGCAGGCCATGTATCATTTCTGTTCCTTTCTGCAGAGCAGGGACTAAACACTGATTGATTCAACTTAACCAGTGCCTGTCCACTGCTCCGGATGTGATAGAGGTACTATTTTGTTCTTTTTAACTTTTAGTGCCATGAAAACAGAAAGTGTGTGACTGGCAAAAACATGACTAGCAGCACAAAAAAAAGTAAAGTTTTATTTTCAATAGTTAACTTTCTTTCATTTTGCCAAGGCTTCTTTTCTCACTTTGAACTCATGTTTTGTTTTTGCTTGTTCACACTGTTCTCAATATCTTGTTTTAAATATTGCAAAGGGACATTGTTTCTTTCTTGTGTGTAATTTCTGAAATTATGCTTCAACACATAATCATGCAGTACACCCCTATCCACACCGCTTTAATCCACCCCAGCCCACTCAATCCATTCCTCCCAATCAATCCCACTCAAATCCAATCCTTCCCAGGCCAATCCAATCCACCTCGGGTCAATTCAATCCACCACACTGCCATCCAACCCACTACAACCTATTCCAATCCACTGCACTCAATCCAATCCACCCCACACCAATCTAATCCACCCCAGACCAATCTAATCCACCCCACTCCAATCTAATCCATTTTATCCAATCCAACCCACTCAATCCAATACACCTCACTCCAATTCAATCTAATCCACCACACTTCAGTCCAGTCCACCCCATTCTAATCTAACCCACTCCAATCCAACCCACTCCAATCCTATTCACCCCACCCGATCCAAATCATTACAATCCACACCTCTCCAGATAAATTCATGCTGCCATGCCACTTAGTCCAATCCATCCCACTCCAGTCCAATCCATCCCACTCCAGTCCAATCTACCCCACACCAGTCCAATCCATTCCACCACAATCTACCCCACCCCACTTAAGTCCAATCCACCCCACTCCACACTTTTTTATTTTGCCAAGGCTACTTTTCTCACTTTGCACTCATGTTTTGTTGTTGCTTGTGGGCACTGTTCTAAAAAGATGATGATTATCTTGTTCTAGATATTGCAAAGCAACATTGTTTCTTTGTTTTGTCCGAAATTATGCTTTAGCACCAAATCATGCAGTACACCCCCATCCACCCCACTCCAGTCCATCCCACACCAATCCACCCTAGGCCAATCCAATGTACCCCATTCAATCCAATCCATTCCACCCCAGGCCAATCCATTCCAGGCCAGACCAATCCAATCCACCCCATATCAATCCACCCCACTCCCATCCAACCCACTCCCATCCAACGCACTCCAGCCCACTCCAATCCCATCCAAACCACTTACCCTAAACCACCCTGCCACAATCCATCCCACCCCAATCAACCCCACCCCAATCAACCCCACCCCAATCCACTCCACACCAATCCACTCCACACCAATCTGCCCCAATCCACTCCAAACCCACACAATCAAGCCCAATCCAATCCACTCCACTCAATCCAATTCACTCCACTCAATCCAATCCACCCCACACCAATCCAATCCTCCCCCCACCAATCCAGTCCACCCACACCAATCCCATTCACCCCACAGCAATCCCTTTCACACTACTCCAGTCCAATCCACCCACTCTCCAATCCAGCCCAATCCAATCCAGCTCAATCCAATCCAATCTACCTCACGGTAATCCAATCCAATCTACCTCACCCCAGTCCAATCCAGTTTAATCCAACCCAATCCACACCACTCCAATCCAATCGACAGTAATCCACTACACTCCAATCCACCCCACTCCAATCCAGTCCACTGCAACCCAAACAACACTGCTCCATTCCAATCTAGCCACTTCACTCCAATCCATCCCACTGCAGTCCACACCAATCCAATCTACCACCCCAGTCCACCCCTTTCCAATCCGATTCACCCACTCCATTTCAATCCAACCCACTGCACCCCACGCAGTCTAACCCAACCTACTCCAATCCACCTTAATCCACTCCCCCAAGCCAATCGACCCTCTCCAGTCCAATCTACCCCATTCCACCCCATCCCAATCTAATATAACCCAGCATTACCTTACTGAAGGTGGAAAATCAACTTTGGAGCACTGGACTACATCATCCACTCAGTATAAAGAGCTCAACTCCCACAAAAACAACAAACGTATATTCATTCTTTTGTGTCAAGTGGTTTGAAGAATTTTGCACATACTGTGAAACCTCTGTTTTAGTATGAGAAATGTGTGCCTGACTTTATGAGACAGGCAGCTAATTGATCATTATAAAATGCTCTGATGCCAAGTGGCTAGGCAACTGGTTGCAAGTCCCCCCATACTTAATTGGTGACCACTACACTTCAATGGTCTGTTGAAATGTAAGCTATCACCAGCACCTTGTTAGCATTACCTCACAACTCATGGAGGGTAAAGGAAATGTTGAGAAAGGATCAAAGGTTGGACCACGCGGGAGAAGGCATGAAATGATAGGGAGAAACCAATGCGACAAGTAACAGGACTGAAGAGGAAAAGGAACAGCATCAGAAACTAATATGACTTGGGAGAAATACACATATACTAATAATATCATAAGCACAATGAATAAACAGATGACAATGCATCTCTATCCTTCTGGATAACAATGGACTCACTATGCCACATAAATTTTGCTCCTCCTGTGGAGTTTCTGTTCTTCTTGGGTCTTTGTCAGTCACAAGGTCCAGGTCGATGTGCACGTTTGTCCCTTGGAAATCTATTTCTTCATGGGCAAGGTAATCTTCACTACCTGCCCACGCTCCAGGTTCACCCATTTTTAAACTCAACCACTTTGCATCTTACTCTGAAAAAGTGTAAGGACTTTGAAAATAGAGATAGCAGCCCCCCCCCCCCCCCCTCCACCCAGTTCCATGATCTGTTCATTAGCTCCAACCCTTTTTTTTTTTACCTTATCATAAAATCCTCTGTAAATCTGTTTGTAGAGATCAAACCCCCTACACTCTGCTACATTTAACCTCCTCCAGCCAACTAAGAGCCATCGAGGTACAAGGTTGGCTACCTTTCAGGGATACAAATGGCAAGACCCTGCTGTTCAGAGTAGTGCGATATGACCATAACAGGTTCTGAATCTATTTCTCTCTTTGCAGATACACTTGAAACACTGGCCCTCAATATTCTGAATTGTATCTTGCAATTCACGTTCCCCTACAGGTCATTTTCTCTTGGGCAGTGTAGAGCAGCCCTAAAGTGAGCAATCAAGCACTTACATGGAAACTGATGCATCCAATCCAAAGTGAACTCCACAATCTCTGTCAGTGACTATGGTTTCTAACCTATTTGCCATGGTAAAGACATCTCTGAGAAAACCTTCTAGCTTGTTTAGTAGCAATATTCTACAACAGTGGTTCCTAACCTGTGGTCTGGGGACCCCTGGGGGTCCGCAAAGCCTCCTCAGGGGGTCTGCGACTGCTTAGAAAATTAAATAATCTTAACAGATTAGGTCCCAAGGTTTAAGTAATGGCTCAGATGCGGAGTCCCCGGATTCCAATTATGATTCAGTGGGGGTCCCTGGGTTCCAGGAACAATAAAATAGGGGTCCATAGAAGGCAAAAAGTTGAGAACCACTGTTCTACACTACCTTAGCCACAATCCTGCATACATGATAATCAATCAGACCTGTTACATACTTTCCATAAAGCCTAGCCTGGAGCGTACAATGTCTAACACCAACCTGTTCCTCGGTTTGTGAGGGACTTCCTCCAGTAACAGGGAAACCCTTGGATGAACCCTGGCCTTCTCCCTTGTGATGCAAATGATAAGCTTTACTTATGCTCCACCAAAGCCTTTGCCACCCACCATCAGTAGTCTGCTCGGATTTTGCTCTTGGTGAAACTCCTTCCTAGATGTCTTCATGGGCAAGATTTGTAATTCTGTCAGACAGGGGAACCAATTTATTGTCTCTTAAGATTTTGCCATACATGGTGCTTAATTTATCTCTCACATCCCAAAAAGTTATTCACTTCTTGGGTAACTTGTTGCACTTCTTGGGTCTTGGTCCATGCCCTCCTGTGTGTCTCTACCAGAGCTTTCAATACCTCATCCACTTCTCTACTCCTTTCCTATCCACCATTATCAATACCCTCCTCCTACACAGACATCACAAACTCATCTCTAGGATGAATCTCTACTTTTAACTTTTCTGAGGACATCCTGTATAGGCGGTCTGCTACTAAGTTGCAGATTCCCAGTGTATTCTGCCTTGAAGTTGTACTCTTCCAGGTCCACCATCCAGCGCAAAATTCTGTGTATGGTGTTTTCTGCCCACTTTAAGGTGAGGGCAAAGTCAAAGGTTTGTGATCGACATGTAAAGCAAACAGAATGTCCCACAGGAAAATGTCGAACTATCTTGTCACCCACAAACATGCCAAGGTCTCCCTTTCAAATTTTGGACTAAATTCATTCTGATCTTCTCAGTATCCTGAAGGTAAACTCAACTTTGCGTTCCCTACTACCAACAATTTGACTTAAGGTCTCACTTAGATCTTTAGTACTAGCACCCAGCGTAGACATAGTGCACCTACAAGCATTAAAAATTCCTAAAAAGGTGTTCATACAACATCGTTCATGATCACTCTGAAAACGTTGTCATACTACGACCCCTGCACATAAGGCATTACTTTCTTTATTTATAAACACATAAGGTTTACATGTATGAATGTTTTTAAAACAAATTTTACGAAAATATCTGTTGAGCTAAAAAATGAAATGAGCTCATCCTTGTCCAGGAAGGGTGGAAGGGAGCAACAGGAGTTTCCTTCACTACTTCCACTAAGTCATTCCTAGGTTTGATGCTATCTTTGGATACTGTGTGTATCATGCAAGTGTCTTACTCAACTCCAATCTGACAGGAGTCACTTTTGATATTGAGACCAGCCTCTTTACGTCTTTTCGGTACCTTCCTTAGCATGAATCATGAGTTTCCTCCATTTTGCCACATACCAAAATGTTGTCTTAAAAACAGAGCATATTCGGAAGCCATCTGATATGCTCCACATAGTATGTTAAACTGAAACAGCAGCACAGGCCAAACCAAATTACATTCTGCTAAAATGGTAGGCTCCAAAAGGTGTGATGAAGGAGGTGAGTAATCTGGAACTGGTTACAGTTCTACCTGGTGGTAGGCAAATGAAAGATAGGACAGAGAAACAGCTATCATCTCCTATCACACTAAGCATTTTATGAATGCGAGGGAAAGGAAAGTCTGTCTACCCATACCTTGTGTTTAAGATCCATCCGATTGACATAGAAAACATGCCCTTGCTGTTAGCCGTGGAAGGCATTACGATAGTGGCTACCCATACACAACTTTCAATTTGTTCTATGACTTCAAGCTTCAGCGATCAGCATACTTCTGAATTCAACGTTACTTCATTTGGTGAGGAATGGCACATGCTTTGTGCTTTATGGAAATTACTGCCTCCTGCACCTTGATTTGATGTTGGAAGTCTGCAGAAGACCTAACTTTCCTGTTAAAGTTTTAGGGAATTTTGTGCCTGCACTTTCTCCACACAAGGCGCTGTCTACTAACAAGAGTGGCTCAGTAACAATCGGATCTAATGTAATACCTAGCGCCGTTTGGTGTCTCCACCACAGCAAATATGATGCTAATGTAAATCTTCCTTACTGTGGTCTATTCCTAAAAGAAGGTCCTCGTCTTGACCATACCTTTCAGGGGATTAGGATTTTTATTGTACCCTGCGGCTGTTATGTTAGTCTCTGTTAATGCACAGTAAGGGGGTATGCCGCTATCTTGGGGATCTTGCACACTGAAAATAAAGACAGCTTGGCTCCCGCTGAAACCTAGCAGCACTGTCGGGACTTGTAAGCCTGACGAGGAAGCAACATCTGAATGGTGGCGATGCAGCAACAGTCGTAAGCAGAGCATAATGGCACCTACTCTTCAGAGTAGAGTGGTATCTGTACAAGCAAGAGTTCCCAAAAGTCTGGGATCCGGGTGGTGGGTGTGAGTTAGTAGATGCCCCTTAATACCAGGTCAGACATTGCAGCGTGATCCAGCTCATGGCTAATGGGTGTATGGCAAATACAGGTAACCTAGCTTGTTAGCATTCCATGTAATTCAGGGCTTTGTGGGTACCAGGAGGGGTGTAGTTGGTTGACACTGCAAGATAAAAGAGTTGGGATGACTGTTGCTGTCCCCTGCACAGCAAAGTCCTCAGTCTTTGGGGCAAGGACATGCAGGTTACAGGGAGAAACCATTGAGACACGTATCAGGGCTGAAGAGGAAAGGGAAATGTATCAGAAGGGAATACAACTTGATATACCTAGACTAATAATCAAAGATGTACATAGAATTAACAAGATAAAGCAGTATTGCTCTTTGGAAACTCTACAGGTACTTAAAGCCTATGCCGTCACACTGCATAACAAGTCGAACAGTGGTGTTTCAATGTTTTTTTCGCAATCAGGACTTAAAACACCTTTCAGTCATGTAGTAGGAATGGCTCATAAAGGGCAAATGATACAGACAACAATTCAGCAGTGTATGTGTTTGTCCAGACAAAAAGCACACGTCTGTACCAGCTAGATGGCTGCCACTCTGTTCTTTAGCTGCTCTGTCCATATCAAACTTTCTGAAATGGTTGTGATGGCAAGGGCAAGTTCAGCTGACTGCACATTGTTGTACTTAGATTGAAGCAAATTGGAGAGCATTAAACAGCCATTGGTGTCCAAGTTACACGCTCACTAAGCTCCTTTTCTGTTTAGCTCAACACTCATCACTGCCTAAATTGCATAGCCAACAAGGTTGAAAGGCTAGGGGTGACAAACACCAGAAGATTGAAAATTGAAATGAATATTGGACAATTCTCCGGCTGAATCACATAGAGAATTTATGTCAGATTTAAGCTTTAAGCCAGCAACAATAGATGGCCTGAAGTAGCTCAGGGCTGAAGACAAGGCAGTGACCCTTGTCAGTGCAGATCTTTGACCCATATTCAAAGTCATACTGAAAAGAACACCAAAAATGGAACTGACAACTGAGCTTTCATTTTCCTGATTACTCTATGTAGTTGGAATGGCATGTATGCAATACTCTTGGAGTGTCCTATACAGACCCCCACTCATTTATACACGGAAGGGCACACTATTGCACACATACTAGCACGCACAGACACAAACAAGACCTGCCTAGCTACGTCAGGGACTGTTGTAGTGCAAGTGCCCACCTGGAGCTCTTTTTAGGGGCTGGATTGGAACTTGTAGACGCTAGTTTCCTAGACTTCCCCTCCTGGAGATCGGCCATGACTCCAAGATGACTGACAGCCTCCACCTTTTCTCTATGCATGGTTTCGGAGTTCACACCACTTTCTAGCTCAAAAATGTAAACCACTATGTTCAGAGAGTGTGTTACTGTTGGTGCAATTCCAGGTACACACTGCTTTCCGAGTAGACTTTCTCACCACGCCCCTCAGTGCCCTGATGCTGCCAATACCTCTCCTCAGCGTCTAAGAAGCAAACACTGGTAAACACTGTGAACATATGGGATTGCCAATTTTTTGGATTAAATTCACATTTTCATTTGTATGTATATGATATATTTATTTATTGAACTTGCAAAGCCCGCCATGCAGCTGGGAGCTACTGGGCTGCTTTGAGTCGTGCAAGTTGGGAGACAGTGGTAGCCGGTGGAAAGCTCTAGGAGTGTCAGGGAAACATTCTGCATTCCCGGAATGCTGCGATAGGACAGAAGGGTACAGAAGGGTACACCAGACATGATTGAAAAGCTTCTTTCAGGATCAGTAGTGTCAAGCACCAATTTGAAATTTGCGCCGTTTATTGGGGATCCAATTTCAACATGATTATGTCACGACTCACGTGCTGCTTATGCCTGGAATCCACAGATCGAGTGGCGTGGGTCTTGAAGGTTCGGCTTTGGCCCAGATAGGGGCGACTCTTTCTGGTAGCCACGGTGCTGTAGGCAATGGAGACGCCAAGAACAGACCGTGCCCTTCAGAAATAGTGCCAGAGGGGAAAAAAACCTAAAAAGGGGAAAAACATCCAAACAGAAGGTTCCTGAAACAGGAACAAAAGAACAGGAATCAACAGAGGCAACTACAGGAATACACTGAATCCATGAGAATCAGCACAGGAAGGCGGAGAAACAAGAGCGAAGACACCATCCAAACAGAAAGTGTTGCAGCGCAAGGAGAGAAAGAAACACAGCCCTTAAACACCACTAAACAGGAAACGACCAACAGGAAGTAAAAGGACACCATCTTAGATGGGGAAAAGTACATAGAACAGAATAGACTAGGAACCATAGAGAATAGGGAACAAGGAATGCTGGGAAGAAAAAGGTAACATGGGAAGGGGGAAAAAACATAAAGGAAGGAACAACCAGATGTCCCAGAAAAAGAAGAAAAGAAAAGAACAGGTAAGAGGGGTCAGAATGCCCGAAATACACGGTGGACAGAAACAGAGCGAGGCCCCATTCCCAATTTGGGGCCTCGCAAAGCACACAGCAGACTGGGGGCGCGCCGCGTCTTGCAGACGCGTGGTGCGGCCCGAGCCGAATGTTCGGCTCGTGCCGCACCACGCGGCGCAACAGTAGGTCCCCCCCCGAAGGCCCAGGTTTGTGTGGAAATAAGTGGTGAAAATGACGAATCAGAAGAAGTGCGTGAACAGAAGAGGCATTTTCCCAAGAGCAGTCACAGAGAGGGTAACCCTTCCAATGAATCAAGTACTGAAGACGTTTGTGAAAGATACGAGAATCACAAATCTCCTGTACCTCAAATTCAGGTACATCATCCACTAACACAGGAGGAGGACAGGGAAACTGACGAGAGTTAGGATCAGGTACATACTGTAGAGTTTGAGCTGAGAAACAAGAAAGACCGGATGAATCCTCCAGGTACGAGGCAAGTGAAGACGGACAGTGACAGACTTTATCCTGAAGGTGATAATCTGGAGCAGTCCTCCGTTTCTTGTCTGCTATTTTCTTCATGTATCTCTTGGTGTTCAACAAGTTAGAGCAAATCAATCTATGAATCTGTAAAAGTCGTCTGGAGAATGAAGTAACAGCAGGAAGAGAAGAGGTAGACTGAGGAGTCGTAGGAAGAGAAGTAGGATGATAGCCATAAGAACAGAAAAAAGGAGTGACCTTGGAGGCACTATGGACAGAGTTATTATAGGAGAATTCAGCAAGAGGGAGATAAGTGTTCCAGTTGTTCTGAGTAGAATTACAAAAGCAGAGAAGGTACTGCTCCAATCCTTGGTTGAGACGTCCAGTCTGTCCATTGGTTTGAGGATGGAAACCCGAAGAGAGTGCGATGTTGATATTCAGTGTCTTACAAAAATGTTTCCAGAATCGGGAGATGTACTAAGGTCCCCTGTCAGATACAATGCTGTGTGGCAGTCCATGGAGACGGAAAATATGTTGGATAAATGTCTGACTTAGTTCTTGGGAATTAGGTAGTTTTTTCAGAGCAGTGAAATTAGCCATCTTAGTAAAAGAGTCTATGGTGACCATGATAACCCGGTTTCCTGCTGATGGAGGTAATGAACACATAAAATCAGTAGAAATGGTATGCCAGGGAGCCGGTGGAACAGGTAATGGTTGTAGTAATGGTACGAGGAATCTTTACTTGAGCACATATGGGACAAGCCTGAACGTATCTTTCGACATCTGATTTCCAGGTAGGCCACCAGAAAGAGCGTGAGAGTAGTTCTTGTGTGGCCTTAATGCCACTATGACCAGCAACCGGTGAATCATGACACATTTGTAGTGCTTTTTCTCTGACTCCATTAGAAGGGAGAAACAACAAGTTCTTATAATAATAATATCCTTGCCTCTTACATATGGTCAATTTCTTTATTTCTTGATCAGTCAGATTGGAGTATTCTAGTTGTATCTCGTCCAGGAAAGACTGAGCTACCCCGATGATTTTACTGGGCTCAAGAAGATACTGTGATGGGGTAGAAGTACAATCTGGATAACGGCGAGATAGGGCATCAGCCAGAATGTTTTGGGATCCAGGAATATAAGTGACATAAAAGTCATACTGACTGAAGAAAAGGCCCAACGAGCCTGACGACTGTTCTGGCATAAGAAGTTACGCAAACATTGTAGATTGCGATGATCTGTTCGTACCTCGAAGGGCTCTTTGGAACCCATAAGAAACTGTCTCCACTCTAGGCAGGCTGTTTTCAGGGCTAACAACTCCCTTTCAAGAACTGAGTAATGTTGCTCTGACGTCGACAGTACATGGGACAAATAGAACACAGGATGTTCAAGACCGTCATCTTCTTGCTGTTGGAGTAAGGCAGCTCCGATGGCTCTTTCGGAAGCATCTGTAACAACAATGAATTGTTTGTTGGTATCTGGGTGTCTCAATATCGGTGCCTGAGTGAAAGCTTTTTTTAGACTCTGAAAAGCTTGTTCAGCCGCCTTGGTCCAGACGAAGCCTTTCTTTAGATTTTCCTTCTTTAATGTTTGTGTTATGTGGCTGGTCTGTTCTGCAAAGTCCAAAATAAACTGCTGATAAAAGTTGGCCAATCCTTAAAAAACATTGTGTTTCCTTAATAGAGGAAGGAGAAGGCCAATCTAGAATGGCATGTACCTTTTCTTGGTCCATAGCTATGCCAGTGGGACTAAGGTGATCTCCCAAATATTTGACTTCTGTCTTGTCAAACTCAAATTTTTCGGGTTTACAGGACATTTGATGTTCCCAGAGTCTTTGGAGGACCTGTTTAACGTGAGAGGAATGAAGTGCAGGATGTTTAGAATAAATAAGGATATCGTCTAAATAGATGACGACTGTATGGTTCAAGAGATCAGAAAATACTGAATCCATGAATCTTTGAAAAATGGAGGGGGCATTAGTAAGACCAAAAGGCATAACTCGGTACTCATAGTGACCAAATGGGGTCCTGAAAGCAGTCTTCCACTCGTCTCCTTCTTTAATACGTAAAAGATGGTAGGCTCCCCGTAGATCCAGTTTGGTAAATCGTTGAGCCCCTCTGACTGCCTCTAGTATATCCTTGATGAGGGGCAAAGGATAACAGTCCTTTATAGTTATCTTGTTCAGGCCTCGAAAATCCAGGCAAGGACGAAGATCCTTCGTCTTCTTGGGTACAAAAAAGAGGGGAGCCCCTGCCGGAGAAGATGATGGTACAATAGGACCACTCTGTAAGTTTTCCTCCAGATACTCCTTTAAGACTTCCCTTTCGGGTTCCGTGAGTGAATACATCCTTCCAAAGGGAACGACGGTTCCAGGTTCCAAGGGAATAGCACAATCGTAATCTCGATGTGGGGGTAACACAGGTCTGGATGGTTTTTGGAACACATCTTGAAATTCTAAATAGTGTTCAGGGACTCCTTGGACTGTATTGATGGAACATCCGGTGGTACTTTCTGTAGGTATAAACCTCTTAGGTGACCAATACGTATCTGAAGCTAAGCAGTTCTCATGACAAAATTGTGAAGACAAGGAAATGGTCCGGGTTTCCCAATTCACGTACGGATTATGCCTTATGAACCAAGGAATTTCTTAAATGATGGTATGGTTGGGGGATGACATGAGATCAAAAGAGATGTGTTCTTGATGATTACCAAATTGTAAACTTAATTTTAGGGTGGTAGTATCGACTGGACCGGAGGATATTAAGGATCCATCCACTGTGTGCACTTGTTCTGGAATATCTTTGGGTCGTGTTGGTATTTGTTGAGTAGTGGCCCAATTCTTATCCATGTAGATACCACTAGCACCACAATGAAGTAAAGCCATTGTTCTTTCCTGACGGCCGTCAGGTAGCTGTAACATGACCGGTAACATGAACAAGGTCATGGCATTGTCCTTAAATGAACTGATGGAAGGTATAGCCACTAATCCTGTCCCCTCCCTTCTTACAGAGGACGGGAAGTGGCGTTTCCCGATGGCCTTTGAGGACGCACGGGGCAGGTACGAAGCATGTGGCCAGTAGCACCACAGTACAGGCACAATCCCTTCTTACGTCTGTCTTCCCGCTCACTAACGGAAAGTGGGCCTCGAGTGGTATCTACTTGCATAGGTTCTCCCTCTATGTCTCTAGCAGGAGGGCGAGGTTCTTCGGAATGATGCAAATAAACCCGTGAAGTGCTTGGCTGGGTAGATCCTCTACTCTTTCTCTTCTCCGATCGTCGTTCTTGGAGACGGTATTCGATGGAAAGTGCTTGATCCATCAGACCACGAAGATCTTCAACTCGGGTGGAATGTACTAACTCATCTTTTATTTCTTCTTTAAGTCCTCTACGGAATAAAGTCACCAGAGTTTGTTCCACCCAGGTGGTCTCCGCCGCTAGCTGTCGAAAGCGAGTAATATATTGAAGGACATCTTGTGAGCCTTGTTGAATGTCACATAAGGCCTCTTCCGCAGAGGCCTCCAATCCTGGGCGACTAAACATTTGTTTAAACTGATTCACGAAGGTGGAATAGTCCGACAATACCGGGTCATTGGATGATACCATCGTGGTTGCCCAGGCCAAGGCAGAACCGGATAATGCACTGATAAGATATCCCACCTTTGTCCTGTCATGAGAGAATTGGGTAGGTCGGAAGGCGAAATACACAGTTAAGGCATCGAGGAATTCACGCAGTTTAGTTGGTTCACCGGAGAAACGAGGAGTAGAGGTAGAGACAGTCGGAACATCGCCACTGCGGAAAGCCAAAGCCTGTCGTAACGCAGCATTCTCATTACGTAATTGTTGCAGTTCCTGGGCCTGTTGCTGAATAGTTGTCAGAAGAGTTTGATCAGGATCTGCAGCAGCCGCCACTGTATCATCCATGGTGTTAGATGACGTCGGAAGTATTTGGCGCTGCAATCTGTTGCGACTCACGTGCTGCTTACGCCTGGAATCCACAGATCGAGTGGCGTGGGTCTTGAAGGTTCGGCTTTGGCCCAGATAGGGGTGACTCTTTCTGGCAGCCACGGTGCTGTAGGCAATGAAGACGCCAAGAACAGACCGTGCCCTTCAGAAATAGCGCCAGAGGGAAAAAAAAACTAAAAAGGGGAAAAATCTCCAAACAGAAGATTCCTGAAACAGGAACAAAAGAACAGGAATCAACAGAGGCAAATACAGGAATACACTGAATCCACGAGAATCAGCACAGGAAGGCGGAGAAACAGGAGCGAAGACACTATCCAAACAGAAAGTGTTGCAGCGCAAGGAGAGAAAGAAACACAGCCCTTAAATACCACTAAACAGGAAACGACCAACAGGATGTAAAAGGACACCATCTTAGATAGGGAAAAGTACATAGAACAGAATAGACTAGGAACCATAGAGAATAGGGAACAAGGAATGCTGGGAAGAAAAAGGTAACATGGGAAGGGGGAAAAAACATAAAGGAAGGAACAACCAGATGTCCCAGAAAAAGAAGAAAAGAAAAGAACAGGTAAGAGGGGTCGGAATGCCCGAAAAACGCGGTGCACAGAAACAGAGCGAGCCCCTCGCAAAGCAAACAGCAGACTGGGGGTGCGCCGCGTCTTGCAGACGCGTGGTGCAGCCCGAGCCGAATGTTCGGCTCGTGCCGCAGCACGCGGCGCGACAGATTAGTTTAGTCACTCACATCAGAAAAGGGCAGCCTACTTTTTTTTTTTACCCATTGCTATCCGGCCTAACCATCGATGCTCACAAACATATATTACTGCCAGTGACTAAGTTTGGTTCCACCCATCACTTCTTGTGTTCTCTTTCTGAACTTATTAATGCCTTTGTTTTCATTGCCTCAACCACGTCCACTCCAAAAAATGTAATAAGATAATGAAATATGACAGTGGTAAATGGAGGGGAAATCCCTTCAACGTGCACGAAGGCATAATGCCCACAAATCAATCCCATGGCAACTGCTTGGTATTAAACCTGTGGGCACTCATTCCTTACCCTTTCCGATCTTATCCATTGGTCTCCTCTGATAAACATGTAACACCAAGAACAGGTGGACCACCATGCTGGAAAAGACCAAGCGGACAAAAACAGGATGATGAAACCTAAGTTGAGATGATCCTTGCTCAACCCAAAATACGAAAAAAAATTACCCAGGAGGCAAAGGAGTAGGATATGATGCATCAGAATGCTGATGATACTAGCTATACTCCCACAAGCCACGCAATGCAAGACTGGCAATCCCTAAAAATAGATACTCTGCATTGTGCATCCACAAAGCCAGTTGTGAGCAGCCGAAAGGGGGCAAGGCTAAGGGTGTAGATCTGACAGTGGCCAGGTATTCCCATCATGTCCCCCTAAGCTAGAAGAAGTGGATCTGGTGCAGAAAAGTAAAAGGTCAACAGACCTGTTCACCTCAAATCATGAAAGAGAATCAATGCTGTTCTAGATAATCTCCCCATGGCGGTCAAGCCACCTGCTTTTCTGATCGATTGCCCACATTTATACAGAACCTGCCTTTCTAACGGGTCTCTTGTTGCTGAGCTTAAGTACTACCTAACCAAACAACATGTTCCTAGTTACCTTAAGTAATGTTAAAGTTAAGAAAAACACTTTCCATCAGAAGTGAGGATATGCCTCAAACTGTATTGCACCACACAATTTAAGATTAGTATTAAACCTGGACATGTTTAGTTGATTTTGTTACTGCTCCATATATCCCTGGTAGGGGAATATGGAGCGTTCTTGGAGCAGAGATACAGAGGAGGCTGTTGATGAAGGTGTCTGCAGATGAGGCAAAGTGGATGCTAAATTTGGTTCAGTCGCTCACTGTCCACCAATGAAGGGATCTGCAGGCTGAATTCACATAGGCCCTCATTCTGACCTTGGCGGTCTTTTCGCAAGACCGCCGAGTTACCGCCGCGGTGAAGACCGCCGACCGCGGCGGTATGCCGCTGTGCGCATTCTGACTGCTGGGAGCGTTCCGCCGGAAAACCGCCAGCAGCCACACTGGCGGTCGGCGGGAAAGTGGAGACTGGTCAACCTCCACCGCCACGCCAGCAGAACACCGCCCACAGAATTACGACCCACATTTCTGTGTGGCGGTCTTCTGTTGGCGGTCTTCTGTTGGCGGTCTTCTGTTGGCGGTCACCTCCCCATGGCTCCTGTCACCTCCCGGAGGACCAACGCACAAGGTAAGTTGATCGTCCGTGAGGGGAGGGGGTGGGGGGGTGTTGTGTGATGTGTGCGTGCATGGGGGTGTGCGTGGGAGTGTGTAGAGGGGGTGTGTGAGTGCGTGCATGCGGGCGGGGAGTGCTGCTGTGCCTATGGGCAATGTGTGTAGTTCGGCGGGTGCGCATGTCTGCATGTATGTGTGCGGGTATGTGTCCCCGTTGTGTATGTGTGTGTGTAGGGGGTGTGTATATGTGCATGTAGGGGGTGTGTGCATGTCGGGGTGCGTGTATGTGCATGTCGGGGTGGGGGTGGGGAGGGGGTTCGTACCACCTCTGGGGGGTGGCAGGGGGGTGGAGGGTGTGGGGGGAGGACTCGGGGGGGCAGTGGGGGGGTGGGGGAGACCCCTATCAGTGCCAGGGAAGGAATTCCCTGGCCCCGATAGTGCCTACCGCCATGGTTCGCATGGCGGTTCCCGACCGCCAGAAACCGCGGCGGTAAGCAGGGTCATGATACCGTTGGCGGTCTTGGGTCGACCGCCGGACCGGAGTGCGCAGACTCCAGCCCGTCGGTCATGACCGCCGTGGCTGTCGGAGTGGGGAAGTGGCGGTCGGTCGCGGCGGTGACCGCCGCGGTCAGAATGCCATTTTTAATACCGCCGGTCTGTTCGCGGTCCGACCGCCGTCTCTCCGCCGACCGCCAAGGTCAGAATGAGGGCCATAGTCTCTTATACTAAATACAAAAACTGTATGAACAAGAACTTGCTGAACTCTTTCAAATTTGTTCAGAAGATTTATGTAGGAGAGCTGCATACAGAGAATGGAAAACATGTAGGTCAGCAGCCTCATCAATTACCAGAGCACGGTTCTTAGTAGGATGGTGAGGAAGCAAAGAATATTTTGAATTTGCTGAAAACAACCACCGCCACAAGTTTACATGAAGACAGACGACCCTTGGTATTCCAGGAAACCAGGTTTCTACTGCATCAGTGGGACTGATAGACTAAAAACAGTGATGATGATATTGGAGGTTGCAGGGAAGGTGGATGAATTTCGGTCCCTTCATGAGACCCTTTACAGAGGCACAGTCCACCCACCTGAAGAAAGGGAGACTTTAAAAAAAGAAACACATCTTTCTAAACTCACACTCAAAGGGACTCCTTGGAGCACCCAATCCTCTCAGAAGAGGTTAAATTAGCTAATAAAACAGCAGATCCAAAAACGGAAGGGCCCAAGAACCACTAGACTCCTGTATGGATGCCTATTTTATAGAATGGGGGACTTAACCAGAGGACAGGGACCCACGTCCTCTAAGGCAAGACAGTAAACAAAAAGGGGTGAAGTCCCACTCAGAAAGTTCTTGATTTTATTGTTGTGCAAACATTAAAGTCCCAGTTTTACAGTCAGTCACTGGTTAATAGGACAGAGAGCAAAATCCAAAATCCAAATATGATAAACAAAGGATGAATAGAAGATCAGCCAACACGTGTTTCGCCCCCTCTGGCTATATATAGGCCGGGGCTTTCTCAAGGCTCGCAAAATGAGGCAGACATGTATTAGTTACAAATTTGTGCAAAATGTGCAAATTTGTGTCAAAATGAGGCAGACATGTATTAGTTACAAATTTGTAACTAAAACATGTCTGCCTCATTTTGCGAGCCTTGAGAAAGCCCCAGCCTATATATAGCCAGAGGGGGCGAAACACGTGTTGGCTGATCTTCTATTCATCCTTTGTTTATCATATTTGTATTTTGGATTTTGCTCTCTGTCCTATTAACCAGTGACTGACTGTAAAACTGGGACTTTAATGTTTGCACAACAATAAAATCAAGAACTTTCTGAGTGGGACTTCACCCCTTTTTGTTTACTAAATTAGCTAATAAAACTATTAAGCAGATCAAAACCCATAGGCTGGATGGCCCAACGGCCATATTTAACAAAATTCTGCACCCCGGCTTAGATCCCAAAACATACTACTTTTTTTTTTAACCACTGTGCCGCATTGGGCATAGTGGTTCCGAAGATAGGAGAGGCTGTGGTCACGGTGATACCAAAACCAAATAACAACACTAAACACTCCCCAACCTATAGCTCTTCTGAGCATTGACATGAAACTATGTACGAAGATACTGGTGGTGACCCACCTTGTTGGACCTGGCTTTTTTTGCAGGTTTATCCCCAAACGTTTGCCTTCATCCTCCTATTTTTCTGACCTTTTTATGTTGGCGTTAGGACTCTGGGCACTTTACCACTGCTAACCAGTGCTGAAGTGCACATGCTCTCTGTCTAAATTGTATTGGTAATTGGTGTATCCATGATTGGAAAATTTGATTTACTAGTAAGTCCCTAGTATGCTCTCTGTCTAAATTGTATTGGTAATTGGTGTATCCATGATTGGAAAATTAGATTTACTAGTAAGTCCCTAGTATAGTGCACCAGGTGTGCCCAGGGCCTGAAACTCAAATGGTGCTGGTGTGCCTGCAGCACCGATTGTGCCACCCACATGCGTAGCCCTGCAAACATGTCTCAGGGCTGCCATTGCAGTGTCTTTGTGTACAGCTGTAAACTGCCATTTTGACCTGGAAAGTGTACCAACTTGCCAGGCCTAAACCTTCCCTTTTACTAAATGTAAGTCACCCCTTAAGTAGGCTAAAGGCAGCCCCGTGGGCAGGGTGCAGTGTATTTAAAAGGTAGGGCATGCACTGGTGTGTTTTACATGTCCTGATAGTGAAAAACTGCTAAATTGGGTTGTCACTATTGCAAGGTTTATCTCTGCCATAGGCTAACATGGGATAGCCTTGAAGTATCTTTTAAGCACAATTTCTCACTGGAAGCATATAGAGAAATGGAGTTTGGGGTCTCTGAACTTACAATGTAAAGATACATCTTTTGTTGAAGTTGGTATTTGAATTGCGCGTTTGAAAATGCCACTTTTAGAAAGTGGACTTTGCTTAACCAATCTGTGCCTCTGCCTGTCAGCCAAATACACATCTGGGTCAGGGTGAAAGTTAGGCTGTTTGTATATTCACCTTAGGCAGTCACACAAAGGGAGCTGAGGTGTGACCTGCATATCCTGATGGCCAATCATTAGGTTGATGGGTCTTCCTGGGCTACAGTGGTGTGAAGAGCTGACACACCTGAATAGGGCTATGTCTTTCCTTACACAGAACAGTCTCCAACCCCCTGGAGTGTGTCTGGGGTCATGGTAGGGAAAGACTTCTCTTTGAGATTCGCTTACTTCAAAGACATAAATGGGTATAAGTACAGGACCTCTGACACCCCATAGTTAGAATCATTCCGGACTGAGGATATGTTGCCAGGAAGAAGAGCTGGATGCTGTAGGAGGGACTGCCACGCTACCTGTTGCTATGCAGTGCAGGCCTGCTACTTGACGCTTCTGTTCTGGGAGTGAAAGGACTAGATTTTGCTTTCTACATCTTGCTTCCAAAGGTTCTCCAAGAGCTTGGACTGAGCTTGCCTCCTGTTAAGAAGTCTCAGAGACATCAAAGACTTCACCTACCAGCACTCCATGCTGAAAGTCCTGACTATCCAAGTGGTGCCAAGTCCAGTTCCTGGGCCCTTGGGAGTGAGTTCTGGTGTTACAAGGAAGAAACTAGTGCATTGACCTCCAGTATGACTTCAGAACTGGCGCCGCTCTCTGACCCTCTGTTGGTACTTGCACCGGAGTTGTGGTCCCTGCTGAGTGCAACGATCATGACCGACACTGCAGGCCCAGTGCTGCACCTCCAAAGTCCTGCCACAGAGTTGGTCCGGCGTGCCGTGTCCCTGATGTCTGTGGCACTCGACTCCGACTCCACCGCAGCACTTGTGGCCCCATGGTGTGATCCTGACACCTAGGAGTCGACACCTCACATCTTGACCTGCTGGATCCATCGACCATGCCTTATCATAAAGAACCAAAGCCTCTTCACCAACACCGCATCACCTCCCTTGCAAACGTAAGGAAGTGAGGCCTCACCTCCTCTGCCCAGCAGTAAGGAACCGAGGCCTTACCTCCCTGGTGGCAGTAAGGAATTGACACTGCACCGGCTCCAGCGATGCCTCACCGCCCGACTCATTGCAATGCCTTTGTTTCCTCATCATTTTCTAAGGTACTGTACCTAGGGTCCATGCTACTCCGTGACCGAGCCGCACTCCCTCACGAATGGAGTCACACAGTTGGGAACAACTCCGTCAAGATTCCGTTATAGCCCCAGTTGGAGCTATTGTGTTTCTAAGCGCTTTACTAAGATTTAGTCTTTGAAAATTAGTATCTTTTCTTGTGTATGTGGATTTTTGTCGTTTTACTCTTGTTTTACTCAGATAAATGTTGACTATTTTTCTAAACTGGTGTGGAGTACTTTTGTGTTTTTTTCACTGTGTTACTGCATGTGTGTACAAATACTTTACATATTGCCTCTGAGACTTGCCTGACTGCTCATGCCAAGCCACCAAGGAGATGAGCAGGGTTTATCTTAGCTGTGTGACTCCCTTATTGTGACTAGAGTGAGGGTACCTACTTGGACAGGGTGCAAACCACTGACAACTAGAGACCTAATTTCTAACATGCCTCAATGAAGTGCTCTCCACACTGGTACACCCAGACCAAAGCAATTTCGTCGAAGACCCATGATAATGTGCAGCCAGGAGGGGAGGAGAGAGGAAAGGGTTGAGTGAATATGTGGTCATCACATGGAGAGGAGATGGCAAGCACGCCTCTTGTAGAAAGATAACTGTGAGTTCTGTGCCCAATGATACATGATTGTACAAGTTTCACCTAAAAATGCTAATAAAATATTCTGAATTAAGAAATCACTATAAAAATCTGGTGATGATGCCAGATTTAAGTGTTACCTTCTCATCTTATTCATGAGTACAAATTCAGTCTTAAATTGATTGAATTAGTTGTGGAAAGTTAACACTCGTCCAGTCAAGGCAAGCAACGAAGTGTGATGGTCCTGCCAAGCCTGCTTAGTTTTCTAGGGAGAGCCTGATATGAAGTGTAAGACTGTAAAAAAACATGATTTGTTAGAATGTTAAGGCTTTCAACCAGTGCAAAGTCTAAGTCGACGTCTAATGGTCAGTTATAAAGCACTTGTTATACAGCTCTGCAGAAGTCTCTTGGCACACAAAGGACTAGATGCCAGTTAAAAGATTAAGACCAACATTGGTTAAAAGTGTTAACAACAAGATGCTGATTGGACTCCAAAGTTTTTTTTTGCTTTTGTCTTTCACCAAGGTTGGAGTAGGGTAATCTCCTATATTTGGGGGGCATTTTATAGCCTCCATCAGATTTGATGGTGTTTGACTTAGTAATAACTCTATTTTAGATGGGTTTAACTTCAGGTTGTTTTGGCCCATTCAGTTTTTAATAATACTAAATGTCTGAGGCAGTAACAGAGTACATTGAGAGCTTCCTTGACAGATATTGCATGGAAACTGTGTACTCTCTGCACACATCCAGCTTCCTCGGCATAACCACCAGGAGTGCATATGTACATAAAACAGAGGGGTGAAAAAGCTGAGCCTTTTGGGATACCCCGGGATCCCAGTTTCTGTTCTGAACAAAAAGCACCTAGTTGCAATGTCATGGTACAATATATAAGATGGATATGATCCATCTCTAGGCTAACTGTAGGAAAGTAGCCTCTTTCTAGCTTGGTTACCCCCACTTTTGGCCTGTTTGTCAGTGAGTTTGACTGTGTCTACTGGGATCCTTCTAACTAGGACCCCAGTTGTTCCGCTTTCTCCCTTAACTTTGGTTGTAGGATACAGTTAACACAGAAATTTACACCCACAATTGGCAATCTGGTGCCCCCTTATAAGTCCCTAGTTTATGGTACCTAGGTACCCAGGGCATTGGGTTTCCAGGGGATCCCTATGGGCTGCAGCATATATTTTGCTACCCATAGGGAGCCCATGCAAAGACTTCTGTAGGACTGCCACTGCAGCCTGCGTGAAAGAGTGCAAACACCCTTTCACTGCCATTTACACTGCACCAAGTAACTTAGACGTCACCCCTATAGCAAGCACTCCAGCCCTCCGTGAGTGTGGGGATGCCATTTTACACATGTACTGGACAAGGGTCACTACATATGTCCAGCTACATAATGGTAACTCCGAACATAGGCATGTTTGGTATCAAACATTTAGGAATCATACCCCCATGCTTTTGCAAGCATTGATTGTATCATCCCATACACTCTGGGAGCTCTTTAGAGGACCCCCAGTACTGCCATTACAGCCTTCTGAGGTTTTACAGGAAGCCCCAGCTGCTGCCACCTCACCGACAGATTTCTGCCCTCCTGTTGCTTGAAAAGCTCGAGCCCAGGAAGGCAGAACAAAGGATTTTCTTTGGGAGAGGGGTTTTACACCCTCTCCCTTTGTAAATAGGTGTAGCCTCCTCAAGCCACTGGAAATGTTTTGAAGGGCACATTTGGTGCCCTCCTTGCATAATCCAGTCTACACCAGTTCAGGGACCCACAGTCCCTGCTCTGGAGGGAAATTGGACAAAGGAAAGGGAAGTGACTACTCCCCTGTCCATCACCACCCCAGGGGTGGTGCTCAGAGCTCCTCCAGAGGGTCCCTGGATTTTGCCATCTTGGATTCAAGGTTGGTAGGGAACTCTGGGAGCATCTGAGTGGCCAGTGCCAGCAGGTGACGTCACAGCCTTCCCCTGATAGGTGCTTACCTGGTTAGCTGACCAATCTCTCTTTCAGGGCTATCTAGGGTCTCTCTTTTCGGTGGTTCCTCAGATTTGGATTGCAAGACTCCAGCAGGAATCCTCTGCATCCTCCACTTTGACTTCTCACTGAAAAAACTGCATCTGGACCCTCCAGGAACTCTACAGACTGCAACAAAGAAGCAAGACGCCTTCTGTAACATTGTATCTTTAGTTCCTGCCATCAACTGCAACTGTTTCCCGGTCATGCATCCTCTGAGGACAGCCCTTCTTCAGCCTGCACCAGAAGAACGAAGGAATCTCCCTTGGGGTGAAGGAGTCACTCCCCTGCTTCTGCAGGCACTTACGGCAACGACAACCGGTGGCATGGATCCCCTCTCCTGCTGAGCTGCATGGATCCTGCATCACAAGTGGTGGACTGAAGTGGTCCTGATGGTCCTCACATCCAACTATCCAACTTTGGTGGAGGTAAGAGCTTGCCTTCCCACGCAAGACAGCAACCCCGTGCACAGCGTGTTTTGCAGTTGCCAAGGTTTGTTGGCATCCTTCCATGCAGTTCTTCGTGCATCTTGGAAGTCCAGCCCCCAGCACTCTATCCTGTGATGCACAAGCTTCATGAGTGGTTCTTCGATGATATGGGAGCCTTTGTCGTAGTGCTGCGTGGGCCTCTTTTGCACCTTCCTTGTCCCCATGCTGTGGGGCTCCTGTGCGCACTACCTGGTCTTCTGTGGGCTCTCTGAGTTGCTGAAAGCCCCCTTCGACTCCTCCTCCTGGGTAGAGTCCACCTGGTCCTTCCTGGTCCCGGGCAGCGCCACTTTCCACCACTGTGAGCTTTGCATGTGTCAGGGCTTGTTGGCAGACTTCAGTGATGCAAACCAGACTGCAATCTTCCATCCAGCGTTGGGCATAGTTTCTGTGTGTGTTCTGGGACAGTTACTGTCTTCTACTCCTGTTTTCCCGGGCACTGGGGTGGGTTCTAGTACTTACCTTTGGGGTTTTCTAGTGCTCCCAGCTCCCTTCTACACACTACACTTGCCTAGGTGGGAAACTGACATTCGCATTCCACTTTCTTAGTATATGGTTTGTGTTCCCCATAGGCCTATTTCTAACTATTGAGATTTTCACTAATTGCACTGTTTTCTAACTGTTTGTATGCCTATTTCTGCATACTAGTGTACATAATTTGTGTAATACTTACCTCCAAAGGGAGTTTAGTCTCTGTGGTATTTTTGGTATCTGTGTCACCAAAATTAAGTACCTTTATTTTTGTAACACTGAGTATTTTCTTTCATGTGTGTGAGTACTGTGTGACTACAGTGGTACTGCATGAGCTTTGCAACTCTCCTAGATAAGCCTTGGCTGCTCATCCACAGCTACCTCTAGAGAACCTGGCTTCTAGACACTGCCTACATTTCACTAATAAGGGATAACTGGACCTGGTATAAGGTGTAAGTACCATAGGTACCCACTCCAAACCAGTCCAGCCTCCTACACTAACCTTAAAATATTGAGGTCAAACAGCAAGATACCATAATTAGCTATATCAAAGGCTACAGGTAGATCCAGAAGGATTATGACCCCACCACTGAGCTGTCCACATTCAGTCAAATGCCATCCAAGTTTGATTCAATAGCACGTTGTGTGTTCAGAACAAAAGCTGAATTGAGAGAAATATAAAAGATAGTCGCTCTCAATTAAATTCTGCAATTGCCACCAGCACGTGAGACCTCTAAAGCCCTGGCAAGGTGGGGTCCGTCCCAATGTTGCCCTGACTCCATAGACAACAATGTTACTCTGAAGGTGATCCAGGCCTCAAGGACGGTAATGGAGAACAAAATTGGCGAGGTGAGGGGTTGATGTTGCCCTACTCCATCAGGAACTCTGAAATGTGGTGGACCGGGTCCCTGGTTCGGAATGCTGTATCTCAGATCTAAAAGATACTGTGCATGGGTGTGCAGCCACGGTAACATGCCTGTTGACTGCATCCTGCCGCTGGAGGAGTGTTTGTTGGACACTGAAAATTGCTCCAAGGTGGAGCAACCTATGATTCATAGGCTTTTTAGCGGAAGTTGATGGCCCCTTCCCCAAGTAATTTCTGGAGCAATGGCTTACAACATGGGTGTCACCAACGACATGGTCTGCTTGCTTTATTATATAACGCACCCATAGTTCACTGGTGGTGCATCTGCCCGCTGGCGTCCCTTCTCGCCCCGACCGAGATTGCATACTTCAAACTGCCAGAGTCTTGGATTCACTTATGTACAACTCAACCAGAATTATGATTTTCCCAGATTACACCAAACATGTGCAGTCACAATGCAAATCATTTGAGGCTGTAAAACATCAACTGTGAGCCATGAATCTTCAGTAAATGCTGCTGTTCCCAGTGAACTGCAATGTGCTGCACGGCTTGAAATCCTTCATCTTTGAAACCCCTAAGGCTGCCTGGGAATGGCGCACAGAACAACAACCTCTTAGGGGTAAACTGAGTCAACCACAGGGTTTGGCAGCAGATGGGGAATGGGGCTCCCTACAGGACCGAACTCAGAGGTAGAACAAATGTAAAGGAACCCAAAAACAGCAGGTCACACCATGATAACATCTAATCATCAGGCTCGAATGTGGACACTGGAGCACCTCTGAACAGGAGTGTCCGACAATTCCGTCCCACCCCTCTATTCCAGGGACACAGCTGAAACTGCTGCTCTCTGGATGAATTGATGGCTGGGCTGTCTTCTCACAGAACAAGTCCTTCCATCACTGGTGACACTTTGGCCCTCATCATGACTTTGGTGGTCTTTCTACAAGACCACCAATGCTGTGGGTGCTGAAGGACTGCCATTGCTAGTGGTCGTAAGACCGCCGCATTATGACTGCCGTCAGATTTCCACCGGAAATCCGACAGCAGTCGTGCTGGAGGTTGGTGCGGAAGAGGCGGTTCCACTGCCGGCACCGCCATGCCAAAAAGATGCTGCACGCCATATTATGACCCATAATATGGCGTGGCAGTGTCCTGATGGCAGGGTGCTGCTGGCGGTGGCAGTGCCGGGACCCATCCCCTTCCAGATGACCTCCTTGATGGACGAGGTAAGTGATTGTCTGACAGGGGAGGGGTGTCGAGGTAATGTATGTGTGTGTGAGTGTCATGTATGTTGGTGAATGCGGATGGATGGGGTGAGTGCATGTGTGTGGTGCGGAAGGTGGGAGTGAATGGGTCTGTGCGGTGCGGAGGGGGTGTGAATGGATGCATGTGAGTGAGGGGAGAGGGAGATGTGAATGTGGGTATGCGCCGAGGAGGGAAAGGTAAGTGAATGCGTGCGTGTCAGCGGTGTTTGTGTATGTATGTCAGTGTGAATGGGTATGTATGTCGCGTTTGCGTGTGTGAGTGGGGGTGTGTTTGTGTGTGAGTGAATGCGTGAAGGTATGTGGAAGTGTGTGTGAGTGTATCCTGGTGACTTCTTATTCCTGTCGCCATGATGCAAGACCACCAGATTTTTCTGAAGGTGAGACCGCCATAAAAAATGCTGGCGGTCTCCCGCGTCCTAATACCATTAGCCTCGAGCCCGGCAGTCTGATGCCGCTGACTACCACGGCGTCTCTCTTTCGGACCACGATCGGGACGATAGCCGGCATTTCAGGACACCGGAACCACTGCAGCCCGTTTTTCTGCGCTTGTTTTGCTGTGGTGTGGCCCAGGAGGCACATTTCATGTTCTGGGTCACGCTGTAGCCCCTGACAGCCTCACTGATTTTCCTTCTAGTCACCTCCTTGGGTCTTTCCTATTCTTTCCTCCTTTTTATTTTTCTTCTGTCTTCGTTTCTTCTTTCTTCTTGGTCTCCATATTGTCTTCTTCCCTGGTGTTCTTCTTCCCAGCATGCCTTTCTCCTTTTCCTTTTCTACTTGGTCTTTTTTCTTATTCATTTCTATATGGTATTTTCCAATCCAAGATGGTGTCGTACTTTCTTCCTGTTGGGTCACTTCCTGTTTCCTGGTATATAAGCACTGCAGTTCGTTTCTTCCTTGCGTTGCAAACACTTCCTTGTTGGTGGTGATCCTCGCTCCTTTTTCCCATTTTTTCTATGCTCCTGCTTCTTCCTGCAAGATTATATTCTATTTGTTTCCTTTTTTCATTGTTTTTTCCTCTTTTTCAGGAGTTCCTGTGATAGAGGTTTTTGCCCAGTTTTGGGGTTTTTCATTTGGGACTCCTTCTGGAGGGTATGGTCTGTCTTGGCGTCTTTTCCAGTCAGCAGCACCGTGGCTACTAGAAGGGGTCTCCCCTATCTTGTCCAGTCCAGAACCAGTAAACAACCAGGTGTTCCTCCAAGTTCTTCAGCCTACTGTGGTAAGAGACATGCAGGCTGTGACAGGTAGACTTTGGAAAAGTGACGGGATGGGCAGAGTATCAGCGGTTTGGCTTCGGCCAAACCGCAGAACTCGTAATTTGGCAGTCTTTACTGCCGACCCATCGGCCATGAGACCGCCACCACAGCCCTGGCAGTCTTCAGACTGCCAGGGTTGTAATGAGGGCCATTATGTTGCATCTACACTAGTCAGCAACACTATGGGGTCATCACGACCCTGACGGACGGCGGTAATTTGGGGAAATGTACTGCCAACAGGCTGGTGGTACCTTTCCGCAAATTATGACATTGGCAGTTTGGCTCAAGCCAAACCGCCAATGTGCCACTCCATCCGCCAAGGTGGTAACAGCCGTCGGGCTGGAGACTTCGGTCTCCAGCCAGGTGGCCGTCACAATCCCACCCTCGGGATTATAACCCCGCCTACTGCCCTGGTTTTTGTGGCAATCTTACCGCCATGAAAACCATGGTGGTAGGCACTATCAGTGCCAGGGAATTCCTCCCCTGGCACTGATAGAGGTCTCCCCGCCCCCCCCTACCCCTCCCCAGAGTCCTTCCCCACCCTCCCCCTGCCCCTCCTCAACCCCCAACAACAACACACCCACACGCGCACACATACACACACGCATACCCACATACACCCATGCATACACACATACCCACACACCGCAACACACACTAACATACATTGTCGCACACATGCATTCACAACACACAACATACACGTACACTCACATTCAGCCATTCACGCACGCATTCCACGCAACTCACACCTGCATGCCCGCATACAAAAACATACACAAACAACCCCACACATACAACACCCCCAAACACGCACACAACACCCCCCGCCCCCCCTCTCCTGTTGGAGAACCTGACTTATCTGCTTGCAGTGGGTCTTCCGGCAGGGGATTGGACGCGGTGCTGCTGCCAGCAGCAGCGTCCACCAGCAAAACACCACCAGGCCGTATCATGGAACATGATACTGTAGGCGGTGTCTTGCTGGCGTGGCGCTGCTGCTGCCAGCAGCGCCACCTTACCGCCATCCGCCTCCATGACCGTCGACGGCATTCCGCCAGCCTTCTGGCAGAATTCTGCCTACGGTCATAATGCAGTTGTTGGCTGGTAGCCACGGCGACGGTATGTTGGCGGCCGTTTCCGTGGTGGTGGCGGTAGGCGGCATTTGCCGCCAATGTTATTATGAGGGCTTATATCCTTTACACAAATTACTCCTGCTGGAGGTTGGGGTACAGTGGGCCTTGATCCGGTGCCACTTTCTAATGTTGGGACTGTTCAAGGAGGAGAGGACTCTTTCCTTTGTTGTTCCTCCTGTCTGATTTGCTTCCTTTTCTTGGGTAGGCAGATGCTTCTGAGGTAGAAGTGTAGGGTGGAGGAAATGAGGGATACTACTTTTGGGCCAGTTGGTCTCAGTTATTATCACTTTGCAAGTGTTTCTATACAGCACAGTCTGTCTAGACCATACATGACTACCCTACATCACAGGGAGACCAGGTTCCACATACAGGGGACACTCCTTTAAGTCGATTTCTTCTCACTACATGCTCTGTCATGCACAAGTTTAAAATAGTGACATGGAATATCAATGGGTTGTATGAACGCATTAAAAAAGGGGTGGTACTTGGGTTTGCTAAACGACACACTACGGTGGTTCTGCTACTACAGGAAACACATCTCCTGCATACTAAAGACCCGTGCTTGGCCCAATATGGGTATGACATGGTATATCCTGCTGGTTACACAAGGCAAACCAGGGAAGTGGTAATCATCCTTCACAAAACCTTCCCCATTGTGACTTCCCGGGTGGTTACAGATTCTAAGGGCAGATATGTGGCAATAGAGGAAGGTCAAGCATACAACCTCGTCAGTGCATATGTTTCCCCACAGATTCCTAGCCCCACCTTGGTGGACCTCAAGACCTGTCTACTAGATCTCCAGCTGGCAGCACACTTACAGTGGGAGGCTTTAATGGAGAGATGACTTCCCAGTTGGATTTCTCAGTCCCGGGGAGGAGATCAGGTGAAAGGGAAACATGACTCGCCAAGTGGGCCTCAAGTCGGGGTCTCTTCGATGTTTGACATGTATGGCACCCCTCCACAGAGAATACACACACACACACACCAGTCCATAAATCTAGATTGTTTTTCTACCTGCCACAGATTTACTCCTTATTACAGGGACACAAATTCTTCCATGGGCATTTTAGACCTAGTGATGCTCTGCCTGAGATGATTAAGGGGAGGGAATAGTTGGATCTGGCGACTTAATGTCTGACATCTAGTTAACAGAACATGCTTGCGCTTCCTGCCGCAAGAGATGCAATCCTACTTTGAATTAATGGATTCCCTAAGTGTGTAGTGGGCAGCAGGGAAGGCCGATATGAGAGGGGTGGTGAGATAATTCCTCAGGAGTCCGGCAGGGGGAGAAGATGCAAGCAATTACCAAAGTGAAGGCCAGGTCCTTCTTTTCTAATGTAAGGCAGACTTGGCCCCCAGGCCATGAATGCCATCAACTGGCTATTCACAGGGTGATGCTAAAGCAACTCTGCATGGACGGGCCAAAAAATGCTGGGTGGCCTCTACCAAGTGAGTTTACAACTGGGGGGGATAAATCTGGCAAATCGTTATGCTGGTTGGCGACCCACAACTAATTTTCTTGTGTGGTCCTGAGGGTGGTTGTGCCAGATGGCAGAGTCACCACAGAAGCTACATCAATTGCCTCCACGACTTACTATGATCCTTATATACTAGGTGTCCGAGGCCTGAGAGGGAATCCATCTGATTCCTTATCAAAGACATCTGACTGCTGACTCTATACAGGTCTGAAACATGAAACCTAGATCACCGGTTGGAGCTTGAAGAGTTGGAGGATGCCTTCAGAGATATGAAGACTCCAGGTCCCGAGAGCTTCCCCTTGGAGCATTGCCAAAAGCTATGGAAACACATATTGGGCCTCTTGCTCTCAATGTTTGGGGATGACGTTCACAAACAGAATTTCAACCAAGAATTAGACTTTACCACGATTGTACTCCATCACAAAGAGGGGAAGCTGCCCGAAAATTGCAGGGCTGGAGGGCTTTGAGGTTTGGGACCATACAGACATCTCTACACTGGGGGATATTTGGAAGGGGTCTACCATGAGCTCCTTCGTCGAAATACAGGCAGAATTTCAGCTTCATAAATCCCAATACCAACCTTTTGGCTCTCGCAGCTATGCTATGACCTACATTCACACGGGGTTGTTCTGGGATAGGTGCCAGAGTTAAGCTGATGGAGGCAAAGATCCTAATGGGTTCACTAGGAAAAGGAGGCATTCCCCATATTTACAAGTCCTCAATCCTTAATGAACTCAACCTCTTTCTGTCCCTGGGGGAGAAGTGGAGGGATGGGTGGAACCCTTAGATGCAAGTGACTGGTCGGATGCCAAAATGGAACAGCGTGTGCTGGCCATATCATTCCGTCTCTGGGTCATACAACTAAAATATTTCCACACTACGTATATGTCACCACTAAGGTGGTGTAGGGCACTGAAATGTCTGTCCCATAGATGGTGCAGATGTTCTGAACCTCGGGGAGATTTCTTCCACGTGGTCTGGTCCTCCCCCAAAATTGAGAAATATTAGGCGGCCATCTTTACAACACTGTCCTGTGTACTGAGTTCACAGATCACACCCTCAACTCGCTTTTCACTTTCGGGAATGCTAGAGGACATGGGACATGCGTCTGTGTACTTTGATTGACAAACGTGTCATGGCATGCCGATGGAACTCCCAGGAACCCCCATAATGACAGAGTGGCGAGCAGCCACCGACTGGTGTCTAAGATTGGAGCAGTCCATATAGGAAGCAAGTGGCTGGCGCCAAAAGCATAACAAGATCTGGGGCAAATGGTGGAACTACTGTAGACTGGTGTGCTAGAGGGCTGGTTTGGACAACTTGGCTGTCGGCACGCTGTTTATGCACTATATTTATTTATATCCGAAGCTTGCAAGGGACTCTCTGTCATAAAAGCAGTAAAACTAATAACTTTGTTTTATTTAAAAAAAAATCTGCAGTTGCGTATTGACTGTGATGTCAATATATTTCTAGATGTATAGCAGCATGGAAATAGTCTCTATGGTGTGTTTTCAGGAGGGGTTTGACTAAAACTGATTTAAACTCACCAGGCAGGCCGTCCGAATCCAAGCATACATTTATAACGGTGAACGGTTATAACGGTGTTTTTATTTGACACCCATCCATCACATATTCATCTGTTTAGCTCAGTGGTCAAACTCTGGCATTTGAATGCAGGTGATGGTAGTTACTGCGCCTGCGTCATTACGCCTGAATTATGCTAATCACCTCCCAGTATTTCCTTAAGATCACCCACAATTCTGCAGTGCAGCTTCCATTAAAAGTCTAACTCAGTTGTTTAAAAGCCCTTGACTGACTTTTGGCGAGGGAGTGCAGGAATGAAAGATTTCTGTACAATAGCACAACATCATTACATCAACACCAGAAGTGACATCATAGCCTTCTGATGAAATCGATGAAGTGACAAGCCATGACCTTTGGCTTACGTACCTGGAGCGGAGCAGTTGTGGTAGCGACCACAACACCACCCCTAACTGCCTGTTTCTAAGTTGCTCTGTTGTTCCTGTGATAAAAGAGTTGGTTCTAAAAAGGACCTCTAGATCTACTTGCTCGAGTTCAAGAGACACAGGTGATGGCTTATCTGATGGCCGAGAACCTTTAGAGCTTAATGGTTGTCATAGAGCTATGCAGGTCGAAGTTGTAACCACTAGTAACATCTTAACTTGGCTCATATCAATCAAACATTCAATGGGCAGTGGGTACGGTCAAGCATTGCATATCCTTTGCTCTTCTAACATCCTGCTTTTACAGATCCCCGACTCCTAGTTCTCCTTCCAGATCTGATGATCCACAATGGCTCCCAAGGCCTAATGTTTTCTTTTCTAAAGTGCAGTCGACTGGATAGGCATCTGCCTGTGTTGAGTTGTCTGGTTGTTTCTGCTTCGAAAGACCATGTACACAGAATAAAAAGCCATTAGAGATTACATATTTACATAAAATTTATATTACTTTAAGTATGGAGTCTCAAAGGCAACATAAGCAGCAGGAATCGTTGGATCACTGGGACAGGACTACCCTAAACTTACAAACAAGAGGGGCCTATTCATAAAACAATTTCTGAGTAAGGGAACTGGTACTACATTATTACCCTTTTACATTTTCATTATCAGTAAAAGCGCAAAGACAGATCAGTACTTTCAATTCACACTAATTGTATGTGAACATTGCTATTGTATTTCCATTTTGATATTATTTTGGAAGTTTTGGGCCCAATTTACAAAGACATATAAGAGTACATAAAAGAGTAGCACAGGAGCAATATGCTATGGTTCCTTACGTGCCTTTTCCATTTGGCCCCTTAATCTGCAGGAAAAAAACACAATTAGTGCTATTTGGAAGGCCCCACCAGGCCCACCACACTATAGCCGATCTCGTTTAGCCAGAGGCTCACAATTATGGCTGTTTTATTGCGACCGTAGCCCAGTCACAGAACTACCCTGCAGAGATAACACACATCAGATACCTACAATCGCACAAGTCAGGTTGGAGTGCCCCAGGCACCACCGCCACTAATGGAGCCGCACCGTGGGGGATAACACATCTCCTCTAAACTGCATCAGCTCTATCCACTGGAATCATAGATAGCTGCGGACCTTACTGCCCTCCTCAAAGGGCCTATGCTGAGAAAATCCATAACTTCGGAACAAAGGGCCAGATGTAGGTAGGTAAAAAATTGCGAATCGGAAATAGTGACTCCATGCGAATCGCTATTTCCGACTGGCAAAACCAAATGCCATAAAGACTCGCCATACCAAATTACGAGTCGCAGAGGTGTGGCACCGCAACTTGCGACCTCCATTTTTAGCGAGGTCGCAATTTGCAACCTTGCTAAAAGCGAGGTTGCAATTTGCGCGAAGGGTGTGGTCCGGTGTCGCAAATTGCGACTGACTCGCAAATTGCCTGCAGGTGGAACATAACAGTTGGGAAACCCACTTCCTGGCTCTCGGTGATGACATCAGAACCAGGAAGTCACCAAATAGAACTGGGAGGAGGGAGGAGCATACCCAGCCCAAACTGCAGAGCCACACCCAGGTGAGAGGAGCTGCAGCAACAATGGAGAAGGAGACAGCCAGTGCTGGCAGGAAGAGAAAATTAAAGTTCTCTGACAAGGAGTTGGAGATACTGACGGAGGAGTGCTGCCTGCACCATGACCAACTCTTTGGCAAGGCAGCAATGAGTGTCCCTGACACTCAAGAGAAAACAATTTGGCAAGACATCCAGGAAAAAATAAATGCCATTGGGGAAAGCCACAGCACCCTAGATGACATCAGGAAAAGGTGGTATGACCTTTGCTCCAGGACGAAGGAGAGGGTTGCGGAGCGCATGAGGGAGATGAAGGGCACTGGAGGAGGCCAATCCACAGTCCCACCACCTACAGCCCTGGAAACCATGGTGGAGACAACACTGGAGCCGGAGGATGTACTGGGCATAGGAGATGTGGACAGTTCCGCGCCTGGAACATCAAAAAGTGAGTACCATGATATATGCTTTGACACCCACAAATGCACTATACACACAATCCCAGTACACAGCAGCAGACACCACCAGAGTAGTGCCATTCCAGTCTAACAACCTCTAAAATAGTGCATTATGGGCAATGTAATACAGTAGTCCAAATATTGGCAAATGATTATTATGAGTCAATAAACAGATGTGTGAGACTGACAGTGTATCCCCTATGTCCCACAGGTCTCCCACAAGGCCCCCCCATCAGTGAACACATGCAGGGAGAGGAACATGGGCCAGACCCACAGGAGGCGGCTGCCACTGACACAGCAGGGCACAGCAGGACACCACCACCCATGGAAATGCCGCCAGAGTCCATGGAAGATCCTGCGCAGGATATGGATGCAGCAATGGTAGCGCCATGGCCTACAGAGAGGCACACACAGCCAGCAGCAGGAGGAGTGCACAGACACCGCTGCAGAGTGCAGTCTGTGCACAGGGAGGATGTCGCGGACGTTGAGTTTGCGGGACTTGAAGCATCACTAGTACAGGGTCAGACCCTGCAAAACAGACAGTTGTGGTCAATTAACAGGAACCTTACAAGACTGCAGACCACTATGACCCATGGGCTGGCTAATGTGGACAATCAGTTCCAAACTATGAACACGCATCTGGGGAACCTGACACAGTCCATCGAATCATTGGTCAGGGAACTGGTGTCTGACAGGGCACAGGCACGGCGCAGGGAGCGCAACACTGCAGTCCGGTCCAACAGACTTGCAGCATCCATTGGGCGCCTGGCTACAAACACCACCTGCCTGTCAAGGCGCACTGTCAGCATGCAGGTCGAACTGGGTCATTTTGCTGGTGATGTGGCACGGGGACTTGGCCGCATCAGCCATGCGGTTGACATAATGGAGACCAGACAGGCTGCAAAGGGCACAGGGGATACCCCGCAGGACAGCGAGGAGGGTTCTACAATAAGCAGTGTGTCTGCCACTGATGCGCGTGTGCTACGGAGTAGCAGTGCACGGCAGGGCTCAGGGGACCCACCAGGAGTGAGCCACTGACATGTACTATTACTGAGGCACATGCAATTAATGTGTCTGATTTGACTGTTTACAATTCCAGACTGTGGCATACTGCACATTTCTAATGACATCATAGTTTAGCAATAAAAAGGTTTTGTTTGTTTCACTACATAACTGGGCTATGTGTGTCTGACATTAGTGAGTGTGGTCACGGTTGCCACGTACCTGCCAAAGTATTGGGTTGCAATGTGGTTCCGTCTCTGTCTGCCCTCATTTGCGATGCTTCTATCCCCAGGCTGTCGGTGTAGTAGCTCTTGTTCCTCATCCTCCGTGTCTGTGTCTTCAGGGGTGAGATGTTGCGTAGGATGGCACAGGTGGCAACTATCTTGCATGCTGTTTTTGGGGCATACTGGAGTGCACCTCCACTTTTGTGGAGGCATCGGAATCTTGCATTTAACAAGCCAAAAGGTCCACTCGACTACAGTTCTGGTCCGCCGATGTGCAATGTTATATCGCCTCTCGTTCTAATTGCCAGGTGTTAAGTATGGGGTGAGTATCCATGGTCTCAGGACATATGCACTGTCGCCTGTTTGACAAAAAAGGCAAAATTAGCAGGGCATCACAGGGTTTGCACAGTGACCTGTATGTATGGCTTCAGAGTGTAGTCACCAATACCTAATGGATATCCTTCTCCAAACTCCCCACGTTCTAAGCGTTGGTGTATCCCACTGTGCCTGAATATGTATGAGTCATGTGTACTCCCTGGATATTTAGCTACAATGTCAGTAATGACATTATGGGCGTCACATACCACCTAGATGTTTAGTGAGTGGGTACATTTCCTATTGCGGAACACATATTCCAGATTTGCAGGTGGGCAAATTTGTACGTGTGTCCCGTCCACACACCCTATTACATGGGGGAAGTTGGCAATTCTATAGAAGTCCAACTTGGTGCTGTTGATTTCTGCCTCATTCCTGGGAAGGGATATATATCTGGACATGTGTGCGAGTATGGCATCTAGGAAACGTCTGAAGACTCATGAGAGGGCACTTTGGGATACCCCACCTGCCACTGCAATCACCCCCTGATAGCTACCCGAGGCCAAGAGGTGCAGTGAGCATAGTATTTGCACATATGTGGGGATGACGCTGCCGCAAATTGCCTGTTGTTCAAGCTGAGGTTTCAACTGTGCAATTATTTCTATGATCACAGCACTGCTCAGTCTATATTTGTCATAAATCTCCTCCTCAGTTTGTTGGAATAGTGTCTGCCTGGTTCTGTATATCCTCTCCTGTTTCTGCCTCCTCCTCCTCTGCTGGGCAGCCTGGACTCTCCTCCTCCATGCAATCACGTACGGTTCAGCCATTTTGAGTCATCCAGATGCCTTCTGGGTCTCCTTTAATACTTTGGTTCTGGTTACCACCTGCTCTGAATCAGTGGTAATCTGGGAGTGCAAAACAGGCTTTTTGCGACTAGTCGCAATTTGTGACTGGCTTTGGCATATGGTTTGCGACTCGCAATTTGCGACTTCCTGATTGCGGGTCGCAAAATCAGGTCGCAATTTTTGCGAGTCGGCGCTGGGTCGCATTGCTATTTGGTAATCGGAAATGGGATTTTTGCATCCCATTTTGGATTTTGCGGGGTCGCAAATAGCGATTCGGGCCATTTGCAACTTGCAAAACTTTGCTACATCTGGCCCAAAGTCCGTCTGATAAAGCACCGAGTGGCCATGTGATTGGCAGTCACAGTCAAATACACATGCACCTTAACATAATATATCACCAGTAATTAAACTTGAAATATAGAAGTGCAGGTACTCCTTGTCACAGAGTACCTGTTTTCTGCTGAGAAATACCGGTTCTTTTCTATTAAAACCACTTGAGAAGTGCAGAGAAGTGTCAGTACTACCCCTTCCAAATGAAAGAAGTGCTGGTACTGAGCACCTGACAGTACCTGCGCATTTAAAGCACCGCAATAGCACAACATGGGGAAAGCAACGCCTCAATTGTGGGCCAGGACAGAAATTGTTTGATTTAATGCATCATCGGATGGAACATCATTGTGGAGCCAGGCAGCCGTGGATAGAAACACAGGGTATATCGTGCTCAGACAAAAGGGATTCTGTAGACAGGCTGCAGCACTTAGCCACTGGCGGGCATTTCTTGTGCGGCTCATCCCCAAGGCTGCCCTACTTTCGTGCCAGTCATGTCGCATTAAAGAGGCCGACCTCACCAGGGCCCAGTAGGCATCGTGCTGGGGGTGCAGTGGGAAGACCAGAGCTTATTAGCATTGATATGAGCTGAAGGGCAACTCAGGCGGGAAAAAACACTGCCGTCTGCGTCCTCCCATGGGCTCCTGCATGACCCACTAAGGCTCCCCCCTCCACCTCAAGCATTCTTTGTGCCTCCCAGCCCCACAGTGTGTTGTCAAAGTGGGCCAACAGTTTACTGTTATGTTATCACGTTTGAATAGCGCCGTTCTGCAACTTGTAGAGCCTTTTTTTGGCAATTCCAAACGGGTACGGTTGCACACCAGAGCCTAATTCACCTTGCGATGGCGTGTTATGGGCACCGTGCCATGTTCATTGTCTTTGTTCGGTGGCTATGCCTTATTCATTAAAAGCACTGGCTGTCGGTGCATCATCTTGGTGTTCTATTGTTAAGGCCTGTTCACCTAGAGGTACCGCTCAGAGCAGAGCTCGGTAATCCACTGGGGGATACCAGAGATTTCTGTAGGTACATAAAAGCCTGTTGGATGGACCGAAGATCCTTCTTCTTTATCTAATTGAGTGTATTAACCGGATCCCCATAATTCCTTCAGGGTGCCTTGCCCCTCGGGACTTCATACTTTCTTGTGTGATTATGAACAGTATTGCCTGTAATTGATCATAAGTATCATAAGTGTCAGTAAGCTTAAGGACTTGGTTGTGCAAAATTAAAAAACCTAAGTAGAAGCGTACTATTGACAAGGAAAACATATCAATTCGACTTTGGTGAATGCTGTAATCAGACTAAGAATGGAAAAGTAAAAAATAAGTTAATGCTAACCCAGTTTGCAATTTTATATTTCTGGAACAATTCCCAAAACAACGTATTAGGTGGCAGCAGTCTGGCATATTACATTTTGGCTGCCACAGAGACCACTGTCGCTGACCTATTGCATATCTTTGTCTTACACAGGCCCGGTTCCAGGATTCAGGCTCTGGGAGGGCCATGAAGAAGCATGGATGTGCCAGGAAGATGATTAGGGTTAGATAGCATTTTATAGGTGTTTGATTGCTCACTGTGGACATGCAAGGTAATTTTGTAGGGAGATGAGGAACATACTGTATCTACTGTACCTACTGTACTGAATGTGCCAACTAGTTTTATTCTGTATTACTGGGGCTTTGTACCTATGTGATCTTCTGCCCTCTTTGCCTCACACTCCACGCTTTCTAGCCCACCTCATCTTCCGATTCTACCCATCACGTCCTCCTCTCTCTGCACCTCACCCTCCTCTTTCTCTGCCTCACCCTTTCTCCCCACCTCCTCCTCCTTTCTCCTTGCCATTCTCTCCTTTCTGTTTGCCTTACCCTCCCTCCTCACTCTCTCCACCTCACCCTTCTGTCTCCACCTAACCATTCTCTCTCCAGTTTACCTTTCTCGCTTGGCCTCCCCTCCTCCCAATCTCTGCCCCATCCTCCTCTATCTTACCAACGCATCATCTTCCCTCTCTTCCTCAGTGCTTAATTTGTGCTTGTTGTTTCCGGTGCTGAGCACCGGCACTTATTTTTGAGGGCCAGGGCTTAGTCTTCTGCCTCAAGCATTTGCTGCGAGCAAACGACACATATGGGGAAGACGGAGGAAGGGAAAAACGAAAAAGCGTCACAAAGGAAGGAAGTAGAAAGCTGCAAGAGTCAGCTGAATGGGTAGGGAGTAGCTTTATATGGATTGAAGAGGCCCGAGATGGCTTCAGGGTTACGGCGCCTCAGTAATCCGTGTCACACATTTAATTGCAGCAGCCGCGTGTTTAAAAGGAGGGCTTTGGGCACCAGCACCTCTTTATTTACAAATTAAGCACTGCTCTTCCTCAATATCCTCCCACTGACTCACACACCTCTCTGTCCCCCTAACTCCTACCCATCAGCCTCTCCTTGCTTTGCTTCACCTTTTCATCTCTCCACCTCACAGTCCTCTTCCTGCACTTCCCTGACTTCTTTCAGCATCACCTTCCCTGTTGTTGCATATGGGGTAAAAACTGGAAGGAAGGTAGCTTGATCAACTGTACACTGTACACGCGTGTGTGGCAATACTTATGTTGATGTGCAGGTGTGCGTACTCAGACCTTACACTCCTGTTTCCCTGTATGTGTTTTCCACTGGTAGCTGTCAACATTTGAACAGTAGCAGCAGCGAGGCCTGTATTGTATCAGTCATTCTCAGGAGCATGCACAAGATCTACAGAGATCTGGGTGCTATTTGCTGTTCAAAGAGATATTAAGGAGAAGAACAACTTCATGGATAGTGGCTCCTGCTGCACATTTACTTCAAAAAAGTGTGAAAAAATTGGAAGACCAGACAAAGTTAGCAACTTGAGGAGAACCAACTAAACATCAAATGTGTGCCTGTTTCTACCCTTAGCTACCTACTGATTAGAGCTTCTGAGGTTGAGGACTGGACTTATCATTTAGTGGCTATTTTCTGAAAGAATATTTGTCTGTCAGTTTTTTTAGCAGAATGTATATTAAGGGGAACTAGAGGGAAATTACAGTTAATGTGATTAACCTCAAGTCTGAACTGTTTCTCCTAAATTGTGACCTGCATGTTGCTGCCTCTTTCATGTTCTCTTTCTCTTTCCCACTAGTCTCTCCTAGTCTCACCATACCCCCGTTCTTTATCACTCTCCCCGCTTGTCCCTTTTGTTCTATCAATCTCCTCCATTCTCTTAATCCTACTTCTCTGGTCCCTCCACCACCACTGCTCATTTACTCTTCTCCCTTCTTTCTCACCACATTTGTTTCTCATTATACTCATCCTTCAACAGCGTCATCCTTTGCCTTTACTCTTCCCTACTGCTCTCCCTCTATTCACTTCTCATTGCTCCCCTCTGGCTAAATGCCTACCCATTGCCAAATTCACATCACTTTGCTTATCATTCTCCTGCTCCGTATTGCCCCACTCCATCACCCTACTTCATCCGACACCTCTTTCAACCTCCTTCCACCACCTCTCACAGCATCTTTATAGCCTTCTCTAATCAAACCTGTTGGTGCTTAATTCATCAAAAGATAAGTGCCACATCCCAAAATTATTCCTCAAGAGGCCACTGCAGCTTGCACCACATACAGGCACTTCCAAAGCTGCCAGATATCAAAACTAATTCCACCCACTTACCATCACACTCCTACAAATGTGACAATTTGGGCTTTACCAGGTGACCTTAAGGTATAAGAATGTGCGCACAAGTGGTAATAATACAGATATCGGATTGTTAAACAGTTGGCTCCTGTGCTCTTTTAAAAAAACAGACTGACAGCGCCACCATGCGGTGGGCTACAGAAATAAGTGCCAATGCCGAGCACTTGCAAACACTAGTACAAATTAAGCACTCTTCTCTGTCATGATATATTTTTTTCTTTTCCCTTCTACTTACTCTTTTTCTTTTATTTCACCCAGCTCTTTCCTTGTCATTCTTTTGTCTTATATACTGTCTTGCCCTAGCCTCATCTTTTCTATATTCTGGCTTTCCTCTAATCACCCCTCCCGTCTCTCAGCTCCTTGCCCCTTCACCTTTTCTTTTTGATCAGATTCTATAATATTTGATCATGCTCTAAACCCTTTAGTATCACAACTGTGAAAACTGTGGCCCTGTGTCTTCCAAAACTTCTTATGAAAGGACACTGCCACGCCCAGAGCTGCTAGTTGCTCAAAAGCGAATAATATTTAGAGATCTAAGTGAGATATGTACTCTACTTTTCAAAATGTCCCAAAACATCACTATTATGTGAAGCACAAATAATTGTGTTTATTGAGTTCAGGGACACCTGACGGCTCAGATTTCTTTTGTCGTTGACTGGATATAAGTATTTACTGTGCTTACTTTTCGGCATTTGGGTTGCAAGATTTTAACTTTTGAAGCCACAGATTGTAGGAGCATCTCAGTAGCAAGTGCATTAGCCAACTATATTATCTGATCAGTTTAGGAACTGTTACAGCAGTGCTATGATCCATTTCTAGCCACTGATATAGACAAAAAAGAATGAGTTGGGAGTGAATAAATGCACAGTCACTGGGGCTCCAAAATGAGTTATCTGTGTCTTAAGTTTCTTTTGATAATATTAACACCTGCAGGACAACAGCAGCACATATTTCCAGTCCTGCCACAAGAGAGTCACCTCTTCTGTTCAATGTCAGAGAAGCCTGGGTAAAGTCTTTTCACAACAAGAAAATCAAAACGTGTGACATTGGCAGCTTTTTTTGTTAATAAACGTTGAAAGTTAAGCATGTAATGTCAATCGCGACGGTGGCTGTGATCATGCATATGTGAATAGCAGGGGTCACAGTTTACCCTGCTGATTAAGTATCCCAGGGCATTGGTGCTATTTATGAAAGCTAAGCAATTACATTGAAAAAGTGAGGCTCCAGGCTCCCTAGGTGACCCATTGAGAAAAAGCAAAAAAGCTGGTTTTCTATTTTAAATAGGTATTGGGTGGGCCCACCTGCCCCCCACCCGAGAACCGGGCCTGCTCTTATAACTATAAAGACACCTGAAAAATATTAAAGACACATTTCACAACAAAACAAGTTCCATGCCAGACGTCACTGGCAAACTGGTGTCTGGCATGGAACTGGTTGTGTTGTGAAATGTAAGCCTAGCATCCCTACAGTGGTAGGATTTAGTATCCTTACGAGGAGTAAATCTCCGAGTGTGTCCTGGGTGGAATGTTCAGGGAAAGAGCTTGTGACTACCTTCAGCCTCACAATTGTGTGAATTTTGTATCAACTTTGAGTAACATTTGCGTATTTTGCATCTGGATACCTATGTGAAGTTTTAGAATCAGTACGTGAAATTATAGGTTATTACACTAAACGCAAAACTAGCATTTAGCACTACATTTCAGCACAAAATATATCTTATTAGAAAGGTGAAAACAATACAAGCAGCTTGTAGCAGCAGCCCCTCGCGTTCTGCTTATTTGCGTTATTTCTGTGCGTTCCTCTTACATTTTTTGCAAGAATAGTGCGTAATTACGCAACCTGTTTTAATAGCATAATTGTAGGAATTCTGCTTAACACATGTGATGTGACATTACCGAAATTATATGAGGTTACACCAGTATAACTGATATTTCGTCTGGGACCATTGTTCATCTGCTTCAGAATGTATGCATAGCTTGAGGCACCCACCACTCATCCGTGAGAGTAGAGTTGGTCACATGCAATATGACAACATTTAGGTGTCATGTTAAATGTCAACAAATAAATTTACCCGCGTGAGCTCAGGTTCATGAATAAGCATGAGTTTACATCGTATAATGAAAAAGTGTTTACTTACGTTCAATTTATGTGAGCAAACACCTTTGAGAAGCGTGTCCAATGTTCCTTTGCACATTTGGTTTACTACGTGCAGCATCTCTTTTGGCAGTGCTATCTCGCCTCGATAGCTGCAAATACGAAAATACTAACTCAGTTGTAGTATTCCCCAGATATGGAACTATAAGAATATGGAAATGCTGTATCAATAAAAAAAGGAACCATAGGTACTGATAATTCTTGATGTGGTATATCAATATAAATATACTACAGAAAGAATGAATATCGTAGAAGCTATTAAAAACAAGCATTTGCAATGCAATTAGTCTTGCGTTTGCTCGAGGTAGAGCTGTTCACGTAAATTCCTAACTGGACTTTTCTTGCAAATTAAATTGAAAATGAAAAGTAAAACAGTTGCCATAAGCGAGCTGATTCAAAACGCCACGGCTGCCATGAGAATGAGCCCGAAGGAGAGACACAAAAGGAAAAAGAAGTTCACTGGCAGTCAAACGTATCAGCAATAACACAATTATCCATGTAACATGGTCGATATCCAAGGAGGTCACCAAACCGCCCCAAGGAGGGACAAACGTAAAGCATTTACCCATGATAACAAAGGATTTTTGAAAGTCAAGCCCAGGAACTAGTGATAGTGATGGGCGTGTGGTGGGCGTGGTTAAAAGCCCACAGATAGATTACAACACATCAGAGCGCTTGTGCGCTCGACCTAAAAATAAACAGTTCCTTTGATAAAGCACAATTGCTGAAGTTGCCGTTAAGGCGGACATCTATTTTAGAAAAAAACCTGTGCTTTACTCATTCCTGCATACCAAACACTCACTAACATTAGGAAGTTCGGAATGTTGCTTTCCCTGGTGACATTTTCTTGGGTTTTGATACCAAATATGACATAATCTACCGGATCGATCAAGTAAAGAAAAAACATACCCAGAATAAGTAATGTGTCCAATGGCGTTTAACAACGAAATCACCCGAAGTTTGTAATTTTATAACATACACCAAGGAGCACTTTTGGAGTATTTTTTTTTATATAAAACGCTCAAATACGAATAACAGTGCTCATAACAGCCCTAAAAGATTCTCATAAATGGATAAATATATTACACTTATATCATGCATGTAACTCATTGAAACCCAGCCAAATGTCACCATACCTATCCTTAGGCACTTCCTAGTAAATACAACTGTTTTACCGCTCTATCTCGGTATGGATTTTGGCGTCCACCAGATCATATGACGTTCTTTATCTTCGATAATAGAAATAGTGTTATTGCTGTATAGGTCAGGCCATAGGCTACCGTTCTTAAATCTCCAATAATTCACTCATTTGGTATTCTCTATTAACATTTGCAATCTAGTCAATAAAATCATGTCAGGGGTTGGATCACCGTTCCTCCTCTCCAGCAATTCCTTACAAGTTACCCACCAGGTCAGTTTCGCAAGGAACAGCCATAACTGGGATATAGCTGCTCAAAGATCGCCATTGGGTGCTTGAAACCAGATTCTAGTCCTGGTGCCTCAATGTGTGTGCTAGGGCGCACAGTGAGAAAAACAAAAAAGTGATAGTGGACTTCTTGATTTAATCACAGCCACTTGTAATTATATGCAGCCGCATGACAGTCCATTGTTCTTTTGTCAAGTATGCTACTCTAGTCAAGGACCAGCTATATGAAAATCGGACGTGAGAAATAGTCTAGCCTGAACTGTCAGAATACGCCCTGCCAGACGGGGCATACACAAGTCTATACCAGTCTCGGCCTCATCAGTAAGGTGCAGCTTGAGCCCCACAGCACAAAGACCACAGGACCCACATCTCGGCAAACCTGGCCACTCAGGGGCTTCCCCATAGATAAACAAACAAGCTAAGAGTGGAATTCTTGAATAGCCACTGGTAATTACAGTGCATCACTATTGCAGACTCCTTGTTGCTGTAGACTTTTTCTTTATCTCAGAGTACACAATGAGGCGGACTAGACAATAGGGTAATGAGGAAATTTCCAGTCAGGCCACTACTCCTGAAACATCCAGAAGTGCTGACATGACACCCAACTCTGCCACAGCCACCAACCAGCAATTCTTCGAAAAGTCCGAACTGTGAGTACATCTCCTTACTGTCCAGTCAGCTAAATGCTCTTCTTCGTTGTGTCTTAATGCAAGAAACTCTTCTGGGTAAGATGAGTTCCCAATGGGGGCACCCTAAGATAACATGACAAAGATCTAAGGACTGAATGCCTACAGCAACAGGACACATATGAGCTCCACATATTGGCTATTGAAACTATGCAGCATTCTTGTTGTTTTGTCATCTTTGGTAACTAATCTCCGCCAAATAGCAATACATTCGATTAAGCCTGTTAACCTACGTCAGGTTGGGCACTAGAACCATGAAGCAAATCGTTGCTTTGGACACTAGTCAACACTTCCGAAGACTACTAGAGAAAGGAAGGAAGAAAAGGACAAAAGAGACAGATTAAAGCAGGGAGACATAGCGGGCTTAGTAATAAAGAGCAACTATTTCTGTAAGATAGAATATCGTTAAGTCTCTCTCCTGTATACAGTGTTCTCTGATGTTTATCATGTGTCATGATTTGACAACAATGATATGGGTTTCTTCGTCGTGACGCCAAGTGCAGAGAGCTGTGCTGCTGAGATTTCTATGGGTCTAATTCAAGACGTCTATATTGTCTGCATACAAGAATGTAAAATTGGAGAAGGAATGACTTTGAAATGTGAAAAACAAATGAACAAGTGGATGAATAGTGATTCTTGTCTACAGCGATGTCCAGAACCTCCATCTAAAGATTTTTGAACAGAAGGGCCACTAGGAATAGGTCAAATAAAAAGGTCCCTAATTTTCCTCCCTTCACGTGTGACTGCTATAGGTCATATATGAAGACCCATCAGTTTTTTTTTATAAACCCCATCTCATTTGTAACCTGAATCTACACCCAGTTCAAGGAATCAGTCCTGGGATGAGATCAAGGCTTGGTAGTCTGGGTAGAGTAGTGATCAAGTTACCACCGAAAGTCAGTCAAAAAAGTCAACAAAGCACCCTTTAAATGTGTCTTCTAGCTTTCTGCTAGACCTGCAAGAGACATCCATAATTGTGAAGTAGAGTTGAAGGCCATTTCCAATGTTTGATTACCTCACCCAATCCATTATGGGAGATAGAATAACTCCATGAACATTTGACCATGGCATAGCCAGTGTGTCATGGGCCCTAGTGCAAACAACAAGATGGTACCCCCGGCTGCTGTTTGAGCTGTGAAATACAAAAATGTGCATTTTTGCTAGTAGAGACTCTTGTGCCTACCAACCTGTTATTTCTTTGTAAATAATTGCCTATTGGTACACTTTCTATAATAATGGTTTCCATACCCTAGTTCCTTGTGTGTACAGGGTTGGTTTCACCTTTTTCGTATTGAGCTGTGAAATACAGCAATAATCAGGGTTCCAGGCTTCTGGGTCCTGGTGCCTTGCACCTTCCGCAGGAATGAAAGTTACTTCCCACTTCTCAGCTCCTGGTAGCCTGCATCATTAGGAGGTGAAGGAACCCCTAAGTTTCCAATGCAAAGCCAATCTGCCTTGATGTCAGACATCTCTGACCTGTCAAACCATCCCTCACAGGAATACGTGGTCAGTACAACAGAAGGGTCACCCTTTTTAGAGCAGCTCTTCTGTTGTGTAGTTGTTCTATCCAGGCAGGAAAATGAAGAACGGCCCAACACGCAGGGAGGAATCTGTAGCTAATCATGGCCATTGCATCTTGTGCTGCAGAAATAAGCACCCACTTTGCCATTTTTGTTCCTGCAACAGAAAAGAAATGACCATGTCTTTCAAATTACATGCCAACAGATCCAATTCAGTCGGGAAACTCCCAATTTTTTAGGCCAAAAGTGGCTTTATTTTTGCTGTCTCCTGCCTAAAATTGCTTTGCTTCAATGTAGGTCAATGAGGAAAATTAAGTACGCCGATTATTTTTTCAAAATCTCCTTCTTGCTAGTGTCAGATTGGTGGTATGTATACTTTCAGTGTTGACAAAAGTGTGCCTGATGCGTCAGAGTCAAAACTATTCCCAGAAAACCAGAGACACATTTAAATATTGAGGGCTATCTTCAGCCAAGCGATAGAGGGGAGAGTTGAGACACAATGGAAGGCAGGTTTCCTGCGGCTGGAGCTTGAAATAGGCTCATTTGTATCAAAAGGCAAGGAGTGTATTAATTCTGTAAGATAAGGGAAATGTTTCACCAGCTTAGTTAAGTAGAAGGGTTACCAAGTCAGCCCACCAAGAGAGGAAAGGAAATAGAACTGAGGACAGAATCTTCACTAATAAATCAGTTTGAATGTGAATGTGTAGACTTGAGCCCTTGTTGTGTAGGTTCTCATTATCCTAATGAGACTACTGGATTCAGGCGAATCATCTGGACTGCTGGGGACTGAGTCTGATCCCGCACAATGTGACACCTGTCGTCCTAATCCGAGAGCTAACTAGCAGTGCCTCATCTCCACCCAAGAGCAGGGATGATTGGGGCAACCGGGCGCACTACATACATGACTCCTCAGGGGAATCGTGGTTACTCGGATCCCATCCGTTTCTCTCAGTTACATTAGTCTCACATATGCAAGGACAATCAGAGGCAAAGTATAGTTCAATAAGGTTTATTGAAGTAACTGCATCTTAGATAATAAAGCATGTATTGCAATAACTAGGACGATGAAGCACAATAAGATTAAAATTGTGACAAGGAGTGTAAAACACAAGAATAACGCTACTATACTGTCACTAAGGTTTATAGAGATAGTTCCTACCTAAGCTATGTTAGAAAACAGCATTTTAAGCTCTAATTCTGCCTGTCAGGTTCCCCCAGGGAAGACTTCATCCCTCATACCTGAGCAAGAGGCCTGTAGTCTACAGAAGCAGCTGTAGCGAAGCAATCAGCAGTCAGTATACAGTTGTGGTCATCTGGTTGGAGTCTCCCTCTAACGTACATGGGTCAAAGTAGTGTTCTTATAATAAAACAGCTGATGTTCCAAGAAAGAATCCCCATGTAAGAGTGTGTATGTTTCTGTGAACATTGGAGACAAAGTATACCATTTTTGCCGGCAACCTATCTTACTGCAGCCTTAAGAAAAACACAGAGTGAGAGAAATGTCTTGTTTAAGAACGCAGTGCTGACCTAGGCAAAGAACAGCTAGATAGAAAAAATAAAACAAGAGCACAAATGTAGCTAATGCTAAAATAATAAAACGAAGCAGAATAAAATATATCTAGATTAAAGTGCACAGCGGCAGGCCTAATATGCTCAAATAACGTCTATAAAATTATAACTGAAATGGCTACACAAAACACTGAGACGGGCTTACCCTTCCAATCTGCTTGGGCATAGCACATTTCCAAATGCATAACCTCCTGTTATAATTTCCCTGTGTAGTAATAGGAACAAATTGATGCTTGTTCGTGTCACAACTAAATTGACATTTTGATACTTTTGCAGATTCGCCCTGAAAAAACACTGTAGTTTCTGCTTCCAACTGCAATTTAGCATCCTCCTCAAGCCCCTCCTGGTGAAGCTGTACCCTTGTCCTACCTGGCCTATGGTAGCGCAAGCCCTGATGGCTGAAAACAAGCTTGACCGAAAGGACACATGAAATATGCAGAAAGCAGGCCCAGTCCTAGAGGTAGAGCCAGGTGAACCAGCCACACCCAAGGGAGCCTTGTAGCCCACTGAAGACCCTTTCACGAGTGGGAGGGTCTCTGGGCCCACAGGCGTGCCCTCTTCTGCAATTCAGCAACCTACTTAAGGTGTCTATAGAATAGGACTGTTGTGATGGGGCTGCAGCCCGGTCTCTTGTGAATGGTCTATGCAACAATGTGCCCCACTAGCATTGGATTCCACGCTAAAGAAATCCAGACCTTTTTCTTTCTGATGTGGAGACAGTGAAAAACTGGTGCTGTTAACCTGCTTTGTTTGACCTGTCACACAGAGCAGACCTCTTCTTCAGCTGAGGCCCAAAAATACATTTTTGCCCTGGGCTACAATTTATTCCAGTCTTCACTTTATTTGCTCAGAATGATGGAGCACTCTAAATGGTAGCGACTTTACTCTACACACAGCCAATTGATAATTAAATGTGAGGTTTCATTGCCGGTAGTATGTCTGAAGGGCAGGATCAGAGACAGATACATGTCAGTGAATACTTCAATTATATTTTTGCCCAGCATGATGTGACTGAATCTATCCAGCCCGTCCAACTTTCATGGACACCAAATTGTCATAAAAACGTTCCATTTTTAACAACATTTTAAAAACATTCTCCTTTGAGTTTTTTCATCAAACCCTACCTCGTTCTGATCCTTGCTGCTGACCCCACTGTTTTAAAAGCATTATAGCCGTTTGTCTTTCAAGTAATCGCTGGAAAAAAACGACATCTCACATATAAAATTGTGTTTACATTTTAAATCATATTGTGCTTTCGTCAGTGATGTTGGCTTATGATGCATTAAAATGCATCCAGTTTCTCCAACATTATTTGGCCCTCTCAGTCGTATTCTAAAAATGCTTAAAAACTTCTCCTTTTTTCATTCATGTTGTTAAATTCCAGATAGGAGAACTCCTAATCCCATGTAAATATTCAATTAAATGTTCTCAACTTTTGACCAGTAGCAATCAAATTATGCTTTAAAATGCAACATTTGCTACTTATGCACAAAAACATTTTTGGAGAGAACTAAGATGGGACCAGTAGTAGGTTTCCAACTGGGCAGCATAAATCCTTATTGTGCACAAGGTATTATGCAGCTCTTTCAGTAGAACAAAGACAGAGAATAGAAGCTCCATGAGAAGGTTGTTAAAAGTTGGGAACTAAGAGTCATATAACAAACAATTTAAAAATAATTTACCTTCCATAGTAAAGGAAAAAAAATGTGGCTATAATTCTTCCTGTGGTGAGGCCACTTATAACTTGCAGCACTATATGAATAATATATTAAACAAAAAGAAAAAAAGGGGAATCCTGTCACTATATTAAATAAACTATGTATGGATGGTTCCACTTAATTCACTGCATGCCTAAGGGAACGGGCATATGGTGCACTTTAGTGCTTTCTGCAGTGTTGCATGTGTAACATGCAGTCCACAGGCCTCAATACCAGCATGTACGACCCAGTACTTCATCCTGGTGAGATTGATAACGTTGGTGTTACTGAGTTGACTAACAGGAACACTTGCTGTTTACGTCTCTAGAAAACAGTAAAATATGCATTACCAAGAACTATTTTAAAAAATGATCATTTTTTTATAAAAAACATAGTGCCTGATTCACAATAAACTTGCAAATCTCATGCATAGATTTACATGCACGAGGAGAATTACTCATTTTTTGGGATTCATAATAATTCCCAGTAGTAGGCGTGGAAAGCTGCACCAGTCGTACTTATCAGAATCTTCTGGGGCTCCTGTTGACTCATATGCAGAGTTCTTTATAGAAGTCCACACCAGGGAAAAGGACCCACATATGCAACTCACACTATTTTTTTTACATGGAAAACATTTCCCCTGTGCTGAAACTCTCGCCTTACGCCTCCAGCAGAGCGCAGGGTGATCCCTTCACTTTCCCACCCGGAGAGGGGGGATTACACAGGTGCGTTGCTGGAGTACATTTCTTACCATATCTAGGACGAAAATGGCATAGGAGTTTGTGAATGCCTACGGACATACATGTTCCTGTGTGTTCCTAAACTTCCAAAACAATCCAGACCTTGGAAGTGAGATTTATGAGTGCAGATTTCTTTGCACTTGTTTTGGAGACAGTGCTTAATTTGTAAATAAAAACGTGCCGGTGCCCAAAGCCCTCCTTTTAAAAAGGTGGCTGCTGCAATTAAGTGTGCGAACACAGAATACTGAGGCAGTGTGAACCTTAATCTATCTCTGGCATCTGCAATCCATTTACAGCAATTCCCTGCCCCTTCAGCTCACTCTTGCAGCTTTCTGCTTTCTCTCACTGTGACGCCTTTTCGTTTTTCTCTTCCTTCGTCTTTCCCATATGTGTCTTTTGCTCGCAGTAAATGCTTGAGTCAGGAAAATAAGTGCCGGCCCTCAAAAATACGTGCCGGTGCCCGTCACTGGAAACCACAAGCACAAATTAAGCACTGGTTTGAGATCCTTGCACTTATATTCAGGCACACGCTTACCAGAAATCCCTTTGTGAATGTCTGTCAGGCTGAAAAAAGGTCTATTTGGTCATTAACTGTATTTACCTTTGGAAATAGAGTCCACCAGTTTCAAATGGACTTAAAGTTAAATAAGGTGAACACTACAAAATACAAAAAACAGCATGTCTCAAATATTCTGAAATACATTAGGCGACATGTTTTTTTTTCTTAGACTATAGATATATAGAATTGAGACAGGCCCTGAAGGGATTTACGGGACTGCTACTGAATGCTGAATATGAGGTGCCATTGGAATTTAGTGTGATGGCGGCTCCGCTTCAGAGAGACAACCTCAATGATCTACAAATCTCAGGTCATGAACTGTCAGCAGCCCCTAGATTATTTTTGGGAAGGCGGGGAGGGAGGTCCCGGACCTAGGGGAGATCAAGGATAGTGAGTGGGCCAAGGCATGCAGACACCCCAGAGAAATGGCACTCAGGGCTGGTTTCTGGCTGTTCTAGCTAAACATTCTCCAGCGTGCCTTCTTCAAGAGAACCAGATTGTATGCCATGGGCAAAGTCCCGAATGAGAAAAGCCTAAGGAGGGGATTCCTGGTGCATATGATATGGAGCCGTCAAAAATTGGGAACATTTTGGGAACAGGTGGGACAGTGTCTCCGGACGGTGGTGAAGAGGCGTGTCACATTTACGCCCTGGCTGGTGATATTGGGGATCTGGGGGATGTAACAGCCCCGAAGTATGAGCTGTTCCTATGTAATGTGGAGATAATGGTAGTGAGGAGAAATGTGGTTAAAGAGTGGGGGGCTGTACCACAGAACACATAATATGTAAAGAAAATATAGATTGGTGCACGCAAGCCGAACAGGCCCTGTCTAAAGGGAGGGAATGCCCTAGAAAATTCACCAAGTATGGGCAAAATGGCGAGAATGGTGGGGGGCGGACTGAGACACCCCTCCTCGGACAATCGGGGTGGGAGGAGATGGGGCTGATCCAGTGATCAAATACTCTAACATTGAAATGTTAAGACAACTGACGCTATTTAACACAATTTGGTACGAAGTGGTTGTGCTTGGCTATGACAGAGGGGGGTATGGCACTTTTGTATCTGGAAGAGGGAACATGTTTCAAAAACTAATACAACTATTTTTAAAAAGTGTTTTTCCTGAAAAGGGGATGAAGTGGAATATTGTTGGATATTCAAAGTTATTGAAGAGGCTTGTATATCACTATTATGTGCTTTTTTTAGGCAAACTTCACTTAAGTGTAATCCTACCTTTGGGATATATTATTCAGTGTTGTATTCGACACCCACTGTACCCTTGCCACCTGATAAATTTTTTGTATAAAATGAATGTCAATTACTGAGAAAAGTTATATAGCGCCCAGAAGTAGTTGTCAAGTCAAATATGTATTCTCTCCATGTTTGCAAAGTAGAGCTTCGCATATTTCTAAACCGTTTCAGCTTTGCAAAGTGTGAAACAAGCAAACTTTTATAAGATACATAAAAATCAATAAAAGAGGACATGGGGGCCAACGGCAAACTTGCAGTTGCTGTGCATTTCCACAAGCATGCGACGAGCCAGCATGTCTCACTGGTTATGGCAAGTCCACATCCCCCCTCTTCCCTATGCTGTAGGTCCCATACCTGAACTTTAAGAAGCTCAGAATTAAATGACCAAGGGCCAGATGTATCAAAGGGTTTTACCCATTTTGCGTCGCGTCTATGAGAAAATGTGTTCATACATATGGCCCCAAGTCTCATCAGATAGTGGCTACTGCATTTTCCCACTGCCACCAGTGGCAGCATGGACATCACTATCCCTGTCACTGGCTGTTCTACAGAACTTCCACCTGCAAGAAGTAGAACAGGTATGATGAAAAATTATGTGGGCTAAATTTATGATTTACACAGCCCAGCTTCTAAATTACCCATGTGAGGTTTACGTGATATGATGATCAACTATGACACCGAGAGATTTGTAAAGATCAAAACATTTTCTGATATGTACTTTTATATTGCATGTTTGCAAAATAAGTTAATGTGCACTGAAAACAATAATATAATTTGTGACAATATACTATTGTACTTTCCAGGGGTCTCAGATTTTGAAATCCTGAAAAATTTCAGTAACTCATTATTCCCGTGAAATATGGGGTTTGAACCATTGCTGAAAGGAAAATATAATCATGAACTAAAACTTAAAAAGCATTGTTTTTCACCATTTATGGTTGTCTGTGTTACTGCAACACCCCTCAAAAAAATTACACCTCATCCCAGTGAGACACATCATAGCCAAAAGACTCGTGTATGTGATAATCTCTGGGCACAGCTTTGCATAAAAGGCATTGAGAACAGGTACCATGCGGCCATCACTCACTGAACACGACCTGTACCTTTTTCCAATGGCCACTGGGCCTGGGCCATGGTCTGCACAAAGGCCAGTGGCATTGTTGAAGTAGACATTGAGCCCTGGCACAGAACACTGCTAATGGTCTTGTCCTTTAGACCCAACATTACTAAAGAAGTGTAATGTTCCCTACACAGATATGTCAAAACTGGACAGATGTTGTCAGCTTTTAAAACAGTAGATCTCCCAAAAGCTTTATTAGTTTTTTACAGCTCACACTTGCATCTCTTTGGCTGTCCTAAGCATCCTCATGGCCCTCTCAGATCTAGAATCCTGGAACTGGGCCTGATGGAAAGTTTACCTACTGGTATCATTCTATAAATTTTTACTTGGTGGCCTCTGTGTTTGTTTGCGTGTGAAATAAGCTTGCATCAGTGTGGTATCTATCTTTCTCATGGGGAGAGAGAAGCTCCCACTTCCGCTGCCAGTGGTGTGTCGGTTCTTTGTTTTTGAGTGAAGCTGTCTTGGCAGCTGCCAATTCTGCAGACCTGGTGTCTGAGTACCAGGGACGCCTCCACTACAGTTGTCCATGCTAGGTCTTGTCTGTGTGCCAGGGAACTGTTGCATAGAATCTCCCAAAGCTGATTCTGCCCTGAGTATAAGGAATCTTGTAATGCTACTAAATTGCATGATCCAGTGTTTGTGTGGCGGGGCAACTCCACTGCTGCTGTATTAGCAGTACCTGTTTTGTGTGAGGGAAGATGTGCACCAATGCTGGTCAGGCTGTACCTCGTGTGTGTGTTGCATACCATGTGCCAGACCACATTTGGTGGCCACAGGACAGAATGAGGCTACTGGATCACAACCATGGTGGCTTGGGTCATTTACCACTGGTGTCTTGGGGTCCATTCTACAATGGCTCAGCAGAGCAGTTCCAACTTCAGGCAGAGGCAGCACCTGTCTTTCAGGCAGAGCTCTGGACAACTCAATATTCCTTCTCACAAGTATAGCTTTCTGCAGTTGACAACATGAACCACTTGGGGAGCGGGAAGACCCCACACAACACAGGTTGCACTTGGTTTTGCTCCAATTGGCATCAGCGTATTCTTGGTGTTCCTCATGCTGGATACACCTTGAGGTTCTCCTGCCAAACAGTCTACCCTTCATAAGGGTCAAGAACATCCCTCTTGCTACAGGCAAACAGGCGTCTAGGTGCTAAGCAGTCCCTCTGTTCCTCCAGGAAGGTGTGCAGACATCAGGTGATGTACCCTCACCTTTGGGAGACTGGTTGTAATTCAGATACTATACCTTATCATACAACAGTCCCTGGTACAGAGCATTCCTTTCGTGTTCAAGAAGAACTTGGAACTGAAAGAAAGTGGTTTGGTTTGGTTCCCACTTTTACACTCATTTTTGAGATAGAGGATGCAGATCCACTGTCTAAAAATTCAGAACAAGTATGGGTTGTTTTTTAGCTTCAAACATCATTTTCTGGCTGTCTCTTAGACACAGTCTTTGTGCAAGGTGATGGTTCTCACCACAGGTAGCATGATGCTAGCTCCAGGCAAGAGTATCCAAAACAAGGGCATAATGAAGAGTGAGATCTCTGCACCTGACTTCCATCAGGTTTTTTTTTACTCTTGGTCAGTACACAGCCCTGATGAAGCGTTTTATATGCCAAACACATGTAGACTGTGGTCAGTAGGATGATTCTGCCCAGTAAAATCTTATGTGTGAAGAACCTATATGTGGCTTCTTTCATTGTTTCTATAAAAATGAGCAAGAGTGTGGTTTTCATATATGATCAACTAATGTCATATGGTATCAGAAACCAACTATGTATGTTAAGCAGGACATTTGACGGTCTAATAGTATTGATGAATTAAAGATCGTGAATTTATATATGTTTTAAATTAGATGTTGATAGTATGTTTTTGTGTATAAAATACTTTAAAAAAAATTCTATATATATAATTTGGTTTTGGAAATTCTGATTACATCTCCTCAAGCGATATTAATGAAATGTTTGATTAGGATATAAGTCAGTTGGATTGCTGGCTTTTTTGGATATCAGAGCGCTTGATCATTCTTT